>NW_019268517.1:598403-602602 GCF_002738365.1 Cucurbita moschata
CCCCCCGAAGGTAAAGAATGAAGGACAAGTACAGAAAACCCTATTCACCTAAGAAAGAAATTTGAGACATTTCCTACCAGAACGCCTTTTCTTCAACAATGACAGGCAGCCATAGTTTGTTGGAAGTGACTGTGATTGTGAAGCATCTCCAAAATGTGCATCCAATCCCTTTGAGTTGTTATTTCGTGACTTTCCACGCAGTCGCTTTTGAGGCTTTCTTGTTGCTCCCGAATCCTCATTACTTTCTTGCTCACTTTCACTGTCTCTCTGACAACGCATCTATCAATTTAGACCTCAGAAGAGCCATATGACCTCAACAATAGCCTTACAATACTCTGTAACTCCCATGCAAATCCAATATGCTAATATAGAAACAAAATACATTGAACAAAATATTGCAGAAGAAATATATGCTACATCTACATCCCTATTTCTACGTTTCATACATAACCCTCAAATGGAAAGATGATTCAATGTTTTCAGCTCTTAGAAGAGATTAATAAATACTTTCAGAGCCCAATACAGCAAAGGAGCACAAAGTACTTAAGGGTGATAAAATTCTGACTTTCATTGTGATTTTGCAGCACAAACCAGTAGAGGGAGGGCAGAGGGAGATGCCAATGTTCTCTCACTAAATTTCATCAATTCATCAAAGTGTTGATTCTAGCATGGAGAGTCCACATGAAGAACTTTACTTCCCTTTTCACTTTGAGTTTCCACAATTTTTTATCAAAATAATTTTGGGATGGACTTTATATTGTCAAAAGATATAATGAAACTGGGCCTGGCAAGAAAACTTTCCACAATTTCCAAATGTCAATACTCTGTTGCCATGATTGAGGCTGTGAAAGAAGCCTTCAAGCGTATGAAGGAGGGAAACCGCCCAAAATATCCTCCAAACAATAAAAGGCAAAAGCCCTTCTAAAGTTAAAGCACTATTCATGTCCCTTCCAGGTTGATTATTATGACGGGCTAAAAGAAGAATTACTTTCAGTTCATCAGAAGGGTCATGAGAGCTTCGTGTGCCATTAAAGGAGGAAGAGTCTAGAAGTGCAGACCAATCATTGCCGATGATTTTATATCATAAAGATCCTATTTGAAGAGCATCCTTATATGGTCCATTGTTTGCTTATCGTAGTGAGAGCATTTATATAATCTTCAAAGCTTTGTACACCTTTTTTCAACGCATACAATATCTTATCTTTAAACAAACTAAAAACTAAAAAAATCACCCGCAACTTGCATCTCTTCTAGATCAAAGGACGATGAACCAGGGTAAATTAGCTTTATATTGACAAAAATAAATTCTGGGGAGACAAAAACTTATATTGATGAAAGAAAATACCTAAATTGAGTATATACACAGTTCTATTTCAAAACAAGAGGGGGTGAGGGGTAAAGAAATGAAAGAAGGGAGAAAATAACACACAGATAGAGCAAAAATCTTACCAGTACGCTGTAATGATCAGTCATCATTGCAATTAACCCAACAACTGAAGCAGTGCCCTCTGGAAGTGATAAATAGGCCTGAAATCAACAGAATGTGCATACGCATTTCAGAAAAACCACAATAACAAGATGGTGTCACAGTGTTGACATTTCCAAATATTAAGTATATATGTTTTCCAATAATTTTACAAGCCACGACCAGAATTCTAAAAAATATAACGATGCAGGAAAAGGTAACAAGATAAATCACAGTACCAATTTAAATTGTGAAAGTGAAACTCCAAAAGAGCGCCAACAATCAAAGTGGCCACGGACTAAAAAGGTTTTTTGATCAGATAAAAGAAAACTGAATATTAAATGACAACTCAAAATTTTCATGACCTTTTAGTACACGATATAGAGATCACAGAGAACACAAGCAACACATAAAACATGCAGCAGAGACATTATGATCAGATAATAAGTATAGGGAAGAAAATGGGGTTGTTTGCAACAAATACACAGTATAGGTCCCCGATACTAGGAATACGACATACAACAGACAAGTTTACTGGAAACTTAATCAGAAAGTCATTTGTAGAGAAAGATTAATGGCAATACAAATATTTAAGATAAGTAGTGGGAGGGCTGAGATCATTAGGAAAAAAGGGATTTACCCTATTCATGGTGAAAAGAGCCTCGACCATTTCGGTAGAACGGTTCCTTACTGCAGCAGCTACCTGCACAAAAGTACCAGACAAAAATGTTGCAACCCAAATATAGTACCAGTATCTGTTTAAGACTGAAGAATTAGGTGCAACTACAGTAACAAATTTAATTGACATCTACAAGAAAATTAGAAGTATAAGCTTGTTTTCTGAAAAAAATTTGAAGAAAGTATTGCATGATTTTGAAACAAGATACTTAAAGTTTCACGGCTCAATTTCTGTGGCAATGAGATTCACTTGGCTCGCAGCACTAGAACATTGTCATGACCATTCCATAAATTGATACTAACCTTCTTCCAATCTTTTCCATATTTACGATATGCTTCATAGAACTGCTCAACCTCATCTCTGCTCCATTGAGGCCCTAACAGGTCAGCAAATTTCCTCTTCTGCAAATAATCAGAAGATGGTTATAAAACTACCCTGAACCAAACTTATCATTGTTCTTCGCGATGAGATTTCGACGACAACACTAATCAATGGTCACCATTGACTCCAAATTATATCTTATACAAGTTGTGAACAACTGATTAAAATTAAAAATAAATGATAAGAAGATCCAAATAAAAAATTTATTTAAAAAAAAAAAAAAAAAAAAAACTTCAAATAAATTTTTTTTGAAAAAACAAAGCTAAAAATAAGAGGAGAATGGAGTTAAATGAGTTGCTAAATATAAATATAGTCACGATTTAGACAATCAGCTTTCAACAGCTGAAAACTATGATAATAGTTAGACTGACACTGCAATTTACTTCAAGATAGCCTGTAACCAATTAGCAACTGAAGTTATAAATTGAAACAACGAAATATCACACTTTTATTTGCAAGTGGAAAGTCGACAGACTGAACAAATCTTGGATAAGTCATCTTCCACCACAAACTCACGTACCTTCTGCTTTCCTTTGCTAGGAGCTTCCACATATTTGCTTGAGGAGGCCTCATTAGCAGAAGAAAGCCGCTTATTAACACTTCTGGACTTTCTTGACGGGGCCATGAGCTTTTAGCGATCTGTAACACACATACAAGCACTAATGTCTGTTATGACGTGATTGAAGTTTAGGAGTAGCATGTCCTCTATAGACTTGTTTTAGCACACTGATTTAATATCCTATAAAGTATCAGTCCAGCACTTGCATTCACCCAAAAACCCTCTTCATAGAAATTGTACTTTTAGAGCGAGACTAGTTGTTCGTGAAAGCACGACTTCAAACGAGAAAAATAAAGCAACCGACTTACGAAAGAAAACCCAGCAAATGTTTCATTGCTGAATCCAGCATACAAAAACTCAAATGCGTAGAAGAAAGGAATAAGCAGTATTTAAAACAAAATCGCCTTTTTTCCCCCTGTTCAGCTGCCAGTCAGTTGTATGGGAGGGGAACTCAAAAGAAAAGCGTTGCAACCGGAGTAGCGATGAATCATAGTTGGTCAAGAGTAGCCGAATGCATGTTAGCTGATAACTAACAAAACGGAATGAAACGAATAAATCCAAATTGTTAATAGCGATAACACTCCCTCAGAATCCAGTAATTGAAAAAAAAGAAGAAAAGGATGTGAGAAGACCGTATCAGCGAAGTGATCTCAATTATCGACCGAGTAAGCGAAATACAACATCAAGAAGCAAACGAAATGCAAACCTCGCTCAATTCACTCAAAAAGCAAAATCCACAAAGAATTAAGGAAGAAAGAAATGTTCGTCGTCAAGTAAAGCCCTAGCAGATGCAAAAAAAAAAAAAAAGTGAGATTATTACCGATTTTCAAATGGCTGGTCCCCGTCGTCAACCAGCGCGTCTAGGTCATGAGCATAGAACAAACAGTACAATATGAATCTAGGAGTGGTTGAGGGAGCGATAGACGAAATGGCGACGAAAATTCAGAGACGACAATGGAGAGGAAGAAGATGATGCAGAATAACAATGAGATTTGGGGCATAACCGCGAAACTTTAAAAGTAATAGACCGTGCAAAAACAAATTGGTACCAAAATATAATTATATATGTTCGTTTCATTTAAATATGTTTTTTTTTTTTTTTTTTTTTTTTTAAA
>NW_019268517.1:602874-628914 GCF_002738365.1 Cucurbita moschata
TTTTTTTTTTTTTTTTCTTTTTCAAAATTCATTTCAAAAAAAAATAAATAAATAAAATATATTAAAAATATATATCCCTACCAATAAATTAATAGGAGATAAATGCATTTTTATTGTATTTTGTCAATTTTATCTCTAATAAATTCTTCGCCTAGAATTGGTTGCAACACGTTAATGATGAACTAGGACATTTCTCATACTCGTTTGAGATGAGGATAGAGAGATCGAGGGTATTAAATAGAGAGACGCTGTTAGAACAGTTAGCATGAGACATATCTCAATACCCTTTGACGGTGAAGAAAAATTAAAAAAAATTTGTAGCGATTTATTAAAACTTTTTCTACCCAGACAAAAAAAAAACAAAATTTTTTTGGAGTGAATTAATATTAAAGAGTGAGACACCCCTTATTTTTAATATTAAAGAGTGAGACACCCTTCTTTTGTTACAACAACAGTTTTTTTTGGGAGACACCCATTAGAACAGTTAAGTCCCGAGTTTTTTTTGGGAGACACCCATTAGAACAGTTAAGTCCGTAAGTACGGAGTGAACTCTGTAAGGATATTAAAGAGGGAGACACCCATTAGAACAGTTAAGTCCGTAAGTCCGTGTAGGGGAGAGTATTAAATAAGAGTGAACTCTGTAGGGATATTAAAGAGGGAGACACCCATTAAAACAGTTAAGTCGGGGAGAGTATTAAATAAGAAACACCATACATCTCTGATATTAATTGATAAGTTTTATTAATTTCAATAAATTCATCTTATTTCAAAAATAATTTTGATATTAATTGATAAGTTTTATTAATTTCAATAAATTCATCTTATTTCAAAAATATTTAAAAGAGTTTATTAATAAGAGTTAAATAGCTATTTTTGAATATTCTTGGCAAAAATATATTTAAAATATGATTTTTTTTTTCAATATATATATTTGAAATATTAGCCCTTTTTAAATATATATATATATTAGCCCTTTCAACTTTAAAAAAAATATATATTTGAATTACAATACGAATTCTATTACAACACCAAACTCGTAGTCGTTCGACTCATACTCAGTATGAAAACTTGATGAACTTTGAATTAAACTTTGAATTGGGTTTCTTGGGTTTCTTTTTACTTTATGTCTTGCTCGGGATGAACTTTGAATTGGGTTTCTCGGGATGAACTTTGAATTGGGTTTCTTTTTACTTTATGTCGTTGCTCTGGATGAACTTTGAATTGACATGAGCTAACATGGCAATCGAGTTATAGATGGATAGTGGCTTGTTTAATGAAGCCATGCACGGATTCCTCTTATCACATTGTGTTTTTCTATCTATTCTAGTTCGGTATCACTCCCTTCCATTTTCGACTTGTCACTACGTGGTAAATTAGCTATAGAAAGCACAAAATCCCATTCTGTTTTTTCTATCTATTCTAGCTCGGTATCACTCCCTACAATTTTCAACTTGTCACGACAGGGTGAATTAGCTATCGATAGGAATGTAGAAATATAATTCAAAATTAACTGAAACTAGCTAAAGATGAGGGACAAGGACATTCCCATTTTTGGTATTCATTTCTGTAACTAAACGCAATGTAGATCTAAACCTAAGACATCAAAACGACTGGTTTGAATGCAAAAGTCGTTCGTTCGTGGAGTCAAATCAGCTCATATCATCATCTAGCTAACAATGTAAACAGTACAAATCAAAATTCATCAACTTAAATAAATTTTAGTAGTCAATAAGCATATGAACTAAAAGAACCCAAGCAAAAATTAACATTTAAAAGAGAATGAGCATTCTATTTTGAAGAAACCTCTAATTTCTCTGTATACAACTTCAACAATCCAGGAATGCGGTTCTTATGAGGCTCGATGAATTTGTCTAAGAAGCGTTTTTCTGTGGACACAAACAACAAAGGAAGATTCACATGTTTCTTAATCAAACCATTTGACAACAAAACTTGATAAACAGAACCTCTAGGAACAATCCTATTCTTTAAACTATGAGAAATTAAAGAAGGTATTCTAGCAATGTAAGACGATTCACATCCAATTTGGTTGACAAAAAAATCCACTACATCGTTAATCTCATCCTCAGAAGCCATCATACAGCAGGGGGGGGCCTTCTAAAAGCAAAAAGGATCTCTTCTTCCGGCCATCCCCATTTCCTATAAACTTCAACCTTCTTTTTCCATGTAGATTTGCTCATTGCTCGCAGAGCAAAAACAGCAAGAACAAACTTCAATCGCAGAGAATTGAATCCCATTTCCTTAACTTCCTCCACAATCTTCTTAAATCGAATGGAACTTATCAAAAACACTCGAGGCTGGGATCTAAGAATGCTTGCAATGTTTTAATCGGGCACTCCAATTTGTCTCAAAATTTCAACATTCGGACGAGCAGAATTTTGAAGATCCCAAGTGAGAAGACCCCCACACCGTTTTATGGCTGCAATAGTCTTCTCCTCAGTTTGAAGCAAATCATGAATATAATTAAAGGATGGAATGATTTGTCAGTTTAAACTTCGTTTTAGAATAGCAGGAAATCACAAACTAATTTAGCAACCTCAGGAGAAGAAAGGCCTTTAGATTGGAGGAACAACAATTTGGGCAATAGGGTTTCTTCGGGGTTTGTTGATAGAACTTGAGGGAATTTCTTGATAAGCTCAGAGATTTGTGACTTTGAGAATCCATGATTCTCAAATAACAGAATCACAGGCTTCTCATTGCTCTCAAAATCAACAAAATTAGAAGCCAACGACGCAGATTTCGGAGACGATACAATCTCGGAAGAAGTCAATAAGAATCTAAGAGATTTCAACGGAGATCCGGAAAACGATCCGACTGATAATGCAGTTCTAACTAGAATGATTCTGCGAAGCAAATGGTACATGACTGTAGAAACTCAGCGAGAAACAAACTGACCTGATGCTTCCGAGAAGAAGAATGGGAGAAACCACGAACGCCAAGAACAGAGACAGGGAGTGATAAAACGAATGTCCCTGCTTGTCAAATTGCAAGCACTTGTTTCATTTGGGTATTTATAGCGATGTTCTTTCCCTTTTATATGGGCCGGCCCAATCATTGAGAGGTTCAAGATGACCCGAGAAATAAATGGGCTTCTCAAATTATAAAATGGGCCGGCCCAAATATTGATAGGTCAAGGTGACCCGAGAAATAAATGGGCTTCTCAAATTATAAAATGGGCCGGCCCAAATATTGAGAGGTTCAAGGTGACCTGAGAAATAAATGTCGCTGACCGAATACTCTTCGGAACCTAATCCAACCCAACCTTCCGTCTTCCGGTTGAGTTGAGTTGTCGGGTAGTTTTTTCCTTTATTGTTATTATTTTAAAAACTCCATTTATACACGATACCTGTTATATTAGTAACTAAAATATCATCAAGTTCAAATATCGAACATTTACCTGTCACACCACATCACTAATATCAATTACAAACGTTAAATATTCTTAACATTAAAAAAAAAAAAAAAGATTATTTATTTTTTAAAAATTCAATTTAACCCAATATATATATATATTTATTTATTTATTATTTATTATTTATTATTTTTATTATTATTAATTTTAACCAATAAGTTTAAAAATTTAGTCTTTTCTCGAAAAAGTAATTAGTTATAATTGATATATATTATATAATTTATATATATAAATATAAAAGAATGAAAATTAAAGATGAGAAGTGGGGCCCAGTGCAGGCCAATGAGAAGGCACGTTAAGTGCTTGATGAAATGCCAAGACACATATGGGGGACCAATCCATGGCCCCACTCGATTGCCCTCCATATTTTTCACACCCACAATTTTTTTTTTAATTATTATTTAAAATTTTGTTTACAAATTAAATCATTAGTGTTTGACACTCATTTTCTTTTAATTATTTTACGAGCGATATGTTACTTTTTAAGTCCGTGTTTTTTTTTTTTAATGCGTGTAATTAGGTCAAGACAAGAATTTATCAAGATTTTATTGGTATTCCATACTGCGAGATCCCACGTTGATTCGAGATAAAAACAAAACATTCCTTATAATAGTGTTAACTTTTCATCTCAAATTGGTTGTGGAAGGGAATGAAACGCTTCTTATAAACTGGGTAGAAACCTCTCCCTAGTAGACGCGTTTTAAAATCGTGAGACTGACGGCGATGCGTAACAAACAATATTCGCTAATGGTGAGCTTGAGTTATTACAAATGATATTAAAGTCAGTTACTGGGCGATGTGCCAGCAAGAACAATGGTCTCATTGATTCTGAGATCCCACCTCATTAGAAGAGGGAAACAAAACATTTCTCTCGAGATCCCACGTCAGTTGGAGAAAGAAACAAAATATTTCTCGTGTTTTAAACCCGTGAAATAAACGAGCTAAAGCGATCAATATTACATCTCCTAATAACAATTTATTTTAGAATGTATTTTTTATTTATTAATTAAGCGATTTAAATGTGATATAAAATTGTGGTGGCGTGATCTTAGGCACTTAAAATAATCATTCATGGTTTAATAATTTTCAGAGGATTTTCATTTGTTAATAAATAATAATAATAATAATAAAAGTCCGATTCCAAGTGTGAACAAATCAAGGTATTGATTATTAAAAAAATAATAATGTATAAATATTGTCGCAATATTTCTATTTCGAATATTTATTAATTAATTTAAAATTCAACCATCGAATATTCCCTTAAATAACATTTGACACATGTTTTTTGTATGCTTTGTTGGACCCTAAGCTAAGATATTGGTTGAGAATTAATTGAATTAAAAAAAACGTTTTTTTTTTAATGTAATATATATGACTGAAAATTGCAATTAGTTCTAATTATAATTTAATTAACATGATTATTTTTTAATTATTGATTTTCTCTTATTAATTTAAGTAGCAAAATTATGATATAATTTTGAGAAATTTAAAGGGCATAATTGTAATTTCATTGAATTTAATCCCCGATCAATAATAAAGAGAATTAAGCTTCAAAATATTGTTTTATTTTTTAAAATAATTTTAGTCCACAAAATTGCATAAAAACTACTTTATATTTTTATTATATTTAACAAAAGTTATAATCTTTATTGATAATTACTTTGAATAATTTAATATTAAAAAAAATTAAATCTTCAATAAAGCTAATATAAAAAATTTGTTAGATTACAAATTTATCCTTAAATATTTATAATTTATCTATTTAGTCTTAATTTTAATTTTTAATTTTATTAGCAATAGTCAACCCGATATTTAAACTCCCAATAATAATATATATAACATGACATAATCAATTATGTTATATGAACAAAATCATATATGTCGATATGTTTATTAAACAGATAAATCTAAATATTTTTATTTTATTTATTGCGTTAATTAATTACTTAGATTTAATCAATATTAGTATTATTGGATTTAATTCATAAATTTGGCCCATGTTTAATTTGAAGCTCATCTCCAATTTTTTACCATTAAAATTTGGGGGAAAAAAATTGAGAATTGACAAAAAGAGACAGAGCTCACAGGGAGTAGTATAGTTCTGCCCGTATTTTACAATTTCCACAACGAGCAAATAGCTCGCCGACACTCGGGAGCTTGGGCACAGTGCCGCGAACCAATTACAAAAGAGTACTCAATTACGAAACTACCCCTCCACTTGTGGCTATCGATCTTCCAAGTCAAAACACACAAAAACCACTTTCCCACCACCGGGTAACCGCCTGGTTCGGTTTCCGGGTACTTTGCCGACACGTGGGTTTACTTTCCGGGTCGACCCGACAACCGGCGCTCCCATATACGGGTACATTTAAGACTTCTCACCAACTCTCCAACCCCTCCCAAAAACGTCGCCGTTTTCATTAGCTTATGCTGACGTAATCTAATCGATATTAGCCGTCCATTTACTCGTACTGAATGAATCCCACGATCCACCTTCTTCCAAGCTAACTAGATTTATTTTTCTTTTTCTAAAATCCCTTTTTTTTCTTTAACTAAAAAAACAAAAACTACTTGTTTTGACTATTCTCTCCTCTTTCCACCGAATTCTGTAGAGAGGTTTTGTAGGAGCAATAATTTGTTTTTGTTTTATATATATATATTTATTTATTTATTTAAATTTTAAAAATATTCTTATTTTCTTATCCTTTGTGACACGAACAATTTGATTTTTTTAAACTATAATTATTAGCTGTGAGAATCGTGTTCAAGTAATAACTTAAAGTGTTTATAAACTATAGATAAGATTATATGTTTGGTAGATATGTCTCATTTTTTAATTGTAAAAAATTAATTGATTAAAATCTGAACGAACAATAAATTATTTAATATTTTTTTATAAACATGTGAATTATAATATTAATATTTCACAAAATGAAAACAAGCAACTGGGTCTTAATCATAGAGAAACTTCTTTAATAACAGACGTAACTTTTAAAAACTAAACGAAAAAACTATTATACGGTCACGTTCATGTTTATCTAAAATGTATTGCTTAGGATCGCAGTGCGATTGTGACACTTAACACATTTTATTGTTTATTATTTTAAAAAATTGAATTGGTCACTAGTTCGTTTATGGCTCAGTTGATCTCATTAGTCTTAAATTTCAATTTTGAAAGCTACCCTAAAGACAAATTATTATTTAAGTCACGAATTAAAATTTAATCATTTCATAAAGGTTTTTTTTTTTTTTTTTAAAATAAAAACAACTTTTTAAGGAAGATACCTTTGTAACATGCCACCTGGACTTTTAGAGAACATAACCTCAACATTGTTCTAATTCTATTCAAGGAAGGAGACAGCAACCTCCCGAGATTTAGCTCATAATCCCCTAATTATCCCTCTTTTTAAGTACACCCTTCCATGCAAAATGACCGATTTGCCCTTCTCTCTCTCTCTCTTCCTTAGCACGCTTTTTGTAATGAACTCCCCACTTCACTTTATTTAATTTCTTTTATTAGTTTATTACGAAAAATAATTCCTTTTTGTTTTTTTTTAATCCAAATTTTTAAATATTTTATTTCGGATCTCAATGAAATTATTAAAAAATAAAAAAATAAAACTTTTTTTTTTTTTTTGTGAAAAAAATCGAGAATTAGTAAGTAACGTTTCTAATGAGATCAAACGTGTATAACGTGTATAAATGTGTAATTGCCACATACTCGACATGATACTACACGTCGTAAGATTCAATAATTGACTTTTTACGTGTACATAGTACTAAAATATCATTTATCACATAACATACATGTCAGATCCCACATTGATTGAAGAGACGAACAAACCATTCTTTTATAATGGTGTGAAAACCTCCCCCTAACAGATGCGTTTTAAAATCGCGAGACTGACGACGATACGTCATAAGCCAAAACATACATGGGTTTGAGCCGTTGCAAATGGTATCAGAGTCATACACGTGACAATGTGTCTGCGAGGACACTAGCTCTTAAGGGGGTGAATTATGAAATCTCACGAACGAAACATTATTTATAAGAGTATAAAAACCTTTTCTAGCAGACGCATATGAAAATCGTGGGGATGACAAGCTATATGTAACAGTCAAAACGAACAATATTTATTAGGAGTAGGTTTTTACTATTTAAATTTAATAAATAAAGTCAAATTTAATTAAAATTATATATATTAACTAATTATTTGAGGTGACATTAAGCAATAAATTAAATTTGATTTGATTTATACGGATTAAAATCATTGCCATTTGATGATGAAATTGACCATATAGAATCTTGATAAATTTTATTCTTAATTTATTATATATTTTAATTTTTAAATATTTAATATTTAAGCTATTATAAATGTAATTCAACTAAAATAAGGGAAAAATATATGAGTTATATATAAGCTTTTTTTAGGAGTATTTATCATAATTTGAGAGAAAAAAAAAATTAATTTTTTTTAATTATATGGATTAAATTGCAACCAAATTTAAGTACATATATTAAATATATTTTAAATTTAATAATTTATAATAATACTACAAATTCGAATTTCTAACATGATTTATGTTTAAATTAATCTAATTATATTTAGGTTGACTTTTCAATAATTTTTTAAATATTTTATTTATGAAAATGAAGGAAATCCTCGTTTTAAGTGTAGCAATGAATTCTATTTAATTTGAAAATATGGTTGGAAATGAAAAAAAAAAAAAATTAAATACATATTTCTCAAATAAAATATTATGCCCCATCTCAAACCATCCCCAACGCTATCCTAAATATTTAATCATTATTTTCATAATTAAAATAATTTTTTTATTTATTCAGAAAAAAAAAACAAAATATTTAAAATAAAAGAAACTTTTTACCATTTCTCTAGAATTGTTAGCTCGTAGCACAGTGAAATTGTATGATCATACCCAATGACTCGATATGAAAGACAATTTACCCTATAACTCGTACTACCATGTCTTCGTGTTTATTCCCTTTGAGCCCAGCTCGTGATTAAAGAAATATAATCGAAAATGAAATGAGGATAACAACTCGAAAATAATGGAGAACCCAGTATCGAAACTGTACTCTCATGTAAGTTTAAACCGATTGTTAGCTAAGATTCTATCTCTCGAACTCGAAATGAGGTAAGTTTTTATGCAATTATCGACTTTAAGTTTATTTATTTATTTATTATCATTAAAAAATAAACTAAAAAATGATATTGCGCTAAATAATTTGTAGAATTTTTAAAATTTATGTTGAAAAAAAAAGGGAAAAATGATTTAATTTTATTAATGATAAAAATAAAAATAAAAAAATAATTTTAGCGTTTGGCGCGTATAAAGACCAACCAACTCCGACACACAAAAAGAGAACCTCTCAAAGCTATGGAACAGAAAGGAAGAGAGAGAGAGATGAAAACACAAAGCGCTTCTAGAGAGAGAAAACAGGAAGAAGAAGCTCAAACAGAGATACTGTAGTGTAAGAGAGAGAGAGAGAGAGAGAGAGAGAGAGAGAGGGAGAGATTGAGAGAGAGAGAGAAAAAAGGGCAAAAAAAAAAAAAAAACCCACAAAATCCAAAAAGAAAGCGCTTCCCCAACTCCATTCATCTTCCCCAATCTCTCTTCAGACGATCCCCATGTGATCGGAACCTCCATTCTTCCTGCAACAATTCAATATTCTGTTCTTCACTCATTACTGCGGAATCAGTCACTAATCCATCACTTTTCAGTCATTCAACCAGCGGAGGCCGTACTATGAAGCCGTACGGTCAGTCTATGGAAGGCTCTCAGTCCGATCCGTCGCCTGAATGGACTGCGTCGGGACCTGATACAGGTCATGGAGGTCAGTTTCTCTACACTGCATTCCGACTTCACTCTTGACTTCTACAGATTTTCGCTTCGATTCGTCGGTTTTAGTGGTTTGCTGATGGTGTTTGTTTGTTTGTTTGATTTTTTATTTTCCGATAATGTAGAGCCGGTTTGGCCGTTGGGATCGAGGGAACGGGAATCGTACCCTGAAAGGCCTGAAGAGGCTGATTGTATATACTATCTACGTACCGGATTTTGTGGATATGGCTCTCGTTGTAGGTTCAATCATCCTCGTGAGCGTAGCGCGGTATTCCTGTCGATCCTTTTCTGCTTGACTGAATTGGTCTAATTTTAGGGCTTACTTCGAGGTTTGATTGGGCTTTAAGCAATTTGATGCTTCGAACTGCTCTACTCAAGCTTCACTTCGATTATTTTTTGAGTTTATTTGTTCTTGTTTACTTTTCACTCTACGAAGATGAACTTTTCTTTTAAAATGTTATCGTCGAACTGTCGGCAAAGTGCTTTCAACTTTAGGCCTCTTTTTTTTATTCGTTGATTTTGGTGGATTTCGCACTGATCAGGTTTTGGGAGGTTCGAGAACTGGTGGAAGAGACTATCCCGAACGAGTAGGGCAGCCTTTGTGCCAGGTACTTTGTTTTGGTGGTTCGATTGGATATGAAACTGTTCGTATCTAGTCTTCATTGGGATGATGTTGGACAATGTGCGTTAGTGAAATTCTGTGAGAGTGTAGGACGGGGGCTTGTGTGTTTATTTTGACTACGATGTGTTCTAGTTGGTTGATTAATGTATATGCATAGTATCTTGTTCATGGGTTGTGACTGTTCTGTTGATCTGAATGAAATCTGCAGTACTATATGAGGACAGGAATGTGCAAATTTGGTGCTTCCTGTAAGTATCACCATCCTCAGCAGGAAATGGGTTCTCTCAGCCCTGTGTCTTTGAATTTCTATGGCTATCCACTTCGGCAGGTTCGTGCTCTACTTCCTTTTGTACGCTTTGTTTGTTTGTATGTTATTGTTCGAGTTCGAGGACACGCACTGATACATTTGTATATGTCCAGGGGGAAAAGGAGTGCTCTTATTATTTGAAGAATGGGCAGTGCAAGTTTGGTGCTACGTGCAAATTTCATCACCCTGAACCGGCTGGTTTGCAGTTTCCAGCACCATCACCCGTTCAGGTTGCACCACTGCCAGCTCCAATGCCTCCTGCACCGTCTGTTTATCCGCCCGTGCAGTCTCCATCTGCACATTCGTCACAGCAGTATGGAGTAATACTAGCAAGGTCTCCAATGCTGTCAAGCCCTTATGTTCCCAGCCCTTATGGTCCTATGTTGGTCTCCCCAGGGGTTGTACAATTCCCAAGTTGGAATCCTTACCAAGTATGTGCAGTTCCGTTATTTGCCATTTTGTTTCCTTTTATCCGTTCCCCTAATGGAGCTGTGAACAATTGGTGCAGGCACCTATGAGTCCAGTAGCCTCTCCCAGTGCTCAACCTTCTGTTGGATCAGGGCAACTTTATGGTATGGCACAAGTTTCGCCTTCTGCACCTACCTATGCTGGATCTTACCAGCCAATGCCATCTGCTGGTGCGTCAAGTACTAGCCAGAAGGAGCACTCGTTTCCAGAAAGACCTGGGCAGCCAGAGTGTCAATATTACATGAGAACAGGGGATTGTAAATTTGGATCTTCTTGTAGATACCATCACCCACCAGAATTGGTTAATTCAAGATCAAGTGTTGTTCTTAGCCAAATAGGTCTTCCTCTACGCCCGGTTAGTCTCTCTAAACACAAAAACCTCAAACTTGGATTAAAAATGATGCTTTGATTGTCAATCTTTTTTTTTTTGTCTATCTTATATCTTGAGTCACTTTTCCCTAACTAATATAGTTTGAGCGTATCATCCTTTGCCCCTTTTGGACGTTCTTAGTGATTGACATCAGTTTTATTGTCCAAATGTCGATTCTCCAAATGTTATTTAATTACAGTAAAAAAACTACTGTTGAGATTATTGCTCAGGTCTATGGGAGAAGGCTTAATGCTCAGCCATCCATAAGATGTAGTACTTTTCCCTATAACTGATTGCTCAAGCTATGAAATTGATGATATAATGCTTTTCCTGCCCTTGTTTTGAATATCTGAAGTGGTTATATGTCCATAGAGCATGGTTTGACTGCTAAGTTGCGGACATTTGCAGTTAGGTCTCTGCTTGAGTAGTTAACATAGGTGAAGTATTGAAATATGTATCATATTCCGTAACAAAATTTCTTGTTAATACTGGAACTTAGGGGACTTTTTGTCTCAATATTTTACGGTATAAAGTTGGAAGAGCTCATATAAACTTCATGTTACATAAAACAAAAATTGTTCCCCCTTGAGGACTATACGTATTGGAGCTGTTAGATTTAGGGTTTTGTAGTGCTTAAATTTCCTTTCCTTTTCTGCATAGCAAGAGCTTAAAGTGGATAATAAAGGAAGTTCTTGCTAAAAGCAGTTCAAACATTGATTGAATTTTAGTCTTCTTCTTATTCTGCAGCTATGCAGCTGCTATCCTTGCGAGTCAAAAGGCTAGATTGAGTTTATTATCATTATTCAAATACTACGTTAGTTTAGATTAATGCATTTTCTGGTAGCCATTTATCTCTTCTTTCTTAATGTTTATATGGTTTTATTTCTCTCTTTAGCCGTGTTGGCAGATGGTTTCTAACACTACCTTTTGTCAGGGTGCACCACCTTGTACTCACTTCATGCAACGAGGAATATGCAAGTTTGGCCCTGCATGCAAATTTGACCACTCGATGGAACGACTTAGCTACAGTCCATCTGCATCATCTCTTGCTGATATGCCAGTGGCACCTTACCCTGTGGGATCGGTAGTCGGTACTTTAGCCCCATCATTTTCATCCTCAGAGTTGAGGCCTGAACATTTTTCAGGACCCAGAATGGATTCTAACCCTTCAAGAATGTCTTCATCAATGAGCACCTCTAGTGGATTGGCTGGTTCAACTACATCGAGGACAGAAATGCATTCTCATTCAAATGTTCAACGATCTTCTCAAAGTTCTGGCCTGTCAGCGAGCAGTACCTCCAGCACCACCAGTGTGGAGGGACGTACTTGAAGTATGCTGCCTCAGGATCAAAAGATCCCTATTTTTTGCCCAATCCCAAAACCAAAGACCTTTCCTTTTCCCATTATAATGGTCCCATAGTCCCAGGTCTAGCATACATCAGCTCTGACCTTCTGTGTCCATACAATCCTTATATTTCAATTTATCTCAGCCTGAATAAGTTATGGTCAACCTAAAAGAATGTAGCAAACTTCGTACAGCCTTCTTCCTGCCTTTAGAATAATCCTGAAAGCAGCATAGCAAATTAGGTAACTCTGCATCACAACTTCATTCCTTGGAGTTTGTCGCCCAGTTTGCTGCTTAGATCGATCTTCTTCGAGACATACAAAATGGTCTGTTCCACGGTGATTTCTTTTCGAGCTACACTCAGCTTATGTCTATCTCTTTCCATGTTTTCCTATGACCAGGGAACAACCTCTCAATTCAAATTGAATATGAATTTGAATCTACGTTATATTCCCACTCGTTTTTTCCCTCATTTATTGCGGAAAAAGATGTATTTAAGACTCGGGGAGTCATCCCATTGGCAATGTGATCTTGTACGGGATTTTAATATCACGTTATGTAGTGACATTCAATGCTGGACTTGGCTTTGAATGGATTTACAAAGTTTACATTTCAAAAGAAACGTGCAAATTCTATAACAATTGCCTTCTATATTTTGCTTGTGATATAATGCAGGGCAGTCCTTCCTTCTGAAGTCTTGTGAACTTTAGTGCTGAAATAATACTCCTCTCCCCCACCCACCTAACTTTTGATAATGCGTAGAAAAATACTTGTGCTACAATACAGATCTCTTCTTGCTGTTGAACTAGGAGAGCCATGATGATGCTGCCCCAACAATGTGAGGTAATTCTTCCCCCAATCTGGCTATTATTAATATCTGGTGGCTATTGAACTTGCAAGATAAGATTCACTGATGGGTTATACTGTTGTTTATTACTAGCAAATAGACAAATCATGATAATATGCTGATATATGTCTGCTGATGCCTCTAAGCAATTCATTTTGTAATGCAGGTTCCTGATTTAGTTTGTCTAAGAGGGAATCTTTTCAGATTCAGATGTCCACCTCCTTTCCCCCTTTCTGAAGGTAACTGTTGCTTTCTTGAACATTCTAGAAGTGACCCCATTTGCAAAAGTCAAGGATAGCAGGCCTACACATGCCAACAAAAAGCTTCAATCAGTCGAACCCCCAAAGCCAAGCAGCAAAATAGGTAAAAGGAACAAAGAAGAAGCCGCCTCAGCCGAGAAGACATGGGACAGTGAATGAAAAACATGGTCAAGCTGGTCCCAAATATGGCTAAAATGCACTGGTGAGCTTCTGAAACCGAAAGGTCTTTTTAATCATAAATGGGTCTTTTCCGTAGTTAGGTGTTCTCAAATTCTCCCTACCCGAAAAGTTATATGCTATTTAAACCGTTGTGTTGCCTTTTGCTTTTAGTGATATAACATTACTTTTAAAATCTTCTCTCATTCTTACTTTCAAAAATCTATCTCCCGTTTTCCAAAACCTTCTCAAACATTGTCCGGCCACCTGCGACACAAATACAAATTGACTTGACTCACTTGGTGTTAGGAGTCAGTGTCGCACAATCGCAAAGTCCACTGCCAAAAAAAGTGCGATTGTGACAAGTATAAAAGCGCTTTCCATGGAATCACTTTTCAGAGTAGTCGGGTTTATAAAAAAGCTATGTTCAAGAGATGAACTCTTACCCTTCCAAGATCCTCTCTTCATTCATTCTTAGAATGTTTTGTTGATCTGTTGATGAGCTCTAAATGGATCTCCTTCTCCCAATGCCTTTTATATTTTGGGTATTATTCTTGTGTGCTTTCTTCCTAATTCTCAGTTGCATATTGTTTATTTTCTTTCTTTAATCATTACCCTTAATTTCTAGATTCTTGGTCAAATTTCCCCTTTTTATTTTATCCTCTATTTACAATAATAATAGAATTTCCAAGTTCTTCACATGTGGACATTCCAAGTTTGTGTTGTCAATTTAAAAGGACATACATTTATAGACAATTCAAAGCAGCCTTAGATTAGGGTATGTTACTGATTAACATTTTAATTTGACCCTTAAAGATTAGGACAACTGTCCTTATCATATCCCTTGATTTGTACACCCACATGTCCCTATGTTTGGCTTCTTAATTCCCAAAGCTTACCCACTTTTTAGTTTTTTAATATTACTAATTAAGACTATACAAATGACAAATAAGTCAACCTTTTCCCATTTGATTCGGTCAACTTTAACAAATGTTTTGATTTCATCCACATGGACCATACCCTACTAATTATAATATTTTTAATTTATACTTCTTTTACTAAGTTTTGATGAAAGAAATGAGTTGAAGAACTTTGTAAGATTTAATGCCAATCATGAGTTTAATTAACATAGGTGTTTGTTAGTATGTAACAAAATATATTTTAGCTAAGTTGTGAAAAATGAGAGAGATTTTTGATTTTTCTTTGAGTTCAGTATGTGAGAGTGAAAATTTGTGATATCTCATATGTGTTGGAGAGGAGAACGAAACACCCTTTATAAGGGTGTGGAAACTAGCATTTGCGTTTTAAAGCCTTGAGAGGAAGCCCGAAAGGGAAAGCACAAAGAGGACAATATCTGCTAGTGGTGGACTTAGACCGTTACAAATGGTATTAGAGCCAGACACCGAGCGATGTGGCTAGCGAGGAGTCTGTTCCCTGAAGGGGGGTAGACACGAGATGGTGTGTCAGTAAGGACGCTGGGTCCTGAAGGGGGGTGCATTTGCTGGAGTCCACATCAATTGGAGAAATGAACGAGTGCCAACGAGGATGCTGGGCCCTGAAGGGGGGTGGATTGTGATATCCCACATTAGTTGGAGAGGAGAACGAAACACCTTTTATAAGGGTATGGAAACCTCTCCCTAGCAGACACGTTTTAAAGTGTTGAGAAGAAGCCCGAAAGGGAAAGCTCAAAGATGACAATATCTACTAGCGGTGGGCTTGTGCCGTTACAAAATCGAACCTCTAATCTTTTTGTTGAACATTTGACACTTTACCCAATTAAACTATGCTCAAATTAACGTCTTTTCTAATGGTAAACCCCAACTCGTAATCATTTTTAAGTTTATACGGTATACAAAGATCATCTTTTTTTTGACCCTTTAGGTAAAAAAAAGATGATCTTTGTATACACATGATTGGAAAGAATATACTTGTTCCTTCCAAATCTATTCTTTTAAAAGAATATTGAAGTGATTTTGCTCTCAACAACAGAACAGCACTCGAGTAAACTTTCCCTGTTATAAAAACACTTCAAACCAGAGATTGGCTATCTGTCTATAAAACAAAAGCATTGTAAGTTTTTGTCTTCATTAACATTACAAAATGACAAAAACAAAAGTGGGGAACAGAGAGAAAACAGTAGCTTTGGAGATTAAAACATGAACTTTTTTTTTCATATCACAGTAGGAAATACAAAGCAGCAGAGAAAGTACATGCATGAAAAAAATAATCATAATAATCACTATCTTTTAGCCTCAGATTCACCAACTTCAAACCCATTGCTGCTCAAAGCAATGGATACCCAAAATCAAATGCATCACCAAAAGGAGGAACTGAAGGACAACAAGTAGAAGACTGAGGCAACAAACCACCATAAGAACTGTTCATAAATGGATGAAAAGCTTCATCTTCACCCACCATGGCAGAGGAGGATGAGGAAGAAGATGAGCTATTGATTATTGCTGAGAGTTCATCACCATTACTCTCCCAAATTTGCTGTTTTTCCCACACTCCATCATTACAACAATTTGGTTCATTCACAACAGAGCCATAAGTCATGGCTGAAACATCCAGACCTTCAAAAGGAAGTGTGTCAATGGAGTTTGAGCCAAAGAAGCTGAATTTTTGAAGATGATCATTTGATTCAATGGATCTATGGCTGTTCTTGAGCTGGGTTTTGTGGGTAGAGTCTGAAGGGGGTTTCAAGCAATTATCAGGTACAATGCAGCTCAAGTAACCAGAGTTGGAATCATTAGAGAAGAAGAAATTGGTGTCATGATCATTAGCGGAAACATGGTGATTTGATGAAGTTTGAGGAATGGAGGGCTGAGATTGAGCTTGATGAAGAACAGGGGAGTGAGTATCAGAATTAGGAAGCAAAGTTTGGACATCAAAAGCAGAGAGAATGGAATGGAAAGTTGAGGTGTCAGAGTAAATGAAGTTGGTTCTTGCTTGAGTACCCTTCATTGACAGGGCTGCCCTGTCATAAGCCAAGGCAGCTTCATGGGCAGTGTCAAAAGTGCCAAGCCAGTGCCTTTCTTTGGTTGTTGGGTCTCTAATTTCAGCAGCATATCTGCCCCATGGCCTTCTTCTGACACCAAGGAACCTTCCTGGTTCAGCTTGTTTTCTTCTGCCTCTTCTCTCTCCTCCACTTTGAGATATTGGAGAAGAGTTTCTTTGAATTAGAGCAAAACCCATTTGAGATTGAGCAGTTTCATAAATTGGGTAGGCTTTATCAGAGGCTTTGGAGGTAGCCATTAGAACAAAAGGGAAAAACCAGTAGAATATGAAGGGGAAGAACAGTTTGCAGCAGAGATAAAGGGAAGCTTTAGAGGTTTTTTGGGCTTGGGATGAAGGATTGAAGCAGCTCCTGAAGCTCTTTTTAAAGAGTGTGAGTTGGTGAAGGAGAAAAAGGAAAGAAAAAAGAAGAAAAAGTACATTTTACATGTCATTCTATGGAAGACCCTCACTGTTCTTATTCAATCCCTTTAATCACTCTGATATGAAAGAAAAAGGTACAAATCCAGGGATATTGTTTTACAATCTCATCAAATATAATATTTGAAAACGCTATTTACTTTCTTTTCAAGTCCCCATAACAGTTGGAACTATCCCTAAAAGAAGAACAAACAAACAAAGAAGAAGAAAACACACCAATTTGAATGTGTTCAATGTTTACATGGCTCAAATAACCCACCAATTTGGACATGTTTGTGCGCAGTTTAAGCCAAACAGAACCAAGGAAAGAAGTTTGGTTTGTTTGTTGTCTCATTTTAGTCCATATACTTTTTTCCCGTAATGTAACGTGTTGAGGATTGTTGGGAGGGAGAAGAGGATGATCATGGGTGTATAAGTAAGGAATACATCTCCATTGGTATGAGGTATTTTGGAGAAAAGCACGAGAGCTTATGCTCAAAGTAGACAATATCATACCATCGTGGAGGTTCGTAATTCCTAACATGGTATCAAAACCATACTCTTAACTTAGTCATGTCAATAGAATCCTCAAATGTCGAACAAGGAAGTTGTGAGTCCTCGAAGGCGTAGTCAAAAAGTGACTCAAGTATCGAATAAAGGGTGTACTTTGTTCGAGGGCTCTAGAGAAAGGAGTCGAGTCTCAATGAAGGGAAAACTATCATACCATTGTGGAGGTTCATGGTTCCTAATGTAACGTTAGCCAAAAAAATGCATGTAATAAGGCCAAATGGAGATAACGGGCCAAATCTCTCGCTATGTCAATGGCTTTCTAAGTTGTTTGTACATGCAAGTACCATATCAGGTCCATTTGGTTTTCACTTAAATCCAAACTAGAATATCTATTAACATTTAAAGTTATTACACAAACCAAAGTAGAAAAGAGAGACACAAAAATGCATTTTGACTAACAAATGATAAGACAAAAAGTGTTCCTCAGGCTTGTTTGAACACTGTGATTCCCTCCAAAACAGTTCATTTTAATGAACAATGGTGGGTTGAAAAGAGAGAGAGAGAGAGAGAGAGAAGGATGAAAGAAACAAAGAGCAAGCTGTAAAAAACTGAAGAGGAAAACTAGGCTAGTTTGGAACAGAATGCCTGTAAAAAGTAGTACAATTTCCCAGCTTAACTTTCTTTGAGACCTTTTATCAAACAGTTGAAGGGCATAACCTTGAATGAAAGAAACATGGGTCAGTTTCTTTTCACTCTGATCTCCAAAAGCAATGATAAAAAAGGCTAGATAGAGTCAAAAAAGGGGCAAGACAAATTAAGTTGAGAAGGAGATTAAACTGCAGCAAAACCAAGAGCAAAAGCAAAAGAAAGGTGCATATGTGGGGCATCTAAAATCAGATATATAATAGCGCAGAGGTTTTTGAATGATACTCAAATTCACATGCTAAAATGGCATTGGGAATAGCATAAACCAATCATAATCCAATTGGGTAAGGCTTGTTGTTCTTGTTTTTAGCAAGGACTCCTCACAATCATGCTTCCACCAATATTAAACATAATGATTGAGGCATATTCTGACTGTAAAAAACATCTCAACAACAAGACAAATGGCAGAAAGTGGCACATAAATAATATATAATACTAACATAAAACATTCATTCAAATGAAAGGATATGAAGGTTATTATATTATGATGATCTATCAAACACATTTCACTAACTCGAAAAACTTCCCTTCTTTTTGGTATAAAAAAGTGTTGATTCTTTTGATTTGTTGTTTGTTCATAGTCATAGAAATGATGGATTCTGTCAATGACTCCCCATTGACTGATCCACTAAAATCCCAAACGGACAAACACCCATTTCCCTAAACAGGGATTTCTAGTGACCCATTTGAGCAAATTAGAGAGAAGAGAGAGATTTTGGTGTCCTTTTTGTTCTTTTGGGAAAGGTTACTTGAAGACAACACCGAAAGTGGAAGAGGGCAATTTTTTTAGGGTTTTGGAGAATGGGAAGCACATGGAGGGGAGGTGAGGGGGCAGGGGAAGGGGCAGGGGAAGGCGAAGGGGAAATGAAGTGATTTGGATGAGTTTTTGGGCATTCGAACACCACAAAGTTTGGTCAATCCTCTTATGAAAAGGTGTGTGTGACCAAACCAAACGGCAAAGGCCACACCACCTACTTCTAAAATGGCACTCAACTCACTTTCTTTTCAACTAAGTAATCATTTGATCTTCAATTTAGTTCATAAAGATTTTACCCGAGCTCGGTTTGATAACCGTTTTGTAAATATTAGTTACTTACTGTATCACGAGAGTATGATACTGTGAGATCCTATATCGGTTGGAGAGCAGAACGAAACATTTTTTATAAGGGTGTGGAAACCTCTCCCTAATATATACGTTTCAAAACTGTGAGACTAACGACAATACGTAATGGGTCAAAGTGGACAATATTTGCTAGAGGTGGGGTTGGGTTATTACAAATGATATTAGAGCCAGACACCGAGCGGTGTGTTAGTGAGGACGATGGTTCTCAAGGAGGTGGATTGTGAGATCCCACATTAGTTGGAGAGAGATCGAAACAATCCTTATAAGGATGTGGAAACTTCTCTCTAATATATGCGATTTAAAACCGTAAGGCTGACGACGATACGTAATGAGTCAAAGTGGACAATATTTGTTAGCGGTGAGCTTGAGTTGTTACAAATGGTATTAGAGTCAGGCATTGAGTGGTGTGTCCGTGAGGATGTTGTCCCTCAAGAAAGGAGGATTGTGAGATCCTGCATTAGTTGGAGATGAGACCAAAACATTCCTTATAAGGGTATGAAAACTTCTCTCTAACCGTGAGGTTGATGGCGATACGTAGTGAGTTAAAGTGGACAATATTTATTAGCGGTGAGCTTGAGTTGTTACAAATGGTATCAAAGCTAAGCATCGAGCGGTGTGTCAGTGATGATGTTGACCCCCAAGGAAGGTGAATTGTGAGATCTGATGTTGGTTGGAGAAGAGATTGAAACATTCCTTAAAGGGTGTGAAAACTTCTTTCTAACATACTCGTTTTAAAATTGTGAGTCCGACGATGATATATAACGAGTAAAAATGAACAGTATCTACCAGCGGTGAGCTTCCGCTGTTACGATTACATGGTAGCTTTTCATTTCTTTTTTACGTGAAGCTATTAGATAAATACGAGTCATTGAGACAAAGAAATTAGGAAAAAAAATATGTTTTTTTTTAAAGAAAAAACAAAAAACAAAAACCACTTGAAAAAAAAAAACATCTCTCAAGGTAGTGATTTGGTTGAGGGACAAGAATTTTGCACATTGTTCGAAACAGGCAAAGGGCAAACTTGGGATTTTATTATTAATATTTTCGAAGTGGGTCGCCCGGGATTTGGGGAAAAAGATAAACGTGTTTTGACGACAACTTTCTTTTTTCCCCCTAAAAAAAACATCTTTCTATGTTTTTCTAATAAATTCATACTTTATTTATAAATCTACTCCACTTATATAATTAATATCTTCTTTTTATTTTGCACCGACCCTAAATTTTGAATTCCCGACCTCTTCAAAGTTAGGTAATATTTTGACTAACAGAGTTATCCGTGCATTTATCTTCGACCTATTCAAGGGTCGGAGAGCCACAAACTCAAAGGTCGTCTCAATATTTGTACCAAGGTTCGTCTAAACTTAGACCCGTTGAAGCTTAAGAGGGTGAGAGACCTAACGTTTATTACCTTAAGAGTTCTTCTCCACGTTTGAGCGAGAGAGTTAGAAGTCACGAGTTCTTCCCATCCAAAGCTCTTCTCGACGTTTGGGCCACAATTTAGCCAAACATCGACTGGCTAAAGCCTTGGAGAGCTAGAAACTCAAAGCTTGCCATTTCAAGGCTTTGTCTCTAACGTTTTTTTACCCGAGTTCGTCTAAACTTAGACCTTCTAAGCCTTCGAAGGATTAGAAACCCTAAGCTCGTCTACTAGGCATATTAAAAATGTAAAAACCAAAATAATATTTAAACAGTAAATAAAACGATCAATAATATTTAAACCTTCGATCCTCGAAAATAAGTAAATACCTAACGACTCACTTAACCGTGTGATTAAATTTTTTTTAATAAAAATATAATCCAAAGTTTGAATACATAATTAAAAACTTTTTAATATGGTAAGATTTAGTATTAAATCTATAGTTCTTAATTTAATAATAATCACGAAAGGAAAATAATAATAATAATAATAATATTATTATTATTACTATTATTATTATAATTTAATCTAAAAATTTTATATTCCAAGATTGTCCCTTTGTGTTTTAGCCCTTTTCTGGTTCTACTCTTTTTAGCTATTATTTTATTAACAATAATTTGACCCAATAATAATAATAATAATAATAATAATAATTGAAGCACTCTGACCTTCGTATTGAAGTAATCCTTTTGTATTATCTATACACCTTAAATGCTTTTAAATAAAAATTTAAATATATAAGGAATCAAATCCAAATTAATTATACGTTAAAAAAAAGGGGCGAAATTAATTAAAATAAAAGGAATAAAATAAAAAAAAGAAGACATAAATGGTGTGATCGCACACTAATTGGAGAGGGGAGCAAGGATTCCTTATAAACGTGTAGAAACCTTTCTATAATAGACATGTTTTAAAATCGTGAAGTTGTTAGTGATGTATAATAGGTCAAAGAGAACAATATCTACTAGCGTTGAGCATGAGTAATTACAAATGGTATCATAGTCAGACATCGAGTGTATGCTAGTCTCTGGCCTCTAGAGAGGCGGGAGAAATGAATAAAACATTCCTTATAAGGGTCTAGAAGCCTTTCTATAGTAAATGCATTTTAAAATTGTGGGTCGATACCTAACGGTTACAAATGATATTAAAGTCAGACACTGAATGATGTGACTGCTAGAGGGTGGATTATGAGATTCCACGTTGATGGGAGAATTTTATAATTTATATTTTAAAAATATTTATGAAATTTGAAAATTGAGAAAAAGGGTTTATTTATTTATTTTAATTTAAAAGGTTTAAATGGATAGTGTGTTGGTGGCAGACCAGAGCACTCATGCAGCATGAACGGAAGGACATGAAAGACACAAATTTTGAACATAATTTTGAGCTAATTGGAGCCTTTGGTCAAATGGGGTTTGACCAATAATAATAATAATAATAATTTTAATCCCATTAACTTTTTTTTTTAATTAAAAAATTTGTTCAAAGTAAAATGCTCCAAAAGACAACCTTTTTGGGAAGGCATGCAAAAACCTTTTGAATTAAAAGCTTCTTCACAAGTGGGTCTCACATTTTAGGAGTTTATTGACCTTCCCATTTTACAAACTTTTTCTTAGCTTTTTATTAGGTCAACGGGCGCTCGGGAAGGATATCGAATTATCGATCACGTTTAGAATAGTAATTGGTACCTTGTCCACTGAGCCGGGCTCGATTTGACTACTTAAGGAAATTTTCTTTATTATTGTAACAGTCTAAGCTCACCTCTAATAGATATTGTCCGTTTTAGCTCGTTACGTATCATTGCTAGCCTCACGGTTTTAAAATAAGTCTACTATGGAGGGATTTCTACACCTGTATAAGGTATGTTTTGTTACTCTCTCTAACTGATGTGAGATCTCACAATACACCCCCTTGAAGGCTAGTATCCTTGTTGGCACATCGCGCAGTGACTGACTTTAATACCATTTGTAACAACCCAAGTCCACCGTTAGTAGATATTGTCCGTTTTAGTCCTTTACGTATCGTTGTCAGCCAAACACGTTTTAAAACTGTGAGGCTGATGACGATATGCAATGGGGCAAAACGGACAATATATTGTTAGTGGTTACAATTCGATAAAAGTACTTCATTCTAATCTACTTTCAAATGCATTTTAATTGGTCAAAACACGAGGAAATGTTCTTATACGTCTCAAAAGCTTGAAGTCCTATAAAGAAACCAAACATACGTTAATATTACGCATCATAATTAACCTAACATCGTAGAGTTTCTTGTAACAACTAAATGTTTTAAGGTTAAATAAGTTTGTGAAGAGGGAAGAGTTAGTTGACATTGGAAAATGGAGATAAGAAGTAAAAGAATGGGTAGAGATCACGTGCAATATGATGTACTTGAAATTTTTTTTTGTATAATATATAGAGTCAGATGTACGGTGTAGATTAAGTATTAATTAAAATACATGTGAAGATGTACGGCGTAGATGATGAGTGATTGAGGAATGTGTTGATAGGATAATTATGAACAACAGTGGAATGAACGGTCAAAGATCGGAAAGGGATTTTATGATTAATTAGATTGGACGGCTAACGGCTAAGTCAAAGTGGCAAGAGGGTGTACCTTGTTGTCCCTATCGTAGGGCGCAAACCACTGGATTTACTCTCTTTGCCATTTAAAGCAAGAATTAGAAAAAGGACCGGTAAATTTTTTTTAAAATTTCCATAATCCTCACGGTAACTAGTGACTTAAGGTAAAAAAATAAAATTTTTTTTACCAAAAAAGGTAATGTATATAATAATATATTTTTAAAAAAGCCACGTTGTTTCCAAGAAGATGAACTTAAAAAAAAAAAAACTAACTAAAATTAAAATAAAAATCCAAGATTATAAAATAATAACAATTAACTTACATTTAATTGGCAAATTATATATTTAATTTTTTTCAGTACCCACAAAACTCAAGAATATATGAGCATTTAAATTTTCATCTTGAAAAAATAAGTATATCATTTCATCGTAAATTTGAAATTTTTATTCACAATGTTTTTATTTTGATTAAATTATAAGTTTATTAACTAAACTTTAAATTTTTTAAGTTTATGTGAGATAAGTTATTGACATTTTGGTTAATTAATTTTGAAAACTATTTAATTTTTTATTTTTTTAAATTAAAGCCTAAGAAATACAACGTCTCACTAATTTTTTTTATTTTGTTATATATTTTTTCTATTATATTTAAAATTCAAGCGAAGATTTAAAAAATAATAATATAGTTCTCTTATTTCTTGAGAAAGTATTTGAATTCGAGTCAATATTAAAAAAAAAATTAGAATTTAACTATTTATTTATTTATTATTATTTTTTTTTAAGAAATAAGAGAACAAGCCGTGAAAAAAGAAAATATATTTTTGTAAAATTAAAAAATAAAATCATTATAAACGAATACACAAAATATCAAAATTGATAAATAGAAATTAGAAGTTCACTAAACATAACAAAAATTTTAATTAAATAAAAATAAAAATAAAAATTTAAAAATTCAGGAACTAATTTAATATTCTTAAAGCTTATAATCCTATTAGATAAATTTCTATTAATTTTAAATATATTAATTATATGAATTTGTTTCCCTCTTAATTTTGGTAGGTCCCACACGTTGAATAGATGATGTAACATGGGTTATAAATTAATGATATAGTAATTCTATAAATATTTTAAGCTCATCATAGCCTACTTAATCTCATTATCATCAATTTTCATAATAAAAAAATAAAGAAAAAAAAAAAAAAAACTCATGATATCACCAACATTCTCTTATTTTATTTTTTAAAGAAAAAAACGACCTTTTTTGTTTCTCAAAATCGAAGCAAAGGTAGCAGCCTATGTATATAATATTGGCTTAGATCTGAACTGTTGGAACAATGATGGCCAATCATTTCCATGTAATTAAAAGTATATATTAAAAATTATATTTATTTTGTCAATTCCAAGAAATGTCATTTATTATTCAAACCTTCATTAATGATGAATAATAATAAATACAATTTCTTTATTTTTCTTAACTTTAATTAATTTGTTGCTAATTACCTCATAATTTTGTTTTTGTCTAATTTGTAAAAATATGCTTTAATTATCTACCCATTTTGACATTTTATTTTTCCTTTTTTGGGGATAAGAGTGGTGGATCAATTTATTTGGGGTTTAGAAATATAAAAATAAAAATACCAAATAATTTCCTTAAAAAAGTTTATAGAATTTTAAAATTAAGGAATATGTAATTTTCACTTCTCTATTATATTATATATTATTATTAACAATATGTATGTTCATATAAATAATACATAATGAAAAATTTAAAGAATATATTTTTATTAATCTCAAATTCTTCCATTTATAAAAATATTATAGGTTTGTTAAGAGATTACTTAGATAATTTCTCTTGAATTTTTTTTTTATTTGTATTCAAATTTGATGGAAAGAATAAATATTATTATTTTGAAACAAATTAAATAAAAAGTTATTTAAAAAACATAGGACCAAATACGTGACAAAACTAAATTCACATTTAACACACCAAAGACAATATTAAAAGTTGAAAATGACGTCATTTTCTCTCAATTAAGCAGACCCACATACAAAATTTCAAAAGACTAATCATCGAACTAATATTTTACAAGCAAAGAGATCAGATTCTGCACTAATATTCTCACTCAGCGTCATCTGGTTTTAAACGTGTCACGTTGTTACTTTAAAGTCACAAATGCTTTACCAATTGACTCGAATCGACATTATGCCACCGATTTCGGATCGACATTATGCCACCGATTTTGGTCGTCATTCGACCGCTTTTTTTGACTCGGGTAATGATATTGCTAATAATAATTGCCCAAAAAACTGAAATAATAAAGCTAGATTGTGTTTATTAGGGACAGGCAAGTGTAGAAGACAGGAAGAAGACACATTTGAGAGAGTACATTAATCATGAACAATAACATGAACAGAGGAAGATCAGTACTAGGAAGAATCAGAGAAGCATTTATTTATTTATGGGGAAATGGAAAACGAATGACATTCTGAAAAGAATGATAGACACAATATTTTCAGACAAAGACAGATTTGAGAGAGAAAAACACCACCAAAAAAAATCTAATGTAAGAAATTGCAAGATTTTTTTTTGCTGCATTTCGGGAGGGGGGGGGGGGGGGGGGG
>NW_019268517.1:629204-639495 GCF_002738365.1 Cucurbita moschata
GGGGGGGGGGGGGGGGGGGGGGGGTCGGTGGTCTTGCTTTGCTTGTCAAGTATTCGTAACAGTCTTTCGTTTTCTACGTCGAGTTTCGATTTAGACTTGTTCGATAATTATTTAATTTTTTTAGAAAAATGATAGAGAACAAACAAACAATAAAATATATAAAAGATGAACAACAAAATAAGGCAAGAATTTAAATGCAGAACAAAACGAGAGTTGAAGTATGAATTGAAGTAAACCAACTAACCAGAGAAAGACTGCAAATTAGGGGCAGATCCCAAGTCCCCGTGCGCCCATGCTGAGTGATCTTGGTCCAGTCCAACTAGATCCTCTTTTGATTTCATTCAAAAAGAAGTTAGACAAAAACTCTAAGAAAGTCATATAAATACTTTTCTTCAACCTCCTAAGCTCTTCCTAATTCGTATAAGAAAATCTTATGCTAAATTCCCTTCAACTATAACTTAAGCTTCAAATTTTGTAGCGTCAAGGGCATTATCCTACTCAAAATATGGCAACAACAAAACTAAATGTTAAAAATGTCGATAAATCAAGATCGACGGTATCGTTTCCTTCTTTTATCTTGGCAAGCACCAATTTTTATTGACACTCGTGTGAGAGATAAACGAAACAATATAGGTTATAATAATACAAGGGTTATTGAACTTTCAATACAAACACTAATTCATTTTCTAATTTGAGTGCCTATGTTCTTAGATTGTCTATTATGAAGCCTTGCACAAAATAAAAATAAAAAAAAGAGAGAAAATTGATAGATCAGTGTTTATTTCTACATAGTTTACACATAGAATATGATGGTTACACAACGAATAATCTAACCAGCACTTTATATCAAACAGCCTAGAACCTTGCAACTGCAACAGTTATGTAACAACACTCTAATTTGACATAAACTTTACGAAGTCTATGCTGTGTCTATTTATGGTACGTGATCGACTCGACCGCAATTTTCATGAAATATTCGATCTCCTTTCTACTCATTTAATTTAGCGTTTGAGAGTTGGGTGCAAAGGTTACCATAAAATAGTGCTGCTCCATTCGGATCTCCTGGATGTGTAAGGCTGTTCATCTGGTCCATGGAGAAAATTCATCCTTCCTACCATTAAGCAAAGAACATGAAGGTCAAAGCTTCTCAACCATCATAAATCGCAATGGAAAGTTTGCAACATGCCATAGAAATAAAGATAGCACCAGTATAAATTTACTGAAACGTTAATAACCGTAGCTATTAGCTCTAGAGAATAACGATGGAACTGGCAACAGCACTGAGCATGAAATATATTACAGGCTTAATCTCAAATTTAGAGTAAATTTCATAGGTTCCTTAAAACAATATCAATTCAAAGCAAGCAAATTCCAACGATGTACCTACCGTTATCAGCATCAAGCTACCAGTGAGCAAACAAAGGCGAGTTACTTCCACTCTGGCCATTTCACAGAATCTGATCTTTTCTTCATATTAGATGGACCAGAGCTATTGGGTGAATCATGCCAGATCATCTCCATCTGAAGATAAACAAAGCAAAAAAGTAACGGATGTCCAAGTTTTTTTCATCTCAATATCCATAAATCCCACCAATTAGCTACATTCAAAAGAATACATAGTAAAGAGAACTCATGCAGTGTGGATGTGATAGATTTCCTGTATTTTTTCTACTTTATCTTCTTTATATTAATTTTCTCGTGTAATCAACTATTTTTAATCATTAGGCAGTTGATTAATTTCTTCAGGCATGTTAGCTTTCATTTCTGTCACCAAAAACATAGCTAGAGAGTTTCTAAGATACAATTGGAAATGCAAGTGATATATGTAGCTGTAGCATATGGTATATAACTAGCATGTGGTGTAAAGAGGATGCGAACCTAAATCCTTTACCTTGAACATCATTCATCAGTTGTGGCATAAATCTTAAGACAAGCAATTGTGTACATTTGTTCCTTGATTTGTGGAGTCATAAGCTACCCTCAAATTTACATAACCACATTTAGGTAACTGTTTATTTAAATGATGAATACAGAAGATAAAGTTATTGAGTTGTTAATTGCTTGATATTGATGTTTTAGAAGGATGATTGAACCATCAAAATCTCAACAATAGAAGCTTATTTGTTATTTAGTGAGAGAGAGACTAAATAACTTTTTTAGAGCAAAACAAGGAAGATTGAAGGTTATTGACTTTCTGCTTTAGGTCATGTACTCACTAAAATTGTCTTTGCTTTTGCATGATCTTTGGTATGTATTTCATGTATGCAACTATGTGAGTTTTGTGCAGCATTGCTATGAACTAATGACAAAAGTGCTAGGCTGAGCCAATTAAATTAAAAAATAAAAAACGAAGTAACATCTAGCAAGAAAATGAAGCATGAAATATACCTCTGCAACAAATACCGTGTCACCCTCCTTGATGCCAAGTTTTCTGAGAGACTTGTTGACACCACATGCCTCCATGACATGTTGGAACCTTCTTTCGGACTCCATGTAACTATTGCACGAAGCACATTAAGTCCAATGACCATAAACCAAAAAGGAGAATAGAAATGAAAAGGAGGATAAGAGGAAGTGTAGAAATTGATACATGATTTAACAGCCTAGCAACATTTTAACTCGAAAGAAAGTCAAAACAACATCTTGGGAGAGCTCTCTCCAGAAGAAAGGAAAGGGACTTTTTAAGATATTTTTTCTCTTTAGCAAAGTAATTAAAAAGAAAGAGGGGCTATCGATTCTAATAAAAAAGGGTAGAGGAGCTTCTTGTGTGCAATTTTCAACTTTACGGGAAAGCACTATAAAACATCTTTTAAACATACTTTTTTTTTCCCCTCCTTTTTCCAAAATCTGCTGGAAGGATTATGCCATTAGTAGGAAAATCCAGCTTACTTTTGTTCCTTAATAAAACTCGGTTAATGTAAATACTCTTACTCTTAGTTGCATGGTAGGAAGCGATGGAAACTTAAACCTATCTATTGATACCGAATTCATGAGTGAAGATTAACTTACCGCCAATTTGTCATCTGAACAAATCGTTGTAAACCAGATCCAACTACATGCCAGGAACCGCTATCACGAACAATTTCAAAGTCATCAATAGAAGCACTACGTTGCTTGTGTATTCTATCTGCCACATGGTCCAGATTCTCTGGTATTTTCCCACCTAAAATGGACAGAGTTCGTTAACACAACTTATTGATTGTGAATAAACAATAGAAGATTTATGTAATAGAGAAAATTTCTGGGAACAATAAGTTATATGACCTTGAAATTCCCTGGCTTCTTTAGTTTCCCTTAGTAACTGATATGCAGCACTGATGACTTCATGAGTGCCCTCTCTTTGTACGGCACTCATACAAAAAGTTTCAATCCCACGAGCTTGAAGCTTTTCCTTGAATGCTGGCCAGTTTTCGTAAGCTTCAGGAAGATCCATTTTGTTATAGGCAACAAGATAGGGCTTTTCAGCTAGTTCGGGGCTAAAGAGCTCTAACTCCAAACGAACAGCATCAAATTCATATTCAGGTTGTGGTCCTGACCCATCGACCACATGCACCTATAACTCCACAAGGGAAAATAAAGATACTTTAGCCTTCTATACATTACGATGCCACCAAGTGTTGAAGAAAAAATAAATATGGAAAAAGAGATTGAAGTTTCATTTTCCATAAAACACTGTAGAAGAGGTATTTATGACATTTCGCATCATTCCAATAGATCAAGGGATTATTGTGAGGTAATATTATAATGTACAAAGCCTTGGAGAAGGTAAATTTATCATTTAGCTTCATATACAAATGCGAATAGATATCCCCATTTAAGAATAGGACTTTTATGATTAATCAGCACTCACCAAAAGGATTATAAATCAAGTGTAAACTATAGGATATGAATTTGTACCAGTGCAGAACACCTTTCAGTGTGACGTAGAAACTCATGGCCTAAGCCAAACCCCTCGTGTGCGCCTTCAAGTAATCCTGGAAGATCTGCTACCACCACAGTTGAGTCATAGTCAAAAGAAACAACACCTAAGTTTGGGAGTAGGGTAGTAAAAGGGTAATTTGCTATGGCTGGCTGGGCAGCACTTATCACGCTCAAAAGTGTGCTTTTCCCTGCATTTGGTGCCCCGACGATTCCAACGTCTGCAACAAGCTTTAGCTCCAACTCCAACCACCTGAAGAAAATAGTTAGTACTCCTATCCAAATAATCATCCATTCATAAGACAACAATAAGTTGTTTTTCTATAAGAAAACTACTTCCATTAAGCTATGGGAAATAGTTTTTAACGAGTTCCTAGAACTGCCTGTCCCCACCTCATCTCAATCCTATCCCTTAGAATGGCATCACCCATTTTGCTCAATGATCTTGCATCACTATGCGTCTCACACTGAGGGAAAATGGCATGTCCATTCGGGGCAAAAACATTGAATATTTTAGAACCAAAATACCCAACCCCGAACTACATCCTCACAAGGTTTAGGCACTAGCTCCCACCAAACTAATAAGAGCTAACACCCTCCACCCCATCTTCCATAGAATCCCTCATTATTATTTCAAGTTAGCACAAATGGGGAAAAGGATCTTTAAAGATGGAAAGGAAGTGAAGTGTAATACAACTCCAAGTAGACATGACTAAAATCAGTATGCCACTTAAGGGAACAATAAAACAAAATAAATAAATAAAGCTCTTCATTAAGCAAGCTTAAGTATTTTTTTTCTCAATCAGATCTCAAAACGGGAATTGAAAAAAGATCAGAAGGAACCCATTTTTCCCACCATCAAGCCTTCGGCTAAACCACTCTCCACACCCCTGGACAATGTCTTCCATCGACAAAAAATTTATCAAGAAAATCTCAACTCAAGTGATTGTAGGCTATGTAGAAAAAAAAAAAAAAACTTTCTTCAACAAAACTTCATCAAGAAAATCTCAACTCAATGATCCTCAAACTTTTCAACGTTTTATTGTGAAAAGCAAATTTTTTTTTATTGATTTTAAATTCCTTAGGTTCCTAATGAACTCTATACTGTGTCAATGAGAACCTCATCCATAATTTTTCTTTAAGCCACAGACCTACCCAATTAGAAGAAATAGTATGAGCTAATACCTTCCTCATTCTATCTGCCAAAGCCTTAGCATTGATGTGGTAGAGATTTCTCAAAAGATTAGTTGGCTAGGAAGAAGACAAATGTAGGTCTCCCTCATATTCACATTGATTATACCACTTTGAAAAGACTCATTAGCCACCTCTAATAAATTGAAAAGACTCATTAGCCACCTCTAATAAATTGGGCTGGAGCTTAGTAATTTTTCAATCACCCAAATATAGGCCAAGGGGAACCATTAGGATGTGACACCTTGAAACTTTGTAAACTAAACACAGCCCTTAATCTCCCAAGAATGAAAAGCCTCTTCAAACTTTCCCTCTAAGGATGCGAATCTAGTCCCTCAACAAATAGCTTAAAAACTTAGGAATGAGCATAGAAGGAAGTGGATAAGATGACCATCTTTTCCATCTCCTTGTCCCCAGTAGTCACGCTATCATTACTATCAGCAAGAGAGATTCAAATTTCCTGAAATTGAAGAAATTATAAAAGAAACACGTGTAGCTATCCCTTTCCTTCATCCACATGACTCTTAGTTTCATACTCACCTAGCGAGACCATTATAAGAGTACATTCAACTTAACTATCCTCATTGTTTGAAAAAGAAGAAGAACGCCCTCACACGGGCAGTCTCCAAGCACAAAGGAGGAAGCATTTGAACAAACGACCATTACTAAAAATGGGTGCAAAACAATTAAGAATATGCGTGCTCGTGTGGTGAGAGACACAACAAGAGCATTAGGTACCATTTTCAAAAAATCATACAAAAAAGGAAGAACATAAAAACTCACATTTCTGAACCCTCTTCTCCATTCTCTGAAATCTTCGGAACCTTATTTGACCCGGATTTGAATGATGCATTGCCTCTTCCACCTCGTCCACCGCGCAGCAACAGAGCCCGCTGCCCCGGATGTAACAATTCCAACAGAATCTCCTGGCTAAATGCGTCTCTGATCACTGTTCCAGGGGCCACCTTCACCACCACATCCTCACCCTTCGCCCCGTTTTGCATTCTCCCCTGCCCATGACTACCCCTTCCTGCACGAAAATGTATACCATTTCGAAATGGTAATAGCGAATTCATTGACGCATCAACTTCAACATACACATTCCCACCTCTCCCTCCATCTCCTCCTGAAGGGCCACCCAGCGGCACATACTTCTCGCGCCGAAATGCCACAACGCCATTGCCACCATCTCCAGCTTTCACATAGATTTTCGCTCGATCAAAGCACCGCATTACTGCTGGCAGCCCCTTCTCCTTCACATCTTCTTCGCCAGCTTCATAAGCACCATCATAATAGGTTTCCACTTCATCAGTATCAACAAATCTCCCCTTCCTAAATGCCAAAACCTTCTCTCCTTCCTCATCTAACTCTTCCTCTTCCTCTTCCTCTTCCTCTTCCTCTTCCACTTCACTATCATCGCCATACTCCTCCATTTCAGAGTCATACTCCCCCTCAAACACTTCAAACTTCCCATAGCCATTCCCAAAACCCAAATTCCCATCCAATCCTCCTTCCTCTTTTTCCTCCCTCTCTTCGTAGTTCAAAGAATCCAAATCATTTTCCTCCTCAATTATCGCAACATCCGAATCCAAAAGCTTCACCTCGGACGAAACCTTCGAAGAAGAAGAAGAAGTAGAATCAAAAGACGGGGAATCAAAGCTAAGAAGAGCGAAGTCTTCCCTGGGAGGGAGGCGAGTATAGGTAGTGGCTTCAACGCCAATGGAAGATAACTCCTTCGAATTGGTTCTTATCTTAACGCTATTACGATCAAGCTTGTCGTTCCCTCGAAGCTTCTTGGGCGACTGTATTCTTCTAGGGTTTCGAATTCTGGGCCGTGCAAGAGCTTGCGGAGCAAAGCAAATTGAAATGGCAGCCATTTCCAAATCCGATGAAGCGGCAAATTTGCACTGCAACTTCAACTTCAACTTCGCGGGGTTTGAGATGCGGTTACGAAAGGGGTTTTTCCAGCCATTCAATTTTCGACACGTGTCCTTACACTTGAACGTCATCTTAATAACCCAATCTTCACCACTACGACGTCGTTTTAAACCAATGACTGTGCTGGCGGTGGTTTTGCATTTCGGCCCTCGAATTCTTGAAATTTATATTTTGGGTAATTCTTTTTTTTTATTATTTATTTAACATTAAAAATATTGTCTTGATATGAGTTTTATTTAATTTCGGTCAATATACTTTAATATAACTTAAAATTGTTTTAATTTATGTTATTTAATAAAATCGTCTATATCGACCTTTATTCTATAAATTTATAGAAGATCTTTTATTACGTAAAAATTAATATTATTATTCAATCAAATTTAATTAAAAAATAATAATTTTGAATTGACGGTTTAAAATAATTTTAAATTTTATTGAAAAACATTTATATTACGACACGAATTAAGTATATTTTGATTACTAAAATTGAGAGTTAAAATAAAACAGTTTGTATATATATTATTTATGTAATATTATTATTATTTATAATTCAAACAATAAATAGCTGGCTCGTGACAAAAGCTAGAAAAAGACAAAAAGAAAGAGGCCAAATTTTGGAATATTGAAATTTAGTGGGCAATTGTGTTAATTTTGAAAGAATAGCGAGGTTAAATTGAAAACAATTTAATAACGAGGCCCTTGGGTTGATAATTGTTATAGATTTAGAGAGATCTCCCAAGTGGCGAGTAAATTAACAGAAACAAAATCATCACCGAGTTCATTCAATCGTGAACCACCTTCGACCAACCTGCGTGCGGCTCGATCGGAGCTAGGGTTTTTTCACTCGAGCTTCTCCGGCGGCTGAGAGGCGTCTTGAATCGGACAATTGAAGTCGCATTCCAAATTGGAGTTGTTTGCGTACCTTGAGAGCACCGGTGGTTATTGCTCAACTATGTATAGTGGTTCCAGTGACGGCGAAGGCCATGAGGCCCCGCAACGGAAGGTACCTCCAGCTTCGTCTATGCTGTGGGTGAGGAACCTCAGGAGATACATCGGAACCGGTACCGGGCTGGGATCTGAAGCTTTGATGGGTTCGTGTTTCCCCCATATTTCTTGTTCTTCTTGCTCTCTGTTAGTGTTCCTTTGTTTTACGGAAATGTTCTCTGATTTGGTTGATTTTCCTGAACTATGGCTGCAACGAAACTTAATTGTGCTGAAAGATAATAGGAAGTTGTTTCAATACTTTGAATCTGTAACTTTTTGTTGTAAAATGTGGAGTATTCAGTATTTAGGAACAAACGATACAATCCAGTGCTCAGTTTATCTGAAGAGGCATAAAAATCTGAACAGATCAAGCCCTGCAATGGCTATTTCTAGTCGATCTGGGTTCTTGAAAATTGAATTAATTCAAAAAAATCAGCAAATGCATGGCTCCTAAATTGCATACCATCTTTTGTTAGAGCCACCGAAGAAAATTGATCAAAGGTGAATGTATGCTACTTGATGAACCCTTTAATCTACTTTGTAACCCTAATCTTCTACTTTGGCCCTTTTAAGCATGCATGTCCATATGCACATGTTCTTGCTGCTTTAGGAATTCATCGAGTAGAGTTGGAGACTCTTGATACTTATCCTTCCTCTTGGATCTATTTTATTTTAGAATTTTTTAAAAAAAATTTTTTGGCTAGGGTTCGTCAAGGAAATTCTGATTATGATCTAGCAATTAGCAATTCCTTCCCCCGCTATATACATTTAAATGATAAGTTCTGTTTTTTTCCCTCCTACTCTTACCGCTGTTACACCTTGATCAACTGTGTATCTGAAAAACTATTGTTGATGTTAGAAGAAGTATGACAATGAAATGGGGAACCTAATTTCTTTTCCCCCCTCTTTTTTGTAGAGCTTGAGACAAAAAAAATTCTACTTGATATTTTCAAAGAGAAGCAACGGAAAACTGCTGAAGCTGGTACAATCCCAAGTTTTTACAAGAAGGCATGTGTAATTATAGTTTACATGTATTAAGAGTAAACTCGGCTGCATAGTTAGTACTTTGATTTTAAATTGAAAAATAGATGCTTTATCATGTCCTAATGTATTGTTGACATCATGATAGAAGAGATGCAATTTTGCAGACTAGAAGATATACTAACCCAGAGCTTGGCTGTGCCATTTATTTTTATTTGTTTCATTGAATTGTGCTTTTCTCTTCTTTAGAAACCTGAGGAGGGATCCATCAGCCACAGGGTTCAGAGACTTGCCAAGTATCGTTTCCTAAAGGTATAATTACCCTTATCCATTTGCACGATGGATGTTCCATAGATTTATCTGTTTGAGCACAAATATTGAGTTTTCTGCACCACACATTCTTGATGTGCAGAAACAATCAGATCTTCTGTTAAATGCTGATGATCTAGATGCAATGTGGGTTTGCCTGAGGGAAAACTGTGTAATTGATGATGCAACTGGTGCAGAAAAGGTAATATATTTCTGGCTTGATATTTTCGGCAACATGCCACATAAGCTTACATCTGCTATATTCCTTGAGCTGAAGTTCATATAGCAACTTGCATATCGCTTAGGATTGCTATTGGAAGCTTTGCCAGACATGACTGCATAGGTTAATATATTAGCAACGTTTCTGGAGGAGAAGTGTACATGTACAATAGTATTAGCTTGCTTAGCAGCCTAAGATTGTGTGTGTTCTGAAAGGATTGTTTTTTTCATTTTAAAGTGCATATTTTTTGTTTCTGGAAAACGTTAATTTAATGGTTCAAGGCAACAATTGTACATGGTAATTAACATCCTGTGATTACGATTCTGTCCTTGTAACTGTAATTTACCTCTGGTTATTTTGTTTGAGCTCTTGTGACTGCAGTATATTTTGCTAGATCTGTAGTAATGCTTACATGTTCTCTTGTTTTTCATTTCTTAGATGAACTACGAAGATTTTTGCCACATTGCTTCAGTATGTGCTGAGCAAATAGGACCTAAATGTCGGCGATTTTTCAGTCCCTCTAATTTCATGAAGTTTGAGAAAGATGAGTCCGGAAGAATTGCAATCCTTCCCTTCTATCTTTATGTGATGAGAACGGTGAGTTTAGACCCTAAGGATTAACGGTATTCTTCCATATCAATGTATGAGGAAGTATAAATGATGGAATAATCTGCACTTAGAAGTCAATAGTTGTCATGCTTTTTTTTTTTTTTTTTTTTTTCCTTGCAATGTTTTTTTAGGACAAGGGTT
>NW_019268517.1:640561-654197 GCF_002738365.1 Cucurbita moschata
TTTTTTTTTTTTTTTTTTTTTGCCCTTGCAATGTTTTTTTAGGACAAGGGTTCTCTGCTATTTTTTTAGTTTTTTGACAAATGCAATGGCAATTGAGGGATTGGAACCCAAAATGTGTGCATTATGGCAATTAGTCTTGGCCAATTGAACGGCCCTATAGGACTTTGTTGAAGTTATTAAGATACGTAATATTCTTTTTAGCATTCCATTGCATCATTCAAAGATTGCATACTCTATATCTGAACTATGAAGCATTCCAAGGGAGTAGAACTTCAATGTCTATTTATTTATAGAAAAGGCTCTTATTTATTTATATTTATTTTATTTTATTTTATTTTTATGAAGTGATAGAGAAAAGTCTGTTGAGATGTTTGGAGGATTTTTATTCTTCCATGTCAATTTGATATGGGATTTTCTCTTTATTCTGCAGGTTTCTCTTACTCAAGCGAGAATTGATATGAGTGAACTTGATGAGGATTCTGATGGTTTCCTTCAACCTCACGTATGAGCCTTCTGCATATTTTGTGTTCAAAGACTGGATATACAAGAATTTTATTTTGTTCCTGTGGCAACTTACGTAACCACATTAATGAATGCTCTATTATCTTTCTGTAGGAAATGGAGGGCTATATAAGAGGTCTTATTCCAAATTTGGCTCAACTACGAGATATTCCTGCATCTTTTGTGCAAACATATTGTCGTATAGCTGCTCGCAAATTCTTCTTCTTTTGTGATCCTGCAAGAAGAGGTTTGCCTACGGTCTTGAATTGTGTTAGAAACATGTTATCTTGATTTTTCATAATTCCTTCGTTTAATTTTGTATTTCAACCCTTCAATATCTATTTTTTATGGTAACATTACTTGGATTAATGTGTCTTTAATTTCATTGTTGATTTTTGTAGGAAAAGCTTGCATAAAGAAAGTGCTGCTCAGCAATTGTCTGCAGGAATTAATGGAACTGCACCAGGTAGATCATGCTGATATGCTCGAGGTTAATGTTATCAAACACCGAATTGGCTTTGGGTGTGAACTTATGGCTCTAGTCAAAGCAAACCTAAACTTAATGTATGGATAAAAATCAAATTCTTAATAATATTGTGAAAATCTAAAAGATTCTAGTTTCCTGATAAAAGAGATTCATATTTTAATAATATGACTTGTATTATTGAAATTAAATGAAAAAAAGTCAAACTAAAACAAAACGCAGTGAGCTATGAATTACATTTTACCAGAGTGCTTTTTAAGTAATACTTTTACTTCAATTTGAAAACATTCCCAAACACATCTCAAGTTTATAAAGACTAAGTATGAGAATGATTAAGGAACTTCTATCCATGGTGATAATACGAACAGAAACGACGAAATATTTTGGGCACTTTGACCCGAGAAAAGACTGTTTACTGAATTACATGTGGGATATTATTGTTTGAGTATATTATCTCTTTTATAGGAAACTGAGGAAGAAGTTACTGATACTGAACAAGCGGAGAACTGGTTCTCCCTAACATCTGCTCAACGCATTTGTGGTGAGTTACATTCATCTTACTTGAAGATTCATCCAGTGTTATTTCCTTTATCTTTGTGCTAATTCATTGTTTGAAGGGTTGATTATTTTTGTTTGTTTTTTATCAAGTCCTTGTAGTACTTTGCCTAGGTTCTAGTTTTTTGGGTGCGTGTAATAACTGTGGAAAGGTGTTTATTCTCTTAGTTGGCTGACCGTGTACTTTATTCCTACAGACATGTTTCTGGCTCTTGATAAAGATATGAATGGAACATTAAGCAAGCAGGAGCTACGAGAATATGCTGATGGGACTTTGACTGAAATTTTCATTGAAAGAGGTTTGTCTTAATTCATTCTATGAAACTCACCATTCACCATCCATCAATGAATGGTTTTTTTAATTATGTTAGGAAAACATGTTTCGCATGCTTATAGTCATGCATATCTTCTCTTAGTTTTTGAAATGCTAATTGTCTATCCATCACTTGCTAATTATTTGCTTTCTGTAGTATTTGATGAGCATGTTCGTCGGAACAAGGGTGGAGGGAACACAAGGGAGATGGACTTCGATAGTTTTCTGGACTTTGTTCTTGCCCTCGAAAATAAAGACACTCCGGAAGGGTTGACATATTTGTTTCGGTGTCTTGATCTTCAAGGGAGGGGTTACCTTACAACAGTAGATATTCATACTCTTTTCAGGTGAAGTCAATTTATCCAGTTTCTGTTCAAATCTAATCAACTAAGTTCATAATCAAATGAAAATGAAGGAAGTAAAAGAAGGGGAGCATCTAAAAGCAGGATGCTACCTGATACAATCTTCCTACATAGTACATCTGTATTTTCCTGCTTGTAGAATCGAGCACATTCTACAAGCCTCAAAATACCAGAGACATAAATTACACACCCATCTCAATGATTATTATTTTATTTGTACGAAGAACTCTCAGTAGTTATACCGAGCAATCGCTTTAGCCAGGTGATAATTTCTTTTTTCTATGATACAGAGACGTGCATCAGAAATGGATAGAGGGTGGGAACTATGAGTTGTGCATAGAAGATGTAAGAGATGAGATATGGGACATGGTTAAGCCAGGCGACCCTCTAAAAATTACTTCGAACGATCTACTGAACTGCAAGCAAGGTGGCACGGTTGCAAGCATGCTAATTGACGTGCGCGGTTTCTGGGCTCATGATAACAGAGAAAACCTTCTCCAGGAAGAAGAAGAACCAGAAGAAGAATGAAACGACTAAAAAGCCCTTCCTCTCTGCTAACCTGGAAATAGCCTCTTAAGGTTTGGAATTTGCAACATAAATCATCAAGTCGAGATCCCGTTCGAACTTCTTTGTAAAGTAGATAACTGCTTTAATGTACTACTTATCATGTTTGAGGTACGTACATATTGCTAAATTTTAACATGCTGTTCTGATTCTGAATGTTTTTATAGTTCTACCTAGAGATGTGAACTCAGCCAAAATATTTGGTGTAAATCAATGTATACGGCACACAACAGAGCCACCATGGAGAAACACCGAGGATTATTATTGTAAAAGGCCTTTGGAAGCAAGATGGTGATTTTACCTCTATGCTGACTTTCTGTTGACACCGTTGGATTTGCCAACCTACTAAGATGCAACGACTAAGGGACTCGTTAGGCTTCGAGTTATCGATGTTGTATCTCATAAGGGATTTTTTAAAATTCAAGTTTAGGGTCGTTACTATTTGATGAAAGTATAGATTAAAACTAAAAATTGATACAAGTTGTTGAAAAACTTTATAATTTTTCTTAAGCATTTTATTTCCTTTTTATATATGCATTATTAAATAAAGAGTTTCTAGAAACAATAAATCTCTGTTGATAATAACAGTAAAAGATCCCTAAATAGTTAGAACTTCTCTTTTTACACTTATAATCAAATTCAAGGCTTTAACCTTAAACAATCTTAAGCCCATTGGCCGGCAGTTGTTGAGGAATATTTCGCTTCCAAAGTCTACATTCAAAAAGAGGCAACTGATTTGTAAATGGATTCGTTACTGCTGCCTCAAGGGGGGAAACGGATTCCTATAAGCTCTGATTTCAGAATGTTACTACATCCCTAACAAAAATCTCTCCATCTAGAATTGGAATCATCTAAATTTACAGAAGCCTACCATGATCTTCTTACCGATTCAGGTCGTTAGAATTTCATTCCTACATATGGAACGGTTTCCTCGGCGTCGGTGCTCGGTTCTCCATGGACTGCAATCTTTGCTTTAGATGGAATACTTCAACCTAGAATAATTCATTTGATGACAGAAGGTAAATGTTATGATGCAATATAACTATAAGCCTAAGATTGGAACAGAACAAAAAATGCACGATGAATGTACCAACAGTGAAAGCACTACCCTGAGCCGACACTGACACTAAGGGATGATGAAGTTCGAGGAGTCTATGAGATTTAGATACCCTAGTTAGTAGTCCTAGCCAAAAATGAAAGATACAAGACATTTTTTTGTGAAGTAATTCATGCAGGGTGAGGTCAAACACGAAACCTATCAATGGACTATGTTCACAAGAACGAAATTCAAAGGGAGAGCGAGCAGATACAGCTTTAGGATTAGATATCCTAGTAGTCCTAGCCATAAACTATAGCTACAAGACGTTTTAACATATTAACCCGTGCAATGTGGTTGCTAACATTCTAAGTAATCTGTGAGAGGATTATATTGACAAGAACGAAACTCAAAAGGGAGAGGGAAAGAGATAGAGCTGTTCCAGCTTTGTGGTTAGTCGAGTACCTGAAGTTGGAAAGCCCTGGCCCTTTCTCCAGCAAGGACTCCTCTAGTAGAATGAAGCTCCTACCAAAAAAAAAAAAAAAAAAAATCGACACTTAAGTATCATGGTACATAAATTCGACAAACACGACCATGCCATGAGACAAGTAAAATACCTTCTGGGTGTCATCCAAAACTGCTTTGAGGAAAGCAACATCATGTTCAAGGCGGACATTGTCAGAGTGGACGATGTTTGACAGGCTGTTGGCCTCTTCTTTTGCTATTTCTACTCCTGCTAGCTTATCTCTCAGCATTTCCATCTCCTTTATCATATCAGCTATTCTTTTCTCCATCTCCTGCCGGATCTTTAGAGCAGAAGATAAATTCTTCTCCACAGCTTCTCGACTTGCCATGGCTGCTGCTAATTGCCCTTCGAGAACTCCATTCTTTCTAATCAATGCCGCCATTTTCGCTTCATAGAACTGATATATGCTCGAAAAAGTGGATGATGTTACTACTTTGCCACTGTTGTCGCTGAATAGATCAGTGTTATCCATGGGATGATATCCAACTCCCTCCTTGAAGGGATTTGAACTGTCATATTCGTATACAGAAGGTAGTGTCTCCCCGTGGAATTCACTTCCAGATTGAGTTATCTTGTTTTCTGTTGCCTGCACCAAACGAACCGTGTCTGATATACGTTAAACTTGCTAAATAAAATAAATGCAATGATTCACAATTGTCAAACCCACATCATATACTATCTCCAATACAACCAACTAGAGTTACCTGAGAAGTAGAGGAATCATCTTCTGGAGTCTTGGTTATCTTAGTAGTTTTGTCAAAGGCTTCATCATTATTAAATTGCTTGCGCAGTGAAATATTTCCAGGAACAGGACTTGGATCAATAAGTGCGAACTCTGAGATGGATTTTCTTCCAGAACCGTGTCCAATAGCAGATGCTAGATTTTGTCTAGCAGTCGGGTCAACTGAACATGAGAGGGAGCATCACTAAGTTTCCATACAAAGCTGTAAAAAATCCATGAATTGAAGTAAGAGTTTCTGGGATTTTACTAGGATTGGATCGGTGCCTAAAGGATGGTTCTTTCTTTTCCATGGTCAATACTTCAACCTGGGACAATCATGAAGGGAAAAGCAAAAAAAAAAAAAAAAAAAAAAAAAAAAAAAAAAAAAAAATTTAAAATTTTANAAGAATAATACTTAATATAGTATTGAATCTTACCTGATTTGATGGCTCCTTTTTGGATCCCCCAAATGCAAGAAGAAGTAAATCTTTCTCCTTGTGCTGCACGAGCACTAAGCTGAAACCCTAAGAACATATCTATATTAAGTATTCATCCAAGAATAGTGGTTCACACAAATTAAGAGATCTGTAATTAGCACACTATATTATCTTGAAATGATTGCTTCTCAAAAAGAATTAAGTTTTTTAAGAATAAAAAACTGTATTTACACTAGCTGGTTTATGATTGAAGAGATTATACAAGCACAATGCAAGACCAACATGAACAGTGTGACTATGGACTACCAGAAAAATAGTGTTAAAAAATTTGTTTAATCTAAAGGCAATCATGAAAAAGATTTAGCCCTAATTTGAATAGCAGTGTAACAGATGTGTTTTTCAAAAGAATGTTTAGCAGGCTTCAAACATAAAATTCTTATAACAAAAATGTGCAACATCCACTAAGTTCTCTGCAAGAATTGTATGAAACAATAATAAAGAACCATTAAGAAGGTTTTAGCAGTTTTCCTTCCCGAAGGGAATATCATAAAGATCCAATAAATAGCAAATGTGGGCAACATACAGCAACAAATAAAATCAAAATTTTCACCACACCTTATTGGTGGTGACAGAAGATGGAGGAGACGTGACAGCAACAGACCACTCATGTTTCAGTACATCAAAGATTAAGGTGTCTGTATGTCCTGAGAACAGGGGAAAAAAACGAGAGGAAAATCAGTTTACGGTAAAAAAAAAAAAAAAAAAAAAAAACATCATGTAATTGTGGAGTAAGTATTATTATTTGCTTCATAGACCATGAACATACTTTTTTTCCTGCTTCCACCCCCTGCTATGCACCATCTAGTTCCACAGAGAACACCACAGCAACCAGCTCTAGGTGATGGATGGAAACCCCGTACCTTTATTCTTGACCACACCATCTGCCCAAGGTACAAAAATAGTTTTACATACAATCAGGGTTATATTCGGATGATGTTCTGAATTATAGACTTGGTTAACTTTGTAATGAAAAGCATATTTACATACTGTCTCAAAGTCAAGTGAGTATAAATCATTCAGGGTCCGGGATTTTGATGTCCCTCCAAATATAAGTAGTGTTTTATCATCATAAAGAGCGGCCACATGGTTGGATCTTGCAGATGGTCCTGTTCCTCTGACATAGATAAGGAAATGTAAGAAGAAGAAAACACCTAACATCTCTAGTAGTGTAAAAGAAAATGGTAAACTAAAGGTTCTCTTGGAATTACATAGCATCAATTATGCAAAACTTCACGAAAAAACTATACTAATAACTCAACCAACGCCAACGTTACTCACGTGCAATGTAGAGGGAGCCAGGTAAACGATTTAAGGTCAAACATGTGAAGGTCGTTGAGTTTCCTCCTCCGACTATCTTCACCACCAAAGAGGATTAAGACAGAGCTAGCTCTAACTACAGTGTGACCACTTCTAGAAACCTGCAATAATTAAAGTTGCTTAACTTTGCTATTATTCACAATTAATCTCCTCAGCAAAGCTACCATTTGTGTGTTCACAACATTCCAAAAAACTAAGACTGGGAGGGAAATGATATCAACTAGAATTAACCATGAAATCGAATTTAAAATTATTCAATCCAAACTAGATGGCCTATATTTAATTTCAAGTTGATATTTCCAAAGATTAAGATTTGAAAATTGAAAAGGAAAAAAAGAATTCAAAGGATTAATGGAATCAATCATCACTAAACCATTTGATAAAATGCGTGTAATGAATTTGAGTAACAAAGACTAGTACAGGTATATCTCCCTTGGCTTCCATCAGCGACCAACATTCTGTCTCTGTGTCAAATGCCCAGACTGCAAGGACCACAAAGATCAGATTACCAAACAAAAGAGAAGAAATATCAATATTAATACTAGAATATTAACCTGCAATTCTCTCATTTCCTGGCTCTGTCTTGCCCCCAACCAGGAGAGCTGTCTTCCCCCATGAAACCTTTTCGAAAATAAAAGTTGAGCAAAAATAGATTATGAGATGTCATAAAGAGTGTCCCATCACCCTGGGCTAAATGAATATAGATGATAATATTGTGCATTAGAACTCATCTCCATAAAGAATGTTTTAATCTAAGATCTTGCTGATGGCAATTCTCTTGCTCTAATTTGGTATATCAGAAGCGTAGTCCAGTCGATTAGTCTGTTTACCTAAAAGGAACTGGTACTGATGGTTCAATAGAACCATATAATGCCTCATCCTAAAAGTAAGCGTCTCATTAAAATAAATCTCTAATATTCTTTGGGTCCAGAAATTACCCATTTGGTTTATATTTTCACTTAAAGAAGTCCACTCTATGAATCTCAACTCAAAAACCGGCCTGGTCTGTTAGTTTTAGAGATTTAGTTCCATGGACACACAGATTTCCAACAATATATACATACCAACACGCACACCCGCTATCTATTGTTACTTGTGACAACTTACCAGACTGTGACCCTTGCATGCAGGGATCTTCAATGGCAGTGAGCTAGGTGATAAGTAAAGCTTTGATGAGGCTGTGCTCCAGGTATATTTATCAAAATTAAGCACCTGCAGACAGAACGATATAATCACTATCCACTCGGGCAAAGCAATCACTTGAGTGTACACAGTTGGTGCAAAGAAAAATGAATCTCTCAGATCCAAATAAAAAATTAAAAAAAAATCACAACCTGTACATCATCCAATAACCTATTCCCAGATTCGCCACCAACAACAATCATCTTATTTCCAATAACAGTTGCTGCATGCTGTGAAAAAAAAAAAAAAAAGGAGAAGATGGTCACGTTCTTCACAGTAAAAGATCACATGTGTAGGTCTAAACCAATGTAACATTATCATTAATGTCAACATCAAGAATTGAAACAGAAAAATTATACATTGAAACGAGGAGCTGGTTTTTCCCCTGCAATTGACAAGACCATCCAATTCTCAGACTGTCCCAAAGCACCAATACTGGTATGAGGAACGTCAGAAGCACGTTGGCCATCATGCTCTTCAGACTGCCTACTTGTAGGTGCAGCAGCACATTCAGTCTACAAGCAAAAACAGCTTCAGAAATGTGCTATTCTATTTCAAACATGAATCTAAATCAGCAAAAAAGAAGCCTCACATTAGAGCTGGTCACTCGTTTGGGGTGTCTTATAGGACTCCTAGTTCCCTGAGCAGGATCCGAAAGCTGGACTTTCAATCTACAGTTACGAAATACCTTTTTTCAATCAAAATATGCTAAATATTGTCGCATTAATTCGTGTTTCTTCGCATTAATTCGTTGTATGCGCATAGTTCAGAAAGAACCGACTCAAAATTTTCCAGAAGTCAAATAAATCGAACAAAAGCTTCACATATTGCCACAACAGAAAAATAACAACAGATATAAACCGACATAATCGCTAACCTTCCGAGCTTCATTCGTCTTCGAAACCCGAACATTTTCATGAACTAAAACTTCTCGGTAAGCACCAGTAACTTCCTCTCACTCCAAATCCCTAAGCGCTTCAAGAGAACAACCTACATTACCATCAAACGAAGCTCCACAGCATCAGCCGGAATCCAGATGAAGTTACGAAACACAGCCACATAGCCCAAAGAAGCACAGAAACAGAGGATTTACGGTGAAGCAAAACCGCAATTGAAACGGATAGTGATAGAAAAACTCGGAAATAATCCAGAAGAAAAAAAGAATCAATTAACACGACAATGAATCCTGCAAAACAAAAGCGTAACTCTGAGGACGATCAGATACTTTTTGGTTCAGTCGTCCATTATGCAGATGCGACAAGGAAAGTAGAAGAAGCAGAAAGTGACCTTAAAGGCAGCGTACCTTAGCATTTACCTTGTAAGGAAGCATAGGCGGGTACAAGTAAATCGCTAAGTTGCGCCATGTGAAGAACCAGACAAACGAGGCTGAAGGCAGTAGAACAAGAAATAACCGTTGATTTTGGAGGGAGATCGCTGGGCCCCACAGCATTTAATTTCTTTTTAATATAATTGTTCCTTTTCGCCCCTATAGTCTCTAGGTTTTTTTTTTTCATTTTAATAAATATATTATCTCACACACATATATATTTATTTATTTTAAATAGAATTATAAATTATTTTCATTTTTCTCCGATCATACTATATTCATGTTGACGGATCTAAATTATTATTATTTCTTTATTAATATTTATATTTACATTGATGACTCTCATTAATAATACTTTTTATACATTTATACTGAATATCAATTATCTATATTAATTGATGACATATAATTTATGTTAGTTAAGTTAGGTTCGGTTTGGTTTGAATTTAGTTTATTATTTTTTATTAAAATCATGAAATAAATGGGAGATAATAAATAAATAGATATTTAAGCCTTTATCGTCCAAGTGGGGACCACACTATCATCGATCTTGGAAATTGGAGCCGATGGAAAGAAAAATTAGCGGGAAAAAGGGTTATCGGGATTTTGCGCAATCTCGATTCTCACGTGTCGAACATGGACTTGACGCTGTCGTGGGCTTTCATGGGCCCAACAAATAGTTGTTGTTGGGCTGGCCTTATTAAAAGTCAAATAAATAATTTAAAAGGTATCATGGTTGTCTGGTTGATAATATAATTATTAATTAATGGCAAGATTAATGACTAATTTTTAATAAATCAATTTAAAAAATAGTTAAACGAATTATATTTTACAAAAAAATTTAAGCATATATATATATATATTAGAATATTTATATTGAATTTTTTATACCCGGTGATAATTTGTATCTTATCCACTAAGTTATGCTCAAATTGACTTATTATTAATTTTTAAATTTTCACTCCATATTTATTATATTTATTTAGTTCCAACTCGAGTATAGCTCATATCTCTAAGAAATTAAAATTTCGACTCTTACATATTATTAATCTCAAAAATAATATTTCGAGTTATCATTGATGGTAGATTGATCATATGTGATCAAAGTCTATTTGAACAAAAATCAACCAAGTCAATTTTCACGTACTTTCTTTAAATACAACACGACAGTCGATCAGGTCATTTTTTGTTTCTCATAAGGGAAAAAAACATTTTTTGAATTATCATTGACTGTAGATTGATCTTACGCTATCAGAGTCTATTTGAACAAAAACCAACCAAATCAGTCTTCACATACTTTCTCTAAATACAACACGACAGTCGATTAGGTTCTTTTTTGTTTTTTCGAAATGAAAAAACAGATTCTGACCAAATGACTCGGTCCGTTTGAGTCAGTTGTGTATTAGTTGTATAAGGTGACTGAGCGATCAAAATAAACTCATATCGGTTTAAGACAGTAGTCGATATCTTATCCACTAAATTACACTATCGGACAAAACATAAAAAGCATTGGTCAGCTGAATTTAAGGTCAAACCCACAAAGCGCCAGCAGCGGTAAGCATGGGAATGAGGGAGCGATTAAGATGAAGTGTCATAATTTCATTGGTTCCACCGACCAGTTGGCCGCCAATGAAGACAGCCGGAACCGTGGGGCTAAAGCCAAGCATAGACAGAGCCTGCTCGATCTCCCTGCCTCGAGCGATCTGGTCCACCTCGTGCACCGCCGGGTTAACCCCAAACCCACTCAGCAGCCTCATCACAGTGTGGCTCATGCAGCACGTGCTCTTGCTGAAGATCACGACCGGCCTCTCTGAAACCATCCTTCTAACTCTCTCCATTCTTCCACCCGCTTTCAGCTCAAGTTCGAACCAACCGGGAGGGCCGGCTATTTATATGGACCAATTACCCCAGGAAAGGTAAAAGAATATCGAACCGCTGAAGGAAAGCCACGGAAGGAGGAATATGTAATTTCAAGGTGCATTTACGACATGTCGCATTGGGAAGATATAAAGTGAAACGACAACGTCGGAATCTTTGCAATTGTAATGCGGAAAATAGAGACTTCTCCTTCCTAACCCATCGCATTTCATCATGTCTCAAACTTTATATTATCCATTCTTTTTCATAAAGTTCGAGTCACTTTCGGTATATAATATAAATTTACTTCAAAATTTTACTCAAATTTCGTTCAAAATATTCGATCGCTCGAAAACTCGATCAGCTCAACTCAACTCAATTAGTACAAGTAGAATTTGTCCGTGGGTTCCTCTAAATTTAGTATGGATTTGAACGATTTTAAATATATATATATATATTTTTTATTTTGTTTGTGACATAATTATTTTTTGATTACTTATTCTCTAAAACTTATTTTAAAAAATTTGAAGGTAAATAAATAAATATTTTACTAACTAATATTTTATTTTTATTAAAAATAAAACATTTGAATAAATTAATTGAGTTTGATTACCATTTAATAATAATTATTTGAGTTAAAAAAAAATTAAACAGCCATTAAAAATTATAATATTCCTTATAAAAATTAGACAGAAAAACTAATATATTTTTATTTATATTTTAAATATTGGAAATTATTGGTTTTAATTATTTTTGGCTTGAAATTGGAAAAGAAAAAATTAAATGAAAATGTTGGTGGGGAGGTGGATTCGAAATGCGGTAAGGTCCCCAAACGTTATCCAATTTTTTTTTCATATGATACGATGCCGTTTCGACGCCTCCTCTCACCACATAAAATAAAATGTTTTTATTTATTTTTTATTTCCGCTTAAAATGCTAAAAGGGTGTGAGTTTTACTTGGATTAGAAAAATAATGGTAATTAATAATATTAAAATAAAAGTTCAAATTTTTAATTTTTTTAAAAATAAATAATTATTAAATGAGTGGAAAAAGGTATATTTCTTTTTAGGGCTGAAAATGATTTTAAAAAGATGAACCTAAAAGATTCTGGTCTCTCTCCCACTGACAAAAAAACATCTATGCATGCATGAACGTTGGTTTTTATGTGGATGGATGCACCCATGACGTGTTAAGAGCCATGCATAAACGTCCCTGTGCTTAAGCCAAGGGGCAGGGTTGGTGAAGGGGTTATTTTGGCCTTACCAAACCCAAGTTGGTTCCTTATGGATATGTATGTATGTATACACATCAACGTCGAGAATATATATCGTCGCTATAAGAATTCAGGGCCTTTTTCACACCATGGAATGTCGGAAAAGTAAAAAAAGGTGTCACTAAAGATTCTTCCTATGTAAAAAATGCGTCGAGAAGGGTTGTCGGTAACGTTTAGTTAGTTTGCTTTAACTCATGTTACATAGCTAAATATATGTTTTAACACCCAGATCCACTGCTAGCAGATATTGTCCCCTAGGCTTCCCCTTTCGAGCTTCCCATTAAGACTGGCTCCTCCCCAACCAATGTGGGACATCACAATCCATCCCCCACCCCCCACCCTTCAGGGTCCAGCGTCCTTGCTGGCACTCGTTTCTTTCTCCAATCGATGTGGGACCGCCACCAAATCCACCCCCCTTCAGGGCCCAGTGTTCTTACTGGCACACCGCCTAGTGTCTACCCCCTTCGGGGAACAGCCTCCTCGCTGGCACATAGTCCAATGTTTGGCTCTGATACCATTTGTAACGACCCATATCCACTGGGAGTAGATATTGTTCTCTTTGGCTTTCCCTTTCGAGCTTCCCCTCAAGCTTTGAAACGCGTCTGCTAGGGGAAAGTTTCCACCCCCTTATGAAGGGTGTTTTGTTCTTCTCCTCAACCAATGTAGGGCATCACACTGTGATACTAGACCATGTCGGGAGAGGACCTTTTCCCAGTGCACTCTATTGTCGTGTCGGGAGAGGACCTTCTCCCAGTGCACTCTACTATCGTGTCGGGATTGGGATCAAATCTTCTCGAACATAATAGTATCGTAAAATAGTCTAACTTTCCAAATAGTTGTAGGACAAAATACAATGTTTTTTTTTAGGAGAATTTTATGATTTTTGGGTGATGGAGGACAATTCATATATTGCATTATTATTGCATATATGTGACAATGAGCTAAAAGGATCATACAAAAAATTAAAGGGGATAGATTTGTTATGTTTTTGTTGTGGGGATAAGATCTAAATAATAATCCTAATCCAATTCTATACGCACATTAAGGGCCAATTGGAGACACAATTGCAACACAAAAAAAAAAAAAAAAAAAAAAAAAAAAAAAAAAAAAAAAAAAAAAA
>NW_019268517.1:654405-655675 GCF_002738365.1 Cucurbita moschata
AAAAAAAAAAAAAAAAAAAAAAAAAAAAAAAAAAAAAAAAAAAAAAAAAAAAAAAAAAAAAAGTTGATGCCACTATGACCATACGTAACGAGCCAAATCGAACAATATCTACTAGTGATGTCGATGCCACTTTGACAACACGTAACGAATCAAAGTGAATAATATCTACTAGCGGTGGACTTGGGCTGTTACAAATGGGGTCGATGCCACTATGACGATACCTAACAAGCCAAATCGAACAATATCTACTAGTGGTGTGCTTGGGCTGTTACAAATGTGGTCGATGTCACTTTGACGACCCGTAACGAGCCAAAATGAACAATATCTACTAGCGGTGGACTTGAACTGTTACAAATGGAGTCAATGCACCAAATAATCTCTACCTCTACAAAAGAACGAACACATTTGATCGTATTGACACGTAGTTTCAATCAAAAAAACGAATGAATATGAGATCAGAATAATATCTATATATATTATGCTCTAAAGGAGATATGTCTCACCAAATAAAAAACTCTTTGACATGCCCTTCGAATATTATTGTTATTATTATTATTATTATGATTATAATTATTATTATTATTTCGTCTTTGATCCATTGCTATTTTCACGTGTTCTTGTTCTCCTTTTCCACATTATTTAGGTTTTTTTAATCCAATTATTCTCTTTTTTCTAAAAAAATAAAATTGTTTTTTAAAATATATATATATATATATATATATATATATATATATATATATATATATATATATATATGGCTCTTACATATTCCACGTGGATTTGCCACTATTTCACCTTGGTTCGATGCACTTCGTTTGACGAGTAACACGATCTATAAAAGAGATTTGATAAGTTATTTTAGTCGCCCCGTCGTGCTAGGTTTGGTCGATGCCTTCTTATCTCTTCCGTCTTCAAGCTCGGGTTATTAGAGAAGGTTTGTCTGGTTAATAAGATGTGACATTAAGGTCAAAACTTTAAATTTCTTCGACCCTCTAGTCGAACTCACCGAGACATTCTAATCGACATCTTTATAGGTGACCATCTTGTATGGTGTCATGGTCGTACAATTTTTACTATGCAACATCATGATCTTAACATGCTCATGACAAACCTTAAACAAATCTCAAGCCCCATACACATTTTTCGTCCGTTTTTGTGATTTCGTCGAATTTTAGGTGAGGTTTGTATTTGCCCAATGAACACAACTCATTACAAAAAAAAAAAAAAAAAAAAAAAAAAAAAAAAAAAAAAAAAAAAAAAAAAAAAAAAA
>NW_019268517.1:656059-697945 GCF_002738365.1 Cucurbita moschata
AAAAAAAAAAAAAAAAAAAAAAAAAAAAAAAAAAAAAAAAAAAAAAAAAAAAAAAAAAAAAAAAAACTCGAGCCCCATATATATTTAATAATACCTTTAAAACGCCTTTACTCGAGCTCGTTAGTATTTTGTTTCAAATGTATACCCTACAAATTTTAAAAGTATTTAAATAATGTCCTTGAATTATTTTTTCAAATTATAATAATTATAAAAAATTATAAGTGGCCACTTTGCATGGTGTCGTGGTTGTACATATTTAACGGTGCAGCGTTATGATCTTGACAAGTTCATGACAAGCCTTAAACGAAATTCAAGCTTGACTTTGTCGAACCATAGTAGGGAAGATTTATATTTGTCAACCGAACACATGAGCTCATGCAGAATCTAAAATCGTGAACCGACATTCATCATCTTCTACTTTTCTTCTTCTTTCTCATTCTCGAAATATATGGAATAAATTTTTTAAATCTTTTTTTCAATATCGAAGAATATTACTAAACACATACGTCTCTCTCTGTCTCTAAAGAATCATTTCATGGAAGCTTATGGAATGAAAAATGGCGTTGAGATTACAAAAACAAATAAAGTATATGATGATATGATCATATGTATCTATGGCGACATTCCTATTCTTTCTCTCTCTTACCCATAGTTGACATTCTTCGACATCATCGTTTTCGTCTTCGCTTTCCTTTTCTTCTTACTTTTCTTGCGTTTTTTCATTTCAGGACCGAGCGAAGAACAAAGGAGGAGGAATCGAGCTCTGTTTTCATTCATTTGTCTTGTCCGAAAAATATATATTTTTGTTTTTTTCCTCAAAATTATACGTGTTGTGGATCTGAATATAGCTCGATGTTGATAAGACATGAGTTACAGTCTCATAGGTCGAGAGTAATATCAGTGAAAATTTAGAGAAAAAACCCTCGTAATTCTTGACACGTTTGAAAATTTTCTCGAATTACTTGACCTAATTTTAAAATCTTCTCGAAATTTCCTCGAATTAATTAACTTAATTTTAAATCAAATATAGGTATTAAAACAATTTTTGTCGTATATTTTGAAATTTCTAATCGAATTCTTATTAAACATTACATTCAACGAATCAATCAACTTAATTTTAAAATTATAGGTATTAAAATTGATCTTGTAAATTTTTGTCGTGTTCATACGTGTCGGGTTATAGTTAAGCTATGTCGTTTTTTCAGTTGTCGGTTAATTTATTAATTCACTTTTAAACCGAACCGCACGTGTCGCTATCAAAATAAGACTCTTTTGAAAAACTCCATTTTTTGTAAAGCTAAAAATTCCCCTATATCTAATGTCCTTTCCTCCCCCACCTTTGCTTTTCTTTAATTAATTTTTTATTTATTATTTTTGGTTAAATACGTCACATTTATTTTATTTATATAACTATGCTTCAAATTTTTTTCCAAGTCAAAACCCTAATTTTGAACAAATTAAAATAACCGAATAATTTTATTATTATTATTATTATTATTATATTAATTCATCCTTACCCAATTTCAAATTTAACTAGCCCTTATCCAAATCTATATATATATATATATATATAATTTTTAAAAATTAAATTATAAATTTACTCTTAAATTTTTAAAATTGTATTTGAGTTTTGAAAGAAAGTCTAAATGAGTTGAAAGGTTAATGGATAAAAAATTAAAATTTATAATTTATAATTTAATTTTTAAAATTTTAAAAAATACATATAAATATATATTTAAAAAAATAAAATAATAATAAAATAAAAGATACAGTTCACAATATGTATATATATATGTGATTATCCCAGCATGTACTCATAGCCAACCGTCTTCTTCTTCTTGAAAGAGAGATAATAGGATCACCCGGCGGTGAGTTTGGGAGCGTCAAAACACAAGAACATTAAGGGAAATGGACCGGATAGCGAAAGTGGCGTCACAGAAAGCGGTGGTGATATTCAGCAAGAGCTCGTGCTGCATGAGCCATGCAATCAAGCGGCTGTTTTACGACCAAGGGGTGAGCCCCGCCGTGTACGAGCTGGACGAGGACTCGAGAGGGAAGGAGATTGAGTGGGCTCTTTTACGCCTCGGCTGCAACCCCTCCGTGCCCGCCGTCTTCATCGGTGGTCGCTTCGTCGGCTCCGCCAATGCCATCATCACCCTCCACCTCAATGGCTGCCTCAACAAATTGCTCAAGGAAGCCGGCGCCCTTTGGCTCTGATCGCTGCGCCGCCGAGTATCTCTGTTTTCCCCTTTCTTGTCTTGTTGCTTTCGAGAGGTTATTGCAAGAGATGATTACCTCTACGTAGAGTTTGTATCAATGCTTTCAACATATATATATATATATATATATATATATATATATATGAACTTTAATTTAATGTTCTTCCACAAAAAAATTAAATTTTATATTTTTGTTCGTATGTTCGTATAATTATTTTATTAAATTATATTTTAATTTCATTCTGTTTTGAATCACTGACGTTTTTCAAATGGTGGGTCTAGATTTTTTTCGTAAAAATCTATGATCGTATGATAATTGATGTATAGACGACAGTCTAGAGGTTTAATCGATAAAATTTTAAATTTGTATATGTGTAAATTAACGCTTTTTTTAACAGAAAGGTGTAAATTAATATGCTCCTGTTGATATAAATTGATTTTTACCATATTTTTTTAGAAGGATATTTTGATTAATTGAGATATATTATTGACTAATTAGCTGACTAAAATAGTTTTAAAAGAGTATTAAGTATTAAAAATTATTTTAAAGTCGTGATAAAATCGTTTTAAAGAAGCTAGTAGTGATATCTTGTCCATAAAGATTAATAGTTACTAGTCAAATCGAGATCGTATAGATATGATCAGGAATCTAATTACGTTTAATTATTTAATTTAATATTATTAAATTTGATCGATTTAAGTTGATTATTAGTCTTACGATCTTAATAGTCCTCATTGTGTGATGGTGACCTAACCTAGTGCTTGTGCACCTTTGATCGACGATGATTTTGAATAGCAAGCAATGATATGGGGGATGCAACCTCTACTCTAGACGACATGTTTAAACAACGGTATCGTAATTTTTGTCTTCTAGTATGTTTTTTTTTTAACTCCGACAATTTCAGATAATTTCGAATTTGTTTATCAAAATTGTTCAAATTCAAATATGAGTTGGAAAGTTTCCGATACAAACTAACAAGTGTTCGACTCCAATCGGCAAGGGTTCAAATAGATCAAACAAATTGTTTAAGACCATGTTGTTCTAGCTGGATTATTTTGTTCTAGAATTCCTCGTCTCACTTTTCGGGAATCCGACATCTTTCAAACATAACCTAATTTTTGCTTTCTGAAGCAGACCGACAATCAGATCCCCATCGTTCACCCATCAATAATTTCATTTCCCAAACTTTTTACTTTTCGAGCATTTATTATAGAAACCATGAAGAATACGATAGAGTTTCATTTTCACATCCGTTTTTCCCGTTCTTTTTTATATTTTATGCCAACATTATTTCATTTTGAAATAAGAAGAATTTATGTTTTTTTTTAGGCTTAATTATCCCAAAATTAACCCTAATTTGCTTCGAAAGCCATTATATTTTAATTATTTCCAACTCGATCAAATTTTGAAAAACTCTTGTAACATGCATACGACAATAACTCAAGTCTAATCATATTTTCGAAGTTAGGTCGTTATACTGATAATTATCTCTAAAAGTATAAAATTTTATGCTTTTAAAAAAAATTAAAATAATAAAGATAAAAGATTTTATGACGATATTATTCTCGAAAGTGAAAAAAATGAATATGAATATCTTTTTTATTTTGTCTCTACTCCTTAGACCAAGAGTCGAGCACCTCGATATATCTATATATATACATACATATATATATATATATATATATATATATATATATATATATATATGCTATTTGTAAACATAAATATTTAGAATATTAAATTAATCAGAACAATAATATTTAAATATTTGTTTTTTTTTTTAATATTCAAGGTAAATAAATTAAAAGTATAAATAATAAAAGAAAAAAAAAAGAAAATTTGTGGGGCCCACGTGAGCGTCACGAGGACATTTATTGGGAAATTCGTGGGAATTATGCAACAATACATCAACGGTAATGTGGTGTGTAAGCATTGAAAAAGATTGGTTTATATTCCAATGTCTAATCAATAAATAAGATTGGATCAGATTTTTTTTTTTCTTTAAAAAAATAAGAATATATTCTTTGGCTAAGAAAATGGGATAAATCCCAACATCCCCCTAGTTAGCTTACAACGTCGGGTTTTAATGCAGACGATAAAATAAGAGCAATTTAACAATAATTGTCGTGTATTTTCTACTAAAAAAATTAGATATTCGAATTTATTTATTTTTAATATTGAACTAAAAAAATTATGAGAAAAAAAGTAATCATCCTATCAATAAAAATAATAAGGTTACGTATGTCGGAGGATGAAAGTCCCACATCGGCTAATTTAGGGAATGATCATGAGTTTATAATCAAGAAATACTCTCTCCATTGATATGAGGACCTTTTGGGAAAACTGAAAGCAAAGAGTAGACAATATCATACCAGAGTTGTATTCGTCTAACATGGTATCACAGTCATGCCAATATATACTCAAAATGTTAAAAGAAAAATTCAAATTTTATGTGGGCTTGGGCTAAAATAGGTATTTGTAAACTTAGGCCCAATAAGCCCAAAATGGAGATTTTTTAAAAAAATTAAATTTATTATTATTATATTAACGACATGATGAGGACAAAGATATGATGTTTAATAAATAATGTGAGATATCCTCAAATATAAAATGGCAGAAATTAAAAAAAAATAATTTAATTAATTTGTATGGATTTTAGTGTATGAGAATGGGTTTTTTTTAATTAATTTATAGTTACCCATTAAACAAATATATAAATTATTATAGAGCAATTTAATGTCTATTTTGTTTATTATTTTATATTTTATAAAATGAAATAAGATGAAAAACGCTCCCTACCTACCCATCTCATCCTTTATAGAACTGTGTATTGTAAGCGATTCGAACCAAATCTCTTATAGGAGTAAGTGAAGTTGGTGAACTTGTTCTAACCGAAACTCCTACAGTGAAGAAGAGGATCGAATGGTATACTTTTGAAATAGTAATCAGCATATTATTCGACGAGTACGTTGGCTTTAGTATAAGCATGTTTCCCTAATAGTTAACGATAATGCGTGAAGATCAAACAAGCTAAACTTTTGACTTTATGTTCTAACGTGCTGGCTCGAGATTTCTTTAAGTCGGAATAGCTAATTCAAGTACAAGTTTCAGTGAACGAGACTTCCCAACCTCAACAGTCACGATGTGTGTATATATATATATTATTTATTTATTTATTGGATAATAAGAAGGCATTAAGATGGGATTTAAAGCATGTGTTTAAGAATGTCCGTCACAAATGTGGGACCCACTCCTCCGACCGTTAATGAATGTAAAAATAATATTTTAATTTTCCTTTTCGGTAGAAATAAAAATAAATAAATTGTTTAAAATAATTATGGATTTGCAGTTAAGAAATTAATTGCACCCAGATTTGGTCTTTAAGTTCAATACCATATAAATATTTATTTATTTATTTATTATTATTATTATTATTATTTGTTTGTACTTAATCGAGTATTTTTTAAAAAGAAAAAAAGGAAAAAAAAGGAAAAAATGGTTTTCGCAGTTCTTTTTCTTTACCTTACTACTCTTTCACGATGTCAGTTTCTTCGATTTGGTGATCTGCTTCTCAGAAATGTTCGTCGCGATCTTTCCCTGTAAGGGGAGAGTGCGATTTGATGGAGGAGGTCAGGAAGAGGACCGATTTTTAGGGGTTGGATATGATTATGAGCACTTTAAGTTAGTTAATTCGGCACTGTAATTGGGGTTTTTTGGGGTTTTCTTGCTTGTTTTTAGTTGATTATGGGTGGTTGTTTTCCTTGTTTTGGATCCTCCGATCGTAATGGCGCAAAGGAAGCTACTAAGAAGGATTCAGCTAAGGATGGCGCCACTGCCCAGTCTCATCGTGTTAGCAGAGTGAGCTCAGGTGATAAATCAATGGCGTTCTTATCATTTTCTAGGGTTAATTCTTTAGGGTTTTGCTTGTTTTGCTTGTTTTCATGGCTATGGCTTCCTTGAACTGTGGCAATTTGCTGGTTCGTTCTGTTTTCGTTGTTCATAGGTTTTTTGGAGAAATTTTTGTGGTTTTGATCTGAAGAATTCAATGGCGTTCAAATTTTTGTTGTTTTTATCTTTTTGCTGTTTTGTTAACTTCCTCATTATCTTGTTCTTGGCTTAGTGATGTTTTGTGAATGTTTTGACATTGTGAAATGATTAAGGCTATAGAAAGGGCAAAATGTATGTTGAATTAGCTTAGTATGGTTGGCATGATGTCTAAGTTGCTGGTTTTTATAGATAAATCGAAGACATGGAGTGTATCTGATGCTAAGAACGAACCAACTGTTCAAAAGGATGGAACAACGGCACATATTGCAGCTCAAACGTTTACGTTTCGGGAGCTTGCTACAGCGACAAAGAACTTTAGACCTGAATGCTTATTGGGAGAAGGGGGGTTTGGACGAGTTTACAAGGGCCGCTTGGACAGCACGGGACAGGTAAAATATTGTTTTTCGCATATTGAAGTTCATTATCTTTAATTGATTTATGACAATGGATGTAAAGGGCACTGGATGTAAAGGGCACCGATCATGTAACGGTCCAAGCCCACCGTTAGTAGATATTGCCCTATTTGGGCTTTTCCTTTTGAGCATCCCCTCAAGGTTTTTAAAACGCGTCCCCTAGGGAGAGGTTTTCACACACTTATAAAGAATGTTTCGTTCTCCTCTCCAATTGATGTGGGATCTCACAATCCACCCCCCTTCAGGGCCCAGCGTCCTCGTTGACACTCGTTCCTTTCTCTAATCGATGTGGGATCCCCTAATCCACCCCTCTTCGGGACCAACATCCTTGCTAGCACATCGCCTCGTGTCCACCCTCCTTCGGGGCTCAGTCTCCTCTGTGGCACATTGCCTGGTGTCTGGCTCTGATACCATTTGTATGACCCAAGCCCACCGCTAGCATATATTTTCCTCTTTGGGCTTTCCCTTTCGGGCTTCCCTTTAAGGTAAACCATACCCTTATAAAGAATGCTTCGTTCTCCTATCCAATCGACGTGGGATTTCATGAAAGTCTCCTGCCCTGTTGAGGCAACATCCTTGATTGCCCTTATATGTGAAACAAATTTATGACATGAAATATAAGTTCTCAATGACTGCTCTTGTACAGGTAGTGGCTGTGAAGCAGCTTGACCGTAATGGTCTCCAAGGAAATCGGGAATTTTTGGTTGAAGTTCTAATGCTTAGCCTGTTACATCACCCAAATCTTGTTAACTTGATAGGCTACTGTGCTGATGGCGATCAACGGCTTCTTGTTTACGAGTTCATGCCATTGGGGTCGTTGGAAGATCATTTACATGGTTTGATATCTATCCCTTCTTTTTCTTTCATCTTGTGATAGGAACAATTTTTTAAGTTTCAAATATGAAAGCTATCTTAATCACAAATTTAGCACTAAAGGACATACTAGCTTGCTAGATGCTCCCACCAACACCATCATAGACGTGCACATAGAGATTATGTGTTGGGGTGGGTGGGGATCTTCATTTGCTATTGTGAGATTCCACATCGGTTGGAGAGGAGAACGAAATATTTTTTATAAGGGTGTGGAAACCTCTCCCTAGCAGACGTATTTTAAAAACTTTGAGGGGAAGCCCGAAAGGGAAAGCCCAAAGAGGACAATATCTGCTTGGGTTGTTATAGCTGTTACCACCTTCATCCGTTTGTATCTCCCACCATCTATTTTAAGAGTGAGTTAACTCTCATGTCCAAATGAAGGGCTAAATCTTAGTGGATCAGAAAGACCACTCTTCCTTACGATACCGTTTCTTACTTAATTAGGATGTTAGATGGATCTTTCTTATTATTAGTGTACGTCTATGCGACTCTTGGAGTTTGAAAGTTTGAGACCAAGATAATCGAACCAACCTGTCGTAGATGGCTCAATGTCTTATCACAGATCTAACTTCTGAGTCAAACATTGTAACAGCCCAAGTCCACCGTTAGCAGATATTGTCATTTTTAGGATTTCCCTTCAAGGCTTCCCCTCAAGATTTTAAAACGCGTATGCTAGGGAGAGGCTTCCACACCATTATAAGGAATGCTTCGTTATCCTCTCCAACCAATGTGGGATCTTACAATCCAACCCCTTTGAGGTCCAGCGTCCTCGCTAGCACACCGTTTGGAACTTGGCTATGATACCATTTGTAACAGTCTAAGCCCACCCCCACCGTGAGGAGATATTGTCCTTTTTGGGCTTTCCCTTCCGGGGTTCCTCTCAAGGTTTTAAAATACGTCTGCTAGGGAGAGATTTCCACACCCTTATAAGGAATGTTTCATTACCCTCTCCAACCAATATGGGATCTCACAAACATTCTTACTTATCCATCAATTTGTATTCTTCAAAACCTTTCTGATTACTTTTTGTACCTATTTTCAGATTTTCCACCAGATAAGGAGCCCTTGAATTGGAATACTAGAATGAAGATCGCAGCTGGTGCTGCAAAAGGATTGGAATATTTGCATGACAAAGCGAGCCCGCCTGTTATATATCGGGACTTGAAGTCGTCCAATATTCTTCTAGACGAGGGCTACCATCCCAAGCTGTCAGATTTCGGTCTTGCGAAACTAGGTCCAGTTGGTGATAAGACTCACGTCTCGACGAGAGTAATGGGAACATATGGTTATTGTGCTCCGGAGTATGCTATGACTGGTCAACTCACTCTCAAGTCAGATGTATATAGTTTTGGAGTCGTCTTTCTTGAACTTATCACAGGGCGCAAGGCGATCGATAATACCAGAGGTCCGGGAGAGCATAATCTTGTAGCGTGGGTGAGTATGCTTTCTTTACTGTTCTCATTCTTTGTGCATTTCAATTTGTATTAATCACTCAAAGCTTTTGCTGGAAAATGGTATACAGGCTCGGCCACTTTTTAAAGATCGTCGAAAGTTCCCTAAGATGGCCGATCCGCTGCTGCAAGGTCGTTATCCCACGCGGGGGCTTTATCAGGCATTGGCAGTTGCGGCAATGTGCTTGCAAGAGCAGGCTGCTACTCGACCTCTAATCGGGGACGTAGTTACTGCTCTGACGTATTTAGCCTCGCAAACTTATGATCCTAATACAGCTGCTTCTCAAAGCAATCGAATGAGTGTTACTACTCCACAATCCCGAGATGAGCGGAGAGGCGTGCCAGATGGATTGGATAGTCCTGATGAGCGTGGTCGAGGACGTTGTTCCCCGTCAAACTACAGAAACTCTGGAGGTACCGAGCTAAGCAGAATTGACACGGGAGGCGGGTCTGGTCGAAAATGGGAATTGGATAAGTTAGAACAACAAGAGTCTCTACGAGACAGTCCTGCATATACAGGACGAGCAAGGGAAACACCGAAGAACCGCGACGTAAACAGAGAACGTGCAGTTGCAGAAGCAAAAATGTGGGGTGAAAACTGGAAAGATAGAAACCGGGCAAACGCGCAAGGCAGCTTCGACAGTTCACAAGAATGAAAGCGATGAAGCTCGACGTTTCTCGTTTCTCATCACATTTTGCTTGATCTTCTGCTAGGAAATGAAGTTGCCAGTGCCTACTAGACTACAGGTAAAATTGCAGGAAGAAGAAGAGGAAGGAAAGATTCATATTACAAACACAACTACAGGTATTTTATCTTCCATTTGCAAGTCCAACCCAAAAGGCATTGTTTTACTGTTCTTGCTGCTGGTTCTTCAACAATGGTGAGGTAAAGAAAGAGGGAGAATTGTGTAATCAAATCGAGGTGTCGAGCGTAGTTAGGTTGGTCGGTTGGTCGGTTGGAGATGTCTGAAACTTCATGGGGACTATCGGAATGAATATTGGAAAAAAAATAGAGTTTCGTGTGGGGTTTCCATTGTTATACGTGGCTGTTAGTTTAGTTCATCCGTGTATCATTCATTTATTCGAAGATTACATGATGTTTATAAATACAGGATTTCTAAATTTGCGTTCCAAATCCAAATTCCCAAATAATAAGTTTTGTAAACCAAGTTTCCTAAATCTACGTGCCAAACACCCCTAAATGTCACATACTTAAGATGTAATAGACAAATTATCGTTTGACCTAATTACATAATTACCCTCATATTTTTTAAGAAATTATAACATATTAGTTTTTTTTAAAGTTTTAATTTAAATAATTTTAAATATCTCTGCTTTTATAAATATTTAAATTGAAAAAAATAATAATTATCTTCCTTCTTTTGAAATTGTGCCCTAACCTTAAAAAAAACAAATAATTTGTGCTTTTTAACTTTAGTATGGACAAAATTTTATTTTTAAAAGATGAGAGATTAAATTGAAAAATGATAATATATATGGGACTTACTTGAAAATTTTCATATTTAAGTTAAAAAAAAAAAGAAATAAAATTATTTATTTATTTATTTATTTTATCCAAGGTCCCTTAAACTGCCCTTAATTGTCCAACTTGAAAAATTAAATAAAGAATTTTAAGAGAAGCGAATCCATCGCAGAAACAGCTGGCTCAATTGGATGGTAAAAGCGTAAATAAGTCTAGAGGTAAGGGCATTTTTTGGAATTGAAACGACGATTTAAATTTACGCAATCCGTCGGCTTCTCAGGTCGTTTTCCGTCTTTCTCCTGCTTTGTTAAACTTCCTCCGTTTGTTGCCGAAGAATTTCCTTCTCCGGCAAGAACTGATTCTACTGCTTCGAAACGCTGAATTCTCTTATCTTGATTGAAGTCGGTGCCGTCACCGGTAATTGAACGTTCCGATCATTGGCAGAGCCGCTGAATCTCTAGCTGGTTTCTCCTTTTCCAACTTCGCTCGCTCTTGTAACTTTTTTCTTTTCATAATTGTTTTTTTATTCAATTAATTTTCCTGCTCGTGGAGTGTGATTCCAATTTTGAGAGATTTTGTCGATTTGATGAGCCGAGTGTCCATTTCTTGGTGTCTGATGATTCTCCTTTTAATCGCCTTGCATTTTGTTTCCTGTTTTTTATTATTGTTGTTTTTAATGATTCATTTAGTACTCTGGAGTATGGAGAGGCATAGGTGGTTGAAGGTGGCGATTTTTGCTTGTCTGGTCGCTTTTTCCGTCGGAAGGGGTAATACGTTCAACATTTTTTTTTTTTTTTTTTTTCATTTTGATTTGTTTTTGTTTTTAATTTAGTGTATATATATGTTTTTTTTGGCTGAAATTTCGAGTTCGTCTTATGGTGTGCTTGAACTCCTCAAATTCAGAGTTTAGATTGAACCACAAGCACAGCGGGGATGCTATTTCTTTCAACCATACTCTTGCGGAAATCTTGGTGCAATATGCTTCTGCGGTATGTTTTTATTTTTTTAATGCCCGGTGGTTATTTTGTTCCTCATCTTATGTGCTACTTATAGTTACGTCATTCGCTTGAATTAAGCAATTTGGGATTTCAGGCGTACATATCTGATTTAACGGAACTGTTTACTTGGACATGCTCAAGATGTGATGACCTGACTCAGGTACTTAGGTAATCCGATGATTTTCAGGGGGTGTAGACAAGTACTAGACATCTTTGATATTCAAGTTTTGTGTATATTGAGGCAGTTAGTTTTCTTTTAGTCAAAATAATCGGCACTAATGTTCATTTCCAATGGAAAAACAGGGGTTTGAAGTTATAGAACTGGTTGTTGATGTCCAGCACTGCCTACAGGTATATTCCATTGGATGGTTTTTGGGAAACTAGTCGAGCTTGGTTGACATTTGTTGTTGTGATATCGTTTTTGTACTTTGCTGCAGTCATATGTCGGAGTAGCAAAGAGTCTTAATGCTATCGTTATTGCTTTTAGAGGAACTCAAGAAAACAGGTGAGCAAATTGAGGTTTATCGGTTTGCAAAATTTCATTGGAACAAATGATTTGGTCTTTTATAGTGGAAAAATAGCTTCATTTTGCTTCTGGTGTATAGCCTTTTCATTTAGAGAGTGAAAAAACTGATCTAAAGGCAGTAATACCTTTACACTTTGAACGTACAAACTATTGATTAAGCATACAAAGTTTTCCCTGTAAACTATTCCACTGGTATTATGCTTTTCTGTAACTTTGTCCTTGCTTTCTATTTGATGAAACTAATTAATCAAATCATTTGTTGATTTGTAAAGATAAATATAACCATATTAACACCTCTGGTGTTTGGGGGTTGGTGATGATCTGATCTATGTATTTAAACCTTATTTACAGCATACAGAACTGGATTGAAGACCTATACTGGAAGCAGCTTGACCAGATGTACCCTGGCATGCCGGATGCAATGGTGTGTGTTGCGAAAAGTTTCTGTTATCTGTTCTTTTGCATATGCTAGATTGAAAGTTGTCTTTGAAAAAGCTTGTAGGTCTTGTCCACCTCATACTCTTAGTGCTTGTTTAAGTCCTCTTCTATGATAATATAAAAGAAGATTACATTGGGTGGAGTTACTTCTAGTGCTTGTATAAAACCTCAAGATTTTACCATTGGATGATATTTCTTTTATATCATATTGAAGTATTAAGTGAGCACTGGGAGCATGGAGATGAGCCTAATTTAGAGTTTTAAAACACAACAAGTTGAAGAGAATAGAGTTGCAGACAAGACATGCAATCTATTTGAAGCCTTAGAAAAAAGATATAAGAACCTTTTTGAACTTCTAAAATATTTAATTTAGAAAGGAATACAAAGTTCACATATATAAGTACACACACACAGATATAAGGAGTACAAAGTTCACGATCAGGAATAACTAACTAGAACAGAGGAGTTAAATAATTAAGAGTTCTTGGTTCACAGAATTTCCATTTACTCTAAGGTTCTAAATAGCCTCCTACTTGTGTTGTGGTGTTTCTTAGTTTTTATTTGATTTTCTTTTAATAACAGTACTCAAGTAGGATTCAGACCTCAGTCCTTGAAGAGAACCTTCATCTCATCATTTTTTACTAAAACTCAATGTTAAGCTGTTAGAGAGGGACGCAATAACTTCAGTTCTTGTTACTTCAGGTGCACCATGGGTTTTATTTTGCTTATCACAATACAACAATACGCCCTGCGATAGTAAGTGCTGTTGAAAGAACCAGGAAGTTCTATGGTAACCTTGACATCATGGTGACTGGACATTCAATGGGAGGGGCAATGGCAGCATTTTGTGGCCTGGATCTTGCAGTACGTGACGACAGCTTCTTCATTGCTTGATAACTTTGATAATTGTTGCATTGCTTTTCTGAAAGATATGATGGCCAAAAGTCTTTGACATTTAGTAGTCTTAAAATTTTGCAAAATTAGTCAACATACTCCAGTAGTCATTTGTGGTTGAAGTTAAAAATATATTTTAACTGCCTGTTTAGCGCTTGAACATTTCTTTTACTACAGAATGGAAAGCTATCGTCAAACCACCTAAATGGTGCTTGAACATTCTTGTTTTCAATATTTTTAGAATCTTAGGAAGATATGAATGTTTTTATGTTAGGTTTTAATTTAGATTCTCTTGTTTGATCGATGCATTATGCTGATGATTTTCTATTCAATGCAGGTTAGCCACAATTACCAGAATGTCCAGGTTATAACATTTGGACAGCCTCGTATTGGCAATGCAGTATTTGCATCTTACTATAGCAATATAGTGCCAAATACATTTCGAGTTACAAATGGAAATGATATCGTCCCCCATTTGCCTCCATTTTATTCTTATTTTCCTAGAAAGACATATCGCCATTTTCCTAGAGAGGTATGTTTCATTGATACTTTGAACTATACAAAGCTACTTAGGACATGTGATGGTGTGAACTTGATGGGAAAAATCGTGCACAATCTCCTTTTTTAGCAGTTCCTTTCGTTTGCAAACACAACAATGTTAAATCTCTCTGCTCTTGGAAGACATTTCTAAATATCCTTCAAACAGTACGTCTTACCTTTATCGGTGAAATGAGGGTTGTAAAATTAAATTTAACTTTCAAGAGAGTTTTAAAATTTTTTTAAAGATGAAGATAAGAGTTGTACTTCTGTTCCCTTGAGTTATAAGGAGATCTAACTGTAGTTAATATTTGGTTGCAATTGTGAAGCTGAAAAAAAAAACTAATGCTTCTTTAGGGCTCTGCAAATGGTACTTGTATATATTCAATGCCAGTAAGCCTAAAAGTTGTACACATTTCAGACTCAAATGGCAGAAACATTACATATTTCTCTGCTAAATTAGTCCCTTTTAAGTAACTTAGAAGTCCCAACAATCTGCAGGTGTGGCTTTATGATGTTGGATTTGGAAGTTTCATTTATCAAGTTGAAAAGGTTTGTGATGGTTCTGGTGAAGACCCGTCTTGTAGCAGGTAACTCTTCTCTTGTTTGATCAGATTTTGATGAGCGGCATTACTTATTATGGATTTGATTCTGGAACTTGGTTGCTATTTCTGAGCTATGAATGAAAATCTGGATTTAGTAATCTAAAGAAAGCTTTAAAATATTGCCAATGTGACAGGTCTGTCTCTGGAAAAAGTGTTTCAGATCATTTGGTGTACTATGGGGTTGAGCTAAGTAGTCCAGCATGGAGATCATGTAGATTTGTGATGGATCCTCCTCTGGCGGCATCGTATGGAATGACCGATCCGAATGGTAACAGAGTTTTCTCTAGGGATCCTGAAATTCCTCTTATCAGATTGAAGGAACCGTCCTCACTCGGAGGTAAATCCTGGTAGCGTTCATTCTATGACCGAATACTTTCTTGCCCATGATAACCTTAAAGAAGACCGTGGAGGGGGTCGCGTGCCATTTGAGTTATTTCAAACCTTGTTCGAGATGCAATTGCGTAAAGGCTTGATCAGTGTGGTGGTTCGGCTGGTAAATATCCAACCTTGTGAATAATTAAGCTGTTTATTTGTACATATGGGAAAATGTGTATTATTGTAAAGATTGTTTCACTGAAAATTGGTAGTTTTAAAATAACGTGGATGGAAGAAAATTGCAATAAGATGCAACGTCGTAGAACAGCATGAATGAAATAATCATGTGTTTGTATATTGTTATTTGTTGTTTTTTTGCTTTGAATTCTAATGTAGGGAACGGTCTGGACTTTAGGGTTTAGGGTTTAGGGTTTAGGGTTTTCGATGATGTTTAGTTCGAGGGATGGGAATGGATTTGAAAGCCCCAGGTTCGTTTTATTTATATATTTACTTTTTGTTATCTATATTTTAAAAATTAAGCTAAGCCATAGTTTTTTTTTTAAATTTGATTAACCATTCAAATATTTCCGTGAGAGCAAAAGAAAACTAAGTGGTTATTAGATTAGACTTGGTTTTCTAGTTTTGATTTTTGAAAATTGTGTGTTTGTTTTCTCACTTTTTTTTAATTTTTTTTTAATCAATGAAACATTTCAGTTATTAATTAAATTCTAAAAATTAGTTTTCAAAAACTATTTTTTAGACTGAATTAGTTTATTTTTTTACGGGATGAATTATTTATCCTTTTACTCAAAATTTTGAACTCCAACTATTTTATCATTTTGTGCTCATTCAAAAAATTATTTTAAAAAATATTTGTATTTACTTTAAACTTGGCACGATAATAGAACTAAGTTTATTGAAATTTGACGACTTTGGCAAAGTTATTTTGTAGTTAATTTATAAATTAATCAAACTTAATTATGTGTCAAACTTTATTTTATTATTATTTTTGTGGTTGAAAATAATGGGTTAATCAACAAAAAATTGGATAGAGGGTAGTAGTTGGAGAACACTTATGTATAGAATAAGGTCCAATTTGATGGATTATAAAAATTTAGGTCATATTTGTTAACTTTTTTTTAAATTTTCCTTTTTTTCTCATCAATAATGATTTTCATTTTTTTTTCTCTCAAGAAAACATATAAATTTTTAATCAAACTTCAAAAAATAAAATAAAATATTTATATACTTAATTTTAAAAATAAAAAAGTAAAAAAGCAAATAATTATTCAGAAATGAAATTGATATTAACATAAGAAGTTTGTTAAGGATAGTTGACCGTCACTATAAGGCAAATATCTAGATATTTGCCTTACATTACGGGTTACCATATTTGCCCTCTTATTAAAGGCAAATATATTGCATTCATTTATTATTCTTTCCTTTTATTACTATTTCCATAATATTTGTAATTTACCATATTTCTGTATTCTGAAAATAATTATAAATAAGAGAACTCTCACCCCCATTGAGGTGTGGTGATTCAGCAAACATTCACATGGTATCAGAGCCCTTTCGGTTTAACAACCCTGATCCTTTCTTCTCTATGGCTTCCGAATCTTCTTATCATCTTCTTCCTTTCAATACTCTAATCCATATGATCACCATCAAACTTTCTTCCTCCAATTATCTTCTTTGGAAAAGCCAACTTCTCCCTCTTCTTGAGAGTCAAGACATGCTGGGCTATGTCGATGGAACCAGGGTTCCACCACCTCGCTTTGAACCAGAAACCTCTTCAACACTCAACCCCAAATATTTGGCATGGAGAGCAGCCGATCAACGACTTCTCTGTCTCCTGCTCTCCTCTCTCACTGAGGAAGCCATGGCTGTTGTCGTTGGTCTCCCTACTGCACGTGATGTTTGGCTTGCGTTGGAAACTACGTTCAGCCATCAGTCGAAAGCTCGTGAACTGAGACTCAAGGATGACTTGCAGTTGATGAAACGTGGCACCAAACCTGTTGCTGAGTATGCCCGTGCCTTCAAAAAAATTTGTGACCAACTTCATGCCATTGGCAGACCGGTCGAGGACATTGATAAAGTGCACTGGTTCCTTCGTGGACTCGGCACCGAATTTTCAGCTTTTTCTACTGCTCAGATGGCTCTTACCTCTATCCCCTGTTTTGCAGATTTAGTCTCTAAAGCTGAAAGTTTTGAGTTGTTTCAGCTCTCCCTTGAGTCCTCTAACTCCACTCCTACAGCATTCACAGTCACTAATCGTGGTCGCACCCATGGAAGCCACCCTGCTTCCTTTACCAACCAGCGAGGTCGTTCTTATTCTCACAAAAATAACTCTTCTAATCGAGGACGAACCCACTCAAGTCAAGGTCGTCGACCACCTCACTGCCAAATATGCCGCAAAGAGGGCCATTATGCTGACCGCTGCAACCAACGGTATGTTCGACCTGATTCTTCTCATGCTCACCTTGCTGAAGCCTTTAACACGTCATGTTCTATTGCTGGACCCGATACTGCTGATTGGTTTCTGGACACTGGAGCTTCGGCCCATATGACTGCCGACCCATCTATTTTGGATCAGTCTAAAAATTACACGGGTAAGGACTCTGTGATTGTAGGAAACGGTGCTTCCCTACCCATTACCCACACCGGTACTCTTTCACCTGTTCCAAATATTCACTTGTTAGATGTCTTGGTTGTCCCTCACCTCACTAAAAATCTTCTTTCCATAAGTAAATTAACGTCTGATTTTCCTCTCTCCGTTACATTTACTAATAATCTTATTACTATCCAGAATCGTCAAACAGGAAGGGTGGTGGCAACCGGTAAAAGAGATGGAGGGCTATATGTGCTGGAGCGCGGCAACTCTGCTTTTATTTCAGCCCTTAGAAACAAATCTTTACGTGCTTCATATGATTTATGGCATGCTCGTCTAGGTCATGTGAATCATTCTGTTATTTCTTTTTTAAATAGAAAAGGTCATCTTTCTCTTACGTCTTTATTGCCTTCTCCATCATTATGTAATACCTGTCAGCTTGCAAAAAGTCATCGATTGCCTTATTCCCGCAATGAACGTAGGTCGTCTCATGTGTTAGATCTTATTCATTGTGATCTTTGGGGTCCTTCTCCCGTCAAATCAAATTCGGGTTTCCTTTATTATGTTATTTTTATTGATGATTATTCTCGATTCACTTGGTTTTACCCTTTAAAATTTAAATCTGATTTTTTTTGATATTTTTCTTCAATTTCAAAAATTTGTGGAAAATCAATATTCTTCTCGTATCAAGGTATTTCAAAGTGATGGTGGTACCGAATTTACTAATACTTGTTTCAAAACTCATTTACGTAATTCTGGCATCCACCATCAACTCTCTTGTCCATATACACCTGCTCAAAATGGTCGTGCTGAGAGAAAACATCGTCATGTGACTGAGACTGGCTTGGCCCTTCTCTTTCACTCTCATCTTTCTTCTCGTTTTTGGGTTGACGCCTTCAGCACTGCAGCTTATATTATCAACCGGTTGCCTACTCCACTTCTTGGAGGTAAGTCACCCTTTGAACTCCTTTATGGCTACACTCCACATTATGACAATTTTCATCCCTTTGGTTGTCGTGTTTATCCTTATTTGCGTGATTATATGCCTAACAAGCTTTCTCCCCGCAGCATTCCTTGTATTTTTTTGGGTTATAGTCCTGCTCATAAAGGGTTTCGCTGTCTTGATCCGGCCACCACTAAGCTATATATCACCTGTCATGCTCAATTTGATGAAACCCACTTTCCTGCTATCCCTAGCTCCCAGACCCAACCTCTTTCCTCTATTCCTATTTCAAATTTCTTAGAACCACATTTTCATCATATTGATTCATCCCCCCCTACCACTTCATCACCGCAAACTCCTCGATCCAGTTCATCCCCGTGTGATATTTGTTCTGACCTTGTAGATGAGTCTGTGCAGGTTGATACTTCTCTTGCAGGTTCCACTTTGCCACCTTCGACTTCTAATTCGACCTCTATTGAACCTCCTGTTGATTTCTCTTCTTTGGGCACTCATCCTATGATCACACGAGCCAAAGCTGGTATATTCAAGACTCGTCATCCAGCAAATCTTGGTATTTTGGGCTCATCTGGACTTCTTTCTGCTCTTCTTGCATCCACTGAGCCAAAAGGATTCAAATCTGCGGCTAAGAATCCTGCTTGGGTGGCTGCCATGGATGAAGAAATTCAAGCATTACAACAAAATGATACTTGGACTTTGGTTCCTCGCCCTGCTAACACCAACATCGTGGGCTCTAAATGGGTGTTTCGTATTAAATATTTGCCTGATGGATCTGTCGAGCGTTTCAAGGCTCGTCTTGTTGCCAAAGGTTATACTCAGGTTCCTGGTCTTGACTACACTGACACTTTCAGTCCGGTTGTCAAAGCTACCACTGTCCGTGTTGTGCTTTCTATTGCAGTCACAAATAAATGGCCTCTTCGACAACTTGATGTCAAGAATGCTTTTCTCAATGGAACTCTTATTGAACGTGTTCATATGGAACAACCTCCTGGGTATATTGATCCTCGATTTCCCACTCATGTTTGTCTATTAAAGAAAGCCCTCTATGGTTTAAAGCAAGCTCCTCGTGCTTGGTTTCAGCGTTTTAGCTCATTTCTTCTCACACTTGGGTTTTCTTGCAGTCGCGCTGACACGTCCCTTTTTGTCTTTCATCAGCAATCTAACATTATCTATTTGCTTCTTTATGTTGATGACATTATTGTTACCGGCAACAACTCATCTCTTATTGACAGCTTTACTCGCAAGCTTCATTCTGAGTTTGCTACCAAAGATTTGGGTTCTCTCAGTTACTTTCTTGGTCTTGAAGCTTCACCCACTCCTGATGGTCTCTTTATTAGTCAGTTAAAATATGCTCGAGATATTCTTACTCGTGCTCAGTTGCTCGATAGCAAACCAGTTCACACTCCTATGGTTGTTTCTCAACACTTGACTGCTGATGGTTCTCCTTTCTCTGATCCTACTCTCTACAGATCTCTTGTTGGCGCCCTTCAGTACTTGACTATTACGCGTCCAGATATTGCCTATGCTGTCAATTCTGTCAGTCAATTCTTGCATGCCCCTACTGCAGATCACTTTCTTGCTGTCAAACGTATTCTTCGCTATGTCAAAGGAACACTCCACTTTGGTCTTACCTTTCGTCCATCCAATGTTCCTAGTACGCTAGTCGCTTATTCGGATGCTGACTGGGCTGGTTGTCCCGATACTCGTCGTTCTACATCCGGCTATTCTATTTATCTTGGTAACAATCTGGTTTCTTGGAGTGCCAAAAAGCAACCTACTGTCTCACGCTCCAGCTGTGAATCTGAGTATCGTGCTCTTGCCACAACCGCTGCTGAACTTCTTTGGGTTACGCATCTTTTGCATGACCTCAAGGTCCCTATTTCAAAGCAGCCCTTACTCTTATGTGACAACAAAAGTGCTATTTTTTTGAGCTCTAATCCCGTTTCTCACAAGCGGGCCAAACATGTTGAACTAGATTATCATTTCCTTCGAGAACTTGTTATCGCTGGCAAACTTCGCACACAATATGTACCCTCTCATCTCCAAGTTGCTGACATCTTCACAAAGAGTATTTCTCGACCTCTCTTTGAATTTTTCAGATCCAAGCTTTACGTTCGTTCAAATCCGACGCTCAGCTTGCGGGGGGGTGTTAAGGATAGTTGACCGTCACTATAAGGCAAATATCTAGATATTTGCCTTACATTACGGGTTACCATATTTGCCCTCTTATTAAAGGCAAATATATTGCATTCATTTATTATTCTTTCCTTTTATTACTATTTCCATAATATTTGTAATTTACCATATTTCTGTATTCTGAAAATAATTATAAATAAGAGAACTCTCACCCCCATTGAGGTGTGGTGATTCAGCAAACATTCACAAAGTTGGATTTTAGTTTCAAACCGTAGATATTATGGGTAAATAGAAATGGTGAATATTTGGAGGCAGAGGAGTTGTTATTAACATAATAAAAAAATGATCAACATTTTATGATCTTTACAACATCATCAACAATCGGTTTCTTTTCCACTTTTGGTGCTCTATTTCTTTTCCTTCACTGCCAAATCAGCTGCATTTTCCTGCATAAGATAATAATAAGTGTTTATATGATAATAATAATAATAATATGATAATAATATGAGGAATAATTAGCAAACATTGGCATCTTTCACAGTCTTCTCCTGTGTGGGAAGAAGGGGAGTGCCTGAGCTTTGAGCTTCTGCTGCTTCTTTCACTTTCACTGCCTCTTTTTCTCCTTCTCCTGTCCACATGATTTCACCATTTTTTAATGAATTACTTCAAATAATCCTTTTGTGAAATAAGTTGGAAATAATTTGGTTGCATTGTGTCAAAATTTTACTGACCGATTTTCGGTTCTTCGGCCAATTTCTTTTCTTCAACAGGTTTGATTACTTGTTCGACGACGACGACGACGGCGACGCCATTGTTGTTGCCTTCCTTCTTCTCTGCCTTCGTTTCTCCGGCCAATTGCTTCTCTTTGGCAGGTTTAACTCCCTGCTCTACTTCGATTCCACCGCCATTAACAACAGCGTCCTTCTCTGTTTTCGTCTCGCCGGCCACCTGTTTTTCAACGGCACCGCCATTAACGACGTTCTCCTTCTTCTTCTCGCCGTCGCCGGTTATTTTGTTCTCTGTTTTCGCTACCTCCTTCTCCACTTGCTGGACCTCCGCCGCATCGCCATTGCTCTTCTTTTCCTCGCGTTGATCTGTTTTGTTCTCTGGTTCAATCTTCACAGCGCTATTGATTTTCTCCTCCCCGTTCTTCTTCTCCTCTCGCTGCTCCGTTTTGTTCTCCGGTTCAATCTTCACAGCGCTATTGATTTTCTCCTCCCCGTTCTTCTTCTCCTCTCGCTGCTCCGTTTTGTTCTCCGGTTCAATCTTCACAGCGCTATTGATTTTCTCCTCCCCGTTCTTCTTCTCTTCTCGCTGCTCCGTTTTGTTCTTCGATTCAATCTTCACAGCGCTATTGATTTTCTCCTCATCGCTGTTCTTCTCTTCTTGCTGCTCTGTCTTGTTCTCCGGTTCAATCTTCACAGCGCTACTGATTTTCTCCTCAACGCTCTTTTTCGCTTCTTGCTGCTCAGTCTTGTTCTCCGTGTCAATCTTCACAGTGCTATTGATTTTCTCCTCAACGCTCTTTTTCGCTTCTTGCTGCTCAGTCTTGTTCTCCGTGTCAATCTTCACAGTGCTATTGATTTTCTCCTCATCGCTCTTCTTCTCTTCTTGCTGCTCAGTCTTGTTCTTCGTTTCAATCTTCACAGAGCCGTCGATTTTCTGCACATCGCTCTTCTCCTCTACTCGCTGCTCCATTTTGTTATCCGATTTAACCTTCACATCGCCGTCGATTTTCTCCTCACCGACCTTCAAATCAGCCACAGGTAAATCGGCGCCACTTTTCGATCCATCGACGGCTTTGCGGCTGCTCTTGGTTCGGCTGGCACTAGATTTCTTGCGGGGGAGGCTACCATCGGCGGTGGCCACAGCAAGTTTCGACTCTCCGCAGCCCATGGTTGAGGCGATGAACGTCGGCGATTGGAGACAAAATGGAGAAGAACAGGCAGCGGAGAACAGGAAGGAGAAATTGGATCTCTCCCGCTTTAACAATGAAGAGGGAGAGATCGAGAGCAAAGAAGAAAGCAAATCAAAGCGGAGAGGTCAGTTTTTCGTTGTTGTTGATTGATGCTGTTATAATCGCGTTGGAATGATGAAGATCGTATGAGCGGAATTTGGTTGGTCAGGGTTCTTTCCCCCTTCTCCATGGCCATTACCGATCCGTCTTTCTCGTTCCTTTGAAGGTCGAAAATGGAGGATTGAAGCTCTACCCTTCAACCGAACTTGGAAACTGTTTCAACGAAGAAAAAAGAAAAAGTGTAATTCCAAAAATGCCCTTTAACCCCTTCTTTTTTTTTCTTTTTTTTTTGGGTTAAAAGAATTTCTGAACGACTTTTAATATTTTAATAATTAGTAAAATGGAGAAAAATAGTGAAATAATAATTTGTGAAAATATAAATATATGTATACTTTAATAAATATAATATTTTAAGGTTATAAATTAAATTTATTTTTTTATTGAATTAAAATATTATATTGTAAATTATATGATATTGTAAAATAATAATTATAAGCTAAAATCATGTTTGAAAATTAATTAATAATGATTAGTTTTATAATTACCACTTGTCTTATGGTTTATTATATATTATAAACTGAAATTTTAACTATCGTCTAAATTTTAATTTAATTTTAAAATATTTTATCAAACATAAATAACTATGTTTTTATTAAATTTATTGTTTTCAATTATTAATTATTCAAAATCATTTTTACTATAAGAAAATCCATTTTTATTAAATTAAATTTGAATAATTAAATATATATTATTATTTGAGTTTGAAATAATTCTATGGGGTTCCACCATTGACACCCTGCCTCGTGTCCACCTCTCTTTGGGGCTCAGCCTCCTAGCTGGTACACCGCCTGGTGTCACACCGCTAGTAGATATTGTTCTCTATAGGCTTTGTTTTTCAGCTCCCCCTCAAAGTTTTTAAAACGGTTTGGTAAGGGAGAAGTTTCCACAACCTTATAAAAAATGTTTCGTTCTCCTCCTTAATTGATATGGGATCTCACAAACTAAAATGTCCTCCTTGATAACTTTCTCGTGGGGTTACAACCCAATTGCTAATTTGAGTACGACTTGAATATTTAAGATATTCTATATGTGAACAGTACTTGGTCTCGTTTAGTTATAGGATAGAAATATCTTCTCACTCTTTCTCCCGTTCCTTCGTTGGTAAGTGGTCGGACCCGAATGGAAATTTCTATATAGGACATGGAAACAAAAAAAAAATGTTTTGAATGCATGAGATCGAGACAAAAAAAAAACAAGAAAAAACTTGTTTTATACGGTAATGGCTTCCAGAATTACTGAACTGAATTGCATTGGGATTCTCACTCTCTTCCCCTCCTCTTCTCCATCAAGTGAGGGAAGAAGAAGTTATTTCTCCAAACCCAAGAAAGAAAAAGTGACGAGAGAAGTTTTGGAATCCTCGTTGCCTTCGAAGTGTTTGTTAAAATGCCCCAATCAGTTTCTTGGCTTACCAGTTCTTACCCTTCATTGAATTCCCCATTTGCTAAAATTTCGGCGCCTCCCCCTTTCACCTTCCCATGTCAGCCTTCGACCCACCTTATCCTTTACGGATCCTCTCTCTTTCTCTCTCTTGAAGTGGGCGTTTCTTAAGATTTAATATAATTTATTGCAAGCGCTTTATCTTTGCTAATTTTTTATGCAGGAAAATTGCAAATCGAGATGCAGAAGGTGGATATAAATTTGGGGTCTCCATCATTAACATTTCCTTTTGGGGAGATATTGAATCGACAACCAAACAGCCCTTCTTTCCCTTTTAAGAAGCTCTTCCGTCGCCTCTCTTCCCTCTCCGCCTGACCTTTCAATGGAAGTCTCAGCCGATGATCGTTTCGATTTTGGGAAGATGGGCTATGGGTAAAAACCCAATTCTCCATTCCTTTTTTCGTTGCCCCTTTTGTTTCTTTTCGTTCATTTAATGCTCTATGTAAAGATTCTTGAACTGGGGTTTTCTTGATTTGAGTTCTGTTTTTAATTTGTGGGTTGGTTTTAGATGCAAGCATTATCGCAGGAGATGTAAGATTCGAGCCCCATGTTGTAATGAAATCTACCCCTGTCGCCATTGCCATAACGAAGCAACGGTCTGTTCTTGTTATCGATTGTTGTTCTTTACTTTCTGGTTTACTTTTGCTTACGTTTTTCATTCTTTGATGCATTAGAGTGTGATGACCAGACCCTTTGATCGTCATGAACTCAACCGTTTCGATGTTAAACAAGTATGGTTTTCTATATCTTTATCTCATTCCTTTCATGGATTTTTTACTCTTATGCGTGAAGTATGCAATGACAGTCAATTGATATCTTTTCCTAAACCTGAATCAGGTCGTCTGTGCGGTTTGTGACACGGAGCAGCCAGTATGTGAATATTATTTCTATCTTGTTATACCCTTTTGAGTTTTGATCTTGTCTACTTCGTGAAGAAATATGTAGATTCCACTAATTAGTCGAAAAGTAAAGAGTTTGTTCGGAACGACTATCCAATTACTTAAAAATATATTTTTATTACTTAAAAGTCGTTTTTAAGCACTTGTAAAGTCATAAACACGTCGTAGAGCTTTTTTTTTTATATTCAACTGGCTGTTGACTTTTTGTTACTATTTACCACGATTTGCAGGTTGCTCGAGTTTGTACGAATTGTGGTGTTAATATGGGAGAGTATTTCTGTGAAATATGCAAATTCTATGATGATGATGTAAATATTATGATTCTTAGTTCTTGTTTTTTTATTCATTAAGCGTGTGTTTACTTGGAGTTTAATAGCAAGAATTGGTGTTGTATGTTTGTACATTTCCTTCATGATTTCCATGCTTCTCTGCAGATTGAGAAGGGGCAGTTCCACTGTGAGGATTGTGGGATTTGTAGGTTAGTTTGAGTTCATTGCAAAATTTTATAATTTTCCCTTTTTTGATCATTTAAAGTTTATCAAATCAAGTCTTTTGAGTTTATCAATCTCATGTGAACAGGGTTGGTGGTCAAGAAAACTATTTTCATTGCAAGAAGTGTGGTAAATCTTTCTACTTTTCTAAAGGATTTTGATTAGTATCAGTTTAATTCGTGTTTGTCTCTGCACCCCCATTTATTGATGATCGTCGTTCTGTTTAATTCTTCGATTTGCTTACTTTTTCCTGAAAATATTAGTTGATTATTATGTCCTTCTGAAAGTATTGATCTTTGGTGTAATGTTCTAGATTGAAAGAATCTGGTCATTTGATCTGATTATGCTTCTTGTATTCTTAAAAGGATCATGTTACTCCGTAAATTTGCGTGACAATCATTCGTGTATCGAGAACTCTATGCAGCACCACTGTCCAATATGTTATGAGGTCTTTCTCCAGCCTTTTCCTGTGCTTTCGAACATTCGAAATTGAATTCCCATATTTACATCCTCACACCTCCATGTTGGATGTTTACAGTATCTCTTTGACTCGCTGAAAGACGTTGCTGTTATGAAATGTGGACACACGATGCATCGCGAATGTTACTTCGAGATGATAATACGTGAGAAGTAAGTCCTAAAGCTCGTCTTTGTTTCATTAGTTTGAAAGCCATAATACGATGCATAATCGATGTATAATGAGAATTTGTGGCATAACCCAGATACTGTTGTCCAATTTGCTCTAAGTCGGTTATCGACATGTCCAAAGCGTGGAAACAATTAGACGAGGAGGTAACAATAAAAAAGTTCAAGCATGTTTTGTGAGTTTTTTCCTTAATCATCTCTTGACTTGTAATGTTTTATCTGCCATGTGTTTAGATTGAAGCAACAGTCATGCCGGAGGAATATCGTGACAAAAAGGTTTTTTTTCCATATATTACCATCTTTAGCTACTTGTCGTCTTTCGTATCGTTATATTTACCCAAAGATTGTTGGCTGATTATATTATTGTCTTCAGCCATTTGTTGTCTTTCGTATCGTTATATTTACCCGAAGATTGTTGGCTGATTATATTACTGTCTTCAACCATTTGTCGTCTTTCATATCGTTATATTTACCCGAAGATTGTTGGCTGATTATATTACTGTCTTCAGCCACTTGTCGTCTTTCGTATTGTTATATTTACCCAAAGATTACTGTCTTCAACCCCTTGTCGTCTTTTATATCATTATATTTACCCAAAGATTGTTGGCTGATTATATTACTGTCTTCAACCCCTTGTACTCTTTCGTATCGTTATATTTACCCGAAGATTGTTGGCTGATTATATTACTGTCTTCAACCCCTTGTACTCTTTCGTATCGTTATATTTACCCGAAGATTGTTGGCTGATTATATTACTGTGTTCAACCCCTTGTCGTCTTTTATATCGTTATATTTACCCGAAGATTGTTGGCTGATTATATTACTGTCTTCAACCCCTTGTACTCTTTCGTATCGTTATATTTACCCGAAGATTGTTGGCTGATTATATTACTGTCTTCAGCCACTTGTCGTCCTTCATATCATTATATTTACCTGAAGATTGTTGGCTGATTATATTACTGTCTTCAGCCACTTGTCGTCTTTCGTATCGTTATATTTACCCGAAGATTGTTGGCTGATTGATTCAGCCAACTTGAATCTTTGATTTCTGGACATTATCTTTTACATACACCTGATGCTTACTTGTTATGAACACTTAAATATGAATCAATGGTACAAAAGAAACGCCTAATTCTTACTGTTTTTCCTTTATTCTAACCTTTTTGCTCCGATTCTGAGAACTTTCATGATATCAGAACTAGAAAATTATAGCTACGTTTTGCAGGTATGGATTTTGTGCAACGACTGCAACGACACGACTGAAGTGTGCTTTCACATAATCGGGCAGAAATGCAACCACTGCCAATCGTACAACACGCGTGCCATAGCTCCTCCAGTTCTACCACAGTGATAGAGATCATCATCATCATCATCATATGTTAAGGAGGGTTTGGTTGGTTGGGTGGGTTCTGTATCAGTTATATATATATATATATATGTATAACTCCCATTAATATCACTTCAAAGATTGCATTTCTGAGTAATTGGGTTGTGGAATCTTGGAAACTGTTGTTTTTTCAGGTTGTTAATTCTTCTTCCTCCATTGGTGGGATCTTAAAGAAACCCAGGTATAATGAATTTGTGACCATATAATATACTAACTTTGGAGTGAATACCTTTATTTTCCATTGTTCTATCATATCTTCTCTCTTCTCTTGCTTTTGCTGCTCATTTCTTTCTTAGTTTCTTCTGATTTTTGCTGTTGTTCAATCTCATCGACACGAGTATTTTCAATATGAATCGTTTTTTAGGCTGATGTTTGAAAATGTATCGTTTTTCCCCTTTTTGGGTATGATATAATACTTTGGGGTGGGCGACCTTAGTGATAATTAAAGGTCGAGATGTTTGATTGACGATACATTTTAAGTGTTGGGCTGAAAAGTCGAAAAGTCAACAGTTTAGTTAGGTTAAGTAATTATAAGTCCGGTTTGGTTTCTAAATTTTTTGAAGTGTATTACATTCTTTTAACTTTAAATTTTGTGTCTAATAGGTTCCTGAATTATTATTTTTTCAAGAAAAATAACTGATCTTTTAGAATATATGGTCAAATATAATACCAAAATTCTATTAGGTATGCATCATAATAATTAACTGTAATAAAGTTTAAACATCTTATACATCTTATATTTTGATCTATGATTAATTATATTGAAGTAATATGAAACATAAAATGAAAATTTGAGAAAGAGGGCCTCTAGCCCATTTATTTGGGCCTCTTTTGAAGGCCCACAACAACCAATATAACTAACAGCATGAAGACGATGGCTCCAGCAAGGGAGAGAGCAGAAGCAGCTGCCACTTGCTTGCAGAATCTACCAAATGTATCGCACACTTTGTTCCACCGCACGTGCGAGTTACCGTGGTAGCCGATAATTCCAATGGCTATGGCGGCCCCGGCGCTGGAAGAGAGCAGCACCACCATCACAAGGTCGAGAATGGTGATCAGCAAAGCTAATATATTGCTTCGGTTCTTGTTTGCTAATGAAATAGTCAACGTCAGTAGTCCATATAAGCTTGCAATTACATTGGCCGCAAAAAGGTACCTTCACAACAAAACATATATTTTTAATGTTTACTACCCATGCACGGTTGCTAACATGAACATAGCTCAACAGTTGAGAGAGAGAGGGGTTGGATTCGAGATTAGGGGTTGGATTCGAGATTTAAACTTAATAACGTACGCATTTTAAAACTTCGAGGGGAAGCCCGAAAGAGAAAGCCCAAAAATGACGATTATCTACTATTTAGATTATTACAAATGGTATCAGGGCCAGACACCGAACGTTGTGCCAGCAAGGACGCTGGGTCTCCAAGGGGGTGGGTGGACATGGGCTATTACAAATATTATCAGAGGCAGACACCGAGCGGTGTGCCAGTGAAGACGCCGGGCTCCTAAGGGAGTAGATTGGGAGATCCCACATCGGTTGAAAAGTGGAACAGGGGAACAAAATATTTCTTGACAGGAAAAGTCGAGACAATATCTGCTAGCGGTGGGCTTGAGTTATTACATCTCGAGTGAGTTTGAAAGACTAAAACGTAAAGAGAACAAACAAGAGAGGCTTACACAAAAGCAAACGAGAGTAATCTCGAGTGAATTATAGCGAAAAAAAAAAAAAGAAGAGAAGCTTACACGAAAGCAGACAAGTAATGCCACTTAGCGACCACAACAACGTCAGACAAGTAATGCCACTTAGCGACCACAACAACGTCGAAAGTAGGAAGGTTTGGGGAGATAGAATAAGGAACCACTTTTGTTTCTTTGTCAAGCCTCACAACAATGGCTGCCACCAAAGTTAACACAAACCCCAAAACCCTAAGAACCCCTTCCAACTTCCCACCACCACTCATTGCTCCGTTCAATTGAGAGGAAGAAGAAGAAGAGTGTTTGGATGATGGGAAAGTGTGGAACAGAAAATGTGGGAAAATTAAATATATGGTGCCAAAAGTGGTTGATCAGAGCAGTTATGTTCATTACTTGGTGGGTGACACTCATTTTCAATTTAATTAATTAATTAATGTTATAGCCATTTCTATTTAAGTTCCAAAATTCAAACATAATTTATTATTACATCATTAAAGTCAAATATTATGCCACGAAACCCATCAAGCTCATAAATAATTCATTATTATTGAATGTTTTAATCTTCGTTAAATCATATTAATAAAAATCTTTAAAATAAGTTATTTAAATTAATAATGTATTAATTAAGAATATACCTAGATATGCCTAAAAATTAGTAGCTTAGAATTAATAGTAATAATAAAATAATCCATAGATTTTTAAAAAATTATTTTTTTATTGTATCGTTGCGTTAAAATTAATACACGTTTTTTTTTATTTCCATTTTAAATATGGGGCATAAATTTTTTTTCAAGCTCGTATTTTAATAAAAATATTAAATATTTTAATGATTGAACTACACTCGGTTGATAAATAATTTATTTTTATTTTTTTTTTAGAGAAAAAGAGATTGAGGTAAATAAAAATATAATGCATAAATAGTCTTCTTGTAACATTTTCAATTCCACAACTGATAACCTAACCTTTAAATTGGGCTGTGAGGAATAGAGCCAAAGCCCATTTAGATGGGCCGTGAAGAAGCTTTAAATACAGGCCCAAAGCCCAGCCCATTTATTTGGGCCTCTTCTGGAGGCCCACAGAAGCCAACACAACAAGCAACATAAATACTACAGCACCGGCAAGAGAGAGCACAGTAGACGCTGCCATTTGCTTGCAAAATCTACCATATACATCGCACACTTTATTCCATTGCACGTGTGAGTTCCCGTGGTACGCAATGACTCCGACCGCCGCTGCAGCTCCGCTGCTGGAGAAGAGCAGCGCCACCATCACCGTGTCGAGAACAATTACCAATAACGCTAAGATGCTGTCCTTGTTCTTGTTTTTTAACAAAAAAACGAACGATAGGAAGCTGTACGAACATGCTATCACATTCGTCGCTAAAAGATACCTAAAAAAACACGAGATACTTTTAATCCAATACCACCTTCACTTCTATCTATATGTATACGAACATCGAACGTGTCAAGGTGCCAAATTCATAATAGCTATACTTGACTCAATAAGTAACACCAAAAGTTTAATTATTTTGCTCGTAAAAGTACCAAAACTAACCCGTTGATCGTATTTATATTTTTAACAAATATCCGACCATATTCATTATTGTCAATTATTATTAATTTCTAATTCTACCTAAAAATTAAATTTTTTGAAAACCCGAAATAATATCACCTCCTTTATTTTATTGATGTCCACAAATCATGTTTAAATCTAGTTAACCTCCCTCTTAATCGAGGCTTGACTCATTTCTCTAGAGCCCTCGAACAAAGTAAACCCTTTGTTCGACACTTTATCACTTTTGACATGACTAAGTTTAGGGCATGACTCTGATACTATGTTAGAAATCACGACTCTCCACGATAATATGATATTGTCTAGCATAAGCTCTCGTGACTTTGCTTTGTGCTCCCGACCACATACCAATAGAGATAGTATTTCTCATTTATAAACCAATGATCCTCTACTAAATTAACCAATGTGAGACTCACTCCCAATAATCCTCAACATACTGATCATCTTCAACTAAACTGTCACGGGTTTAAATCTCCAGCTAAACTAAAAACATAAGAAATCACTATTTGAGTGATAATACCGAAAAAAAACATTAAAACAAACACGCTTTAAAAGGGCAGACATTTAAATCTTCGTACGGGGCTCGATTTAAACTCGAAAGACGAAAATGAAGGTATAGAAAGAAAAAACGGAGCGGGAGAGAGAAAAGACTTACACGAGAGCAGACAAGTAATGCCAGTTAGCGGTGAGAGTATAATCCAAAGGAGGGAGGTTGAGGGAGACAGTAAGAGGAACAACCTTGGACTGTTTGTTGAGTCCCACGACAATGGCTGCCACTAAGCTCAACACAAATCCCAAAAACCTAAAACCCATTTGAGCCATATGGTTAAGCATTACGTTCTTGTTCATGTCTTCTTCTTCTTCTTCTTCTTCCTTTTTCACTGATCTTCTCTCCACTTCCATGTTCCCTCTCTCAGACGATTAGGGTTTGGATTCCCAAGAAAGTGGGACATAAAATTTATAATATGAAAGGAAATTAAGAGCTGGGAGGTGGGGAAGTTATGGGGTTGGTGTGGTGCTTTTAATGAATCAACACTCATCTACTTACTCTTAACTCAATTTTCTCCGGTATTTTTACGATTTCTGTGAGACCCCACGTCGATTGGAGAGTGGAACGAAACATCCTTTATAAGAGTGTAAAAACTTCTTCCTAGTAAACACGTTTTAAAACTGTGAGGCTGACAGCGATACGTAATGGGCTAAAATGACGATATATGTTAGCGATGAATTTGGGCTGTTACAAATGGTATCAAAGCTAGACATCGGGCGGTGTGCCAGCAAGGATGCTGACCCTCAAAAAGTGTGGATTGTGAGATCCCATATCGATTGATGAGAGGATTGAAGCATTCTTTATGCGGGTGTGGAAAAACCTCTCCCTAGTAGAAGTGCTTTAAACCAGTGAGGCTGACGGCGATATTTAACGGGTCAAAGTAGATAATATCTGCTAGCAGTGGGCTTGGGCAGTTACAATTTTCTATTTGATGCAAACCTACTAACCCTATATGGAACGAAATGTTATTTATGTATAAGAGTGTAAAAATTTCTTCCTAGTAGACATGTTTTAAAGCCATGAAACTAACCAAGATACGTAACAGGTTAAAGTGGACAATATCTACTAGCGGTGGGTTTGAGCGGTTACAAATGGTATCAGAGCCAAACATTGAGTGGTGTGCCAGCGAGGATTCTGGACCCTCAAGAAGAATGGATTGTGAGATCCCACATTGATTGAAGAGAGGACTAAAGCATTCCTTATGTGGGTGTGGAAAAACCTTCCCTTAGTAGACGCGTTTTAAAACGGTAAGGCTGACGGCAATATGTAATGGGTCAAAGTGAACAATATCTACTAGTGGTGGGCTTGGGCGGTTACAATTTTCTCTCTGATGCAAACCTACTAACCCTATTACGGTTGTCTCCTCGGATAATTTCTCCTCTCCATTGAGTCTTGTTTCCAAAACAGATGGAAAACCATCTTCGAGCCTCACACTTATTCAAGTGAGGCTCGTGTTTTTATTTCAAATGAATGTTAATTGATGTATGATGTACGGTCAATATACTTTATCTTACTTCAAATGAATATTCATTAAGACATGGTATATTGAGAGTATATATTTTTAATAAACCTTAAAATTTTAATTATCTAAAACTAGATTAGGTTGAACAAAATCACTGGAATTTAATGTTATTATTTATATACGTATAATTTATTTTTAATCTAATTTCATAATTATTTTTATTTTAGTTAATATATTTTTAATAAATCTTGAAATTGGTCCCACTTGTATTTTTTTTATTTATTGAAATTAGTTAAATAATAATAATTTTAATGTGACAAAAGTTACCATGTAAGAATATTTCTTAAATTATGAACAAATAAAAAAAAATTTAACAAAAAAATTAATAGTATGAATAAACTTTAAAAAAATGAATCCAAATTAATTTAAAAGAAAAGAAAAAGGAGAATAAGATAAAGAGTTGCTTAACCTCGTTGCCAAACAGGCCTTTAGCATTAATGTAGGGTTGGAGTACTCCATTTGTATTTTGCTTGGCTGCAGATATAAAAATGCATTAAATTGGCGGCCAACTAATAATTTAATGAAAAACTATGTAAACAAATACCCATAAATTTTATTGTTATTATTATTATTTTTCTTTTGGATAAATGAATAATTACTAAATTTGGAAAGAAAAAAAAAACTATAAATAATTTACAAAAAAAAAATTATATATATTAAATTAACTTTTTAAAGTGTCTCACTATTGTGTTTGGTGCTAGATGAATGCGACTTTCTATGATGTATGATATTGTCCACTTTGAGTATAAGCTCTCACCCTAAAGGTCTTGCACCAATAGAGACGGTATTCATTTATTATAAACCCATGATCATTCTCTAAATTAGCCGACGTGGGACTTTCATCCAACACCTCCCCTCGAACAAAGTATATCTCCCCTTAATCGAGGCCCGACTCCTTTTCTTTTGGAGTCTTAGTCATTTTTTACTAATGCCTACTTCGCTCAACTCCTTTTCTTTTGGAGTCTTTTGTTCGACTTTTGAGGGTTCTATTGATATGATTAAGTTAGGGCATGATTCTGATACCATGTTAGATGAACACGACTCTCCACAATGGTATGATATTATCCACCTTGAGCATCAACTATCATGAGGTTGCTGTGTTGTGTGCACCCAAAAGGCCTCACACCAATGTACTTAATTAATTACAGAGGTTCATTAGTAGCTGACGTGGAAATTCGAATTTAAGTTTACAAATTAATTGATTAATCTCGAATAGGCACAAATTTAGAGATTTAATAATTTAACTTGAAAAAAATAATTATTTAAAAAATAAATTACTTGTGAAAAATAATGCGTGCAAGAACTTCCACGTGTGCTCCATCGTCAAAGCCCTTCTCCACGAGTCCTCAACTTCAGCATACTCCATTGGGAAGCAAGCTCGGTTAGGGATTCAGTACAATCGGTGGTTTTCCTTCTTCATTTTCTTTCTTCCCATGAAATCGATCGTTGCTGATCGTTCGAGGATTCTCCAGGTTAAATCTCGATTGATAATTTTGAGCGGAGAAAGAAGAAAATTGAGAGCAATCGAAAATGGGGTTGCTTCATCTTCCACTTGATGTTGCCCTGAAAATTGCTTCTTCTCTTCAGGTTCAAGCGGAGTTTTGTATCATTCTGATCTTCTTATTTTACTTGAATTTTCTTTGGGATTAATCGATTTTTCTCTGTGGATTTTGGGCTGTGATGAAGGCATCGGACATTTGTGCTTTGGGCTGTTGCTCGCGGTTATGTCGGGAACTTTTCGATTCCGATTGTTTGTGGGAGTCTCTTGCAAGAGAAAGATGGCCTTATATCTATGCTTCTTCATCTACTGGTTCTTCTTCGTCAACTCCTGCAAAATTCCCCATATCCATGGTGCTCTTTTCATATCTTAATCTCCTTTTTTTTTTTTGGACCTCGGTTAATTATTTACCATATTGGATTATCCATTTACATGGTTACTATATTTAGGATTCTTGAAACCAATTGAGAGATTTGAGAGGTTGTTTTTTTGTTCTTTCTGCTTCGTAATTCAAATGTAGCTGTCTCTATCTGAAATGGTTGATTATTTAGTGAAACATACGGCGGATATATCTTAGTTATTTCACCATCACTTGAAGTCATCTTCATGTTATTTCATTGGCCTTATGATCATCCTATGATGTGTTAAGTATCTCATTTGTAAATTTACGTGTATTTCTTAGTTTCTTGAAAGCAATGAAGAGATTTGAAAACTTTTTTGTTCAATAGTTGAATGAGCCCTTTCGAATTTTCGTCATCCCCGTATGTAATGATTTGAACATACGTTGGATATTTATCTTGAGTGGACTTAAGTTGGATGTTGATCTTGATCTGTTGTTGAAGTCATTGGTATAATTCTGTTTGGGAACGAACAAAATGAAACATCTTCCAGGGATGGAAAAGCTTTTACATCCTGAGGCATATTGAGATATTGGGAAGAGCCCAAGCAGCAGTCAAGTTTATAGAACAATGCCCTCCTTCGACACCGATTGAGGGTGGAGACTATCTCAGGACAATACTCGGCTTGCGGGATTTGAAGCTTAGTTTTATAGATGTTCAAATGGTGCTTTTCAAACCTCAACTTAATGGGCTGCTGAACTTGGTTGGCTTACACTACTGCACAAATTTGCTTGAAATCCCTGTACGTCTGCTGCTTTTTACCATTTTTGTTCAATCATTTGTAGGTTTAAGATATATTTTGGTTGTGAACTTTTATACTCAGTTCCATTTTGACCCCCTTAAATCTTCAAAGGCTCTATTTTAGTCCTGAACTTTCAAATTTTTTTTGTTATAGTTCCTCGACTTTGCACACAAATTCATTTTTAATCTTGGCTATTGTTTCTTCTGTAGCCATTTGTCCAGAATTCCATATCTATTTTGGAAATTTGACACTTTCCTAGTATACGTAGTTTCAAACTGTTGTTTACATGGACATTTTTGTATCACATAAATAAATTAAAGATTTCTATGTTGGGTTTTTGTTAGATACTTTGTAAAACTTTAATCACTGATTCTTTATGCAAAGTTTAAGGGCTAAAACAAAATAGGATAAGATTAAAAGCTTAGAGTCTTAAATACACAAGATTCTAGCTTATGATTTCATGGCCAAAGAACCTAGTGGTTAGAAAATGTTTTGAGTGATGAAACAAAATTTGTATAGATGAAAGACTGTTTCGGCATTCAAATTGTATAGGATCATTATTAGAATTCCAGCTTATTTTGCATCTCATATATCTGAATTCTGAAGTTGTTGATTTGATTTCGATTCCTGGCAGGCCTATCGAGTCATGGAAGCACTTCAAAGATGCAAGATCTCAGAGAAACATATATGTGTGAAATGGTGGAAGCTAGGAAGATGGTTTTATGGCTTCCGCATGAGAGACGAACAACATACTCGTCGAGTCTCTTTGGCAGAACTTGTAACGGCAGAAGGGGAAGACGTTCTTGGGGTGCTTAGCAGAGGTCCTGTTCATGAGGTGCTCCGGGTTCAAGTTTCTGTAAGTGATCCCTTTGACAGTCACTGATCTCAACATGGCACACAAAAACACCCTTAGCATCTCTATAAGCATTCTGCAACTGCAATGACTTGTGTGCTACTAGTTGTTCATGTATATCAAATACTTGCTTGTAAATTCAAGTAGATATAAATATGTAAAGTATGTATCTGCCATTCAGATTTGATTGATAAGTTGTCATTCACTAACGTATGCACCTCAATATTTAGCGTATTGTGTAAATTATCAAAGGCGTTTGGGTCAATGTATTGGATTTTACAATCCCTTCATTTATCGTGGCGAGTCATTTCCAGCCCTCTTCTGGTTACTTCATTTATCGGGGTATTATAATTTTCTATTCTTTCAAAAAAGCAATCCGATTATACTTGGGCTGTCACCATTTCTACATACATTATACTAGTATCTCTTATTCTATCTACCAACTATACATCCTTCATTTTCAGATGCCTAGAACCTATCTTTGTGGACTTTCAAAACCGACCATTTTGTTTCGAAACAAACGTCTTCCTAAACCTTTTATTCTTTGAACTCGAGGACATAGTAGTACAACCTATAGACAGATTCCATTCGATCAAGGTTGTCCTAAACTTTTCATTCTAAAGCATCAAACATCTGTCAAGAAACTTGATTTGTCTTCAAATAAGTAGGTTTTTGTTGGTGTTATTTTTGAATATGTTGGTTTGGTGCATTAGCTATTGCAGCTTCCTTTCTTCAAGAGCTCCAGGAAAATGGTTGTAAATCAGAAGCGCATGCCATTGTATGCTTCATCTTGATATTTGAGTTATATTCAGTTCTTGCATGAGTTTTCTCAATATTGATGAAGAATGTATCAGATGCTCTCACCACCCCTCTATTAACCCCAAAGATAGACAACCTTATATCTTACTGAATTAGGTCACAGCCTCGTACAACCCGAAATTGATATCATTTTCTATGTCGAACAATAGGTGAGAAAAGTAGGCACCCAACAAAATAAAAATGGTATGGTCTATAAATGCTGCAATTTACTTCCAAAAGAGTGTATATTGTAGGTGTTATTTCATCTTTAAATTCCGTTCTTGAATTTTCAAGCTTGATTTACTTTGGTCTTTGAACAAAGAGCATTTAAATTTTTTTTTTTAAAAAAAGGCTGTTAAATGTTTCCTTTAGGGTTTTTACTTACAAAAAAAGAACTATTATGGACGTGTCTTTATTTTCATTTTTCATCTCAATATCGACAAATCAAGGATATAACTTTAAGCACGTGGATTGCAAGTTTAAGAGCTTAAGAATGACAAATCAATGATATAACTTTCAGCATGTAGATTAACAGTGGAGCAAGTTTAAGAGCTTAAGAATTGAGTAAAAAGTAAACGAGACTCTGTCCACGAGTAAGATTATAGATTTTTTACTCACTTTTATCTCATATAATCTAAGTCTATAAAAAGAGAGGCGAAAAAAAAAAATCGTCCTTTGGAAAATAAATGGAGGATGCCGCTCCTAAGTAAGTGATTGGCAACAAAATCAGTAAGATTTATTTAGACTTAAAGCCAAAATCTCAAAACAAACAATTCACCCACATACATTATGGAAATGCAACTCCTAAATTTCCGACCTCACATTTTCAGCGCATGTTTTTTATTTTTCTCTTTCACTCAGCCATTTCCACCGGCGGTTCAACCTTCAAAACAATATCCCTTTGCTCCTCCGCCGGCGGCGGCGGTTTCAACCTTCTTTCGCCAGTGAATAGAAGCGACTCAACTCGTTTCTGTTCTCAATTTGTCTATCAGATTCCGGTGAGTTCATTCTCTCTCTCTTTTCGATCTTCTTGTTTACGTTTATCAGAAACCCCCAAATCCAGTAGGGAAAGACGAAACCCCATTGTTAAATCGATTCAATCTTCGTTTAGAGCGAAAGACCCTAATGATATTAACATTTTGATGGTGGGTTCTACAGGGTATATTGGGAATTTTGTTGTTAAGGAGCTGGTTATTAGAGGGTTTAATGTCATTTCCATTGCTAGAGAGAATAGTGGAATTAGAGGTAGAAATAGTAAGGAATAAGCAGCTAATAAGTTGAAAGGAGCTAATATTTGCTTTTCTGATGTGACCCATTTGAATGTTTTGGAGAAATCTTTCGGGGATTTGGATGTTCCTATTGATGTTGTTGTTTCTTGCCTTGCTAGCCGAACTGGCGGCGTAAAGGATTCTTGGAAGATCGATTATGAGGCCACGAAGAACAGTTTAGTGGCTGGAAGAAATCGTGCCCCTCCTTGAATTCCAGCGTGCTAAGCTCAAATTTGAGGCTGAACTTATGGAAGCAGCTAGAGAAGACAGTGGTCTTACATACAGCATTGTGAGGCCTACTGCTTTTTTCAAGAGCTTAGGAGGTCAAGTTGAGTTGGTGAAGGGTGGCAAGCCATATGTGATGTTTGGTGATGGTAAGTTGTGTGCCTGCAAGCCGATCAGCAAGCAGGATTTGGCTTCGTTTATCACAGATTGTGTGTTGTGTGACAATTAAATCAATCAGGTTTTGCCCGTTGGTGGCCCCGGGAAGGCGTTGACTCCGTTAGAACAAGGCGAGATCTTGTTTAGGCTGTTGGGGAAAGAACCAAACTTCTTGAAAGTACCGATTGGGATTATGGATTTCGCCATTGGAATTCTCGACCTCCTTGTCAAGTTCGTCCCCGCCATGGAAGATGCCGCTGAGTACGGGAAAATTGGAAGATACTATGCAGCTGAAAGTATGTTGATCTTAGATCCTGTGACACGAGAGTAGAGTGCAGAAAAAACACCAAGTTATGGGAAGGACACATTGGAAGACTTCTTTGAAAGGGTCCTCAGGGAAGGGATTGCCGGTCAAGAATTAGGCGAACAGACGATTTTTTGATACTTTCTACGAAGCAACAGCTCGTTGGACTTGCCAGTTCGTGATGGGCGGTGCACGTGAAGGAGGTGCGCGTTTCCTTATCTGAATCCTTACTACTTTCTGAGTTTCCATGAAGTTTTTTTTTTTCACGTAACATCAATATCTGAAGGGTTGTAAATTGTCACCATTACTCTTCAAAACAATATCATTATGTAATGAATTGTGCCATACTTTTATGATCCATAATGATTCTTCTGCTGAGCATGCTGTGTCAATGATAGGCAGTCATTTATTTTTGGTATCTTCTTACTCAATTAATTGTTGCTTCAAGTGTTCTATTATGTTTTCATTTGAGAGTTGATTATTCTTCAAGAATCTGAAATCTATTCTATAATTGGCCGAGATCCCATATCGGTTAGATAGGAACGAACGAAACATCATTTATAAGGGTGTGGAAACTTCTTCCTAGCATACGTGTTTTAAAACCTTGAGAGGAAACCTAGAAGGGAAAGCCCAAAGAGAACAATGTTTGCTAGTGGTGGACTTGAGCTATTACAAATGGTATCAGAGCCAAACATTGGGCGAAAGTGTCAGTGAGGAGGCACACCAGATGGTGTGCCACTGAAGACGCTAAGCCCCAAAAGGGGGTGAATTGGGTGTCCCACATCGATTGGAGAGGGGAATGAGTGTTAGCGAGGACGTTGGGCCTCAAAAGAGGTGGATTGTGAGATCCCACATCGGTTGGAGAGGGGAACGAAGCATTCTTTATAAGGGTGTGGAAACCTCTCCCTAGTAGACGCGTTTTAAAACTTTGAGGGGAAGTTCAAAGGAAAGCCCAAAGAAGATATTATGTGCTAGCGGTGTGCAACTGTGTAGCCGCTCCAATCATTGCGTCCGAATGGTAGCCGTAAGTATCTCCATGGTGATGAACAATGTAAATAGAACACAAACTTATGTTTTTTAGAGACAAGAATCCATTGAAAGGAACCGTGATAAAAGGTCTAAAACTATAGTCAAACCGAAGCTTTCTCTAGAGCTTCTGACATTTAGACTTCTTCAAGCTTTCTCCCTCCTTGCCTGATAATACGATCATAGCAGAGTAATGTATCGATCTTTCTAGGGATGAAAATACGAGCCGGTCCAGTCGAACAAAATCAAACTAGACTCGATCTGTTGGACCTTCTTGATCACTTGGATTTGTTGGTTTAGTCCATTCAGTCTATTTTGATCGGGAAATCGGTTTGGTCTTGAGGGGAGTCAGTTTTCCGTGATTTCTGAGAAAATAGTCAACCCCAAATCGATCGATGATACCCGTTATTCCTATGATAACTATACGAACAGAACTGATATGAGAGAATACCTTGGAATCAAAACTTGCCACTCTTGGATTCTAAGTACAAAATCCCTCCCTCGTTCAACGACAGTGACTTCTCAACTCACTTACGGCTTCCGAATATGAGATGGAGAGATTCCACGTCAATTGGAGAGGGGAATGAAGCATTTCTTATAAGGGTGTGGAAATCTCTCCCTAGTAGATACGTTTTAAAACTGTGAGGCTAACGACGATACGAACCAAAGTGGACAATACCTACTAGCGGTGGGCTTACTGATTCAAACGATGACTTGTTATTTTAACCTTAGATGTGAAGCTGTTCTTGGAATTTGCAAGATACACTTAGTTGACCTGCTTAGCGTCTGCTCTGCTTTGTTAGGCCATTAGCACAGCACAGCCTCTCATGGAACAAGCAAAATCCACAAGGAGTGACATTGTACCTAACCCACCCTCTACTTCTCTTGCCTTCAACTCTTCCCTATCTTCAACCGTTGAAAACGACGACACGGGCCTCGATTTTTTCAACACAAGATTCAGTTAAATTAAACCTTACTCAAACGACCCCGAAAAACAACTGCTTTTACTTCATTTATTGTTTCGGTATTAGCTAGTTAATGAAGTTGAAAGCAAATTATGTCGTAATCACATTTCGTTTTCTTTTCGAGTAACTTTGTTGATTGTCAACGTAGGTTCACCAACCCTTTAACTAAGCTTCTTCTCCCTTTGCTGTGAATTTAATTACATATATTCTTACAAAGTAAAAGTCACATATAAATTGCAATTGTCATGTAATTTCTGTCCGTGCTCTAAATGTCAAAGTCTAGAAATTCAACCGAGCACGTGTATGTGTACTAGTGTGTATATATACATAATTTTTTTTATTTTAAAATTTAGAAGGATAAATTAAACGTTTTTTATGTTATCTTTTTGACTTAAAACTAGCAGGAATTTAATGGAGCATGTTGGAGTAGTCAAATTTTTTGAGTTCAACAATTGCAAGGGCAAAAAATCATCTATTGGAATAGAAAATAATATAGATTTGGATTTTTTTTTTTTTTAAGAAAATAAAAAAAAAAAAAGTTGAAAAATGGAAATAAATAAATAAAATGTGGATATTAGTAATAGAGTTTGCCAAGTCAGCAAGGCCATGAGGATAGATCCTCCGAATCAAATCAGTATGTTTCCTCACTCCTACGAGCACTCTTACCCAATCCCCCGATGCCACGTGTCCGTACAATAAACACTCAGCTTGTACTCATTGGATAAACAATTAAAAAAATAAATATAAAATAAAAACCAAAGAGGAGAGAGAAAGTAATTCAAAATCTCTCTCTCTCTCTTCCAATATTATATATATATATATTTTTTTTTTTAATCCCTAATTCCAAAAAAAAAAAAAAAAAAAAAAAAA
>NW_019268517.1:698150-700604 GCF_002738365.1 Cucurbita moschata
TAATTCAAAAAAAAAAAAAAAAAAAAAAAACCATCTTCTTCCTCAGTCAGTTCAGTGTGGACTGAGAGTGATTGAAAATAGCAGAAGTTCTTGAGCTTTTTTGTATTTGTTAACAGTAAATTGGAGGTGTTTATGTGTGGATGTATGGATGTATGGATGTATGTATGTATGTACTGAAAAGGTGTGTTTATGAAGCTGTGATTTGTTTTAAAAGAATTTGACTGTTGCCTCCATTTGTGGCCGACTCCAAATCATTGCTTTCCATTACTTTTGTCTCTCAAAAATCTTTCTCCTTATATTAATTCACTTTCATACTTCCGTTTTCTCCCACATTCCCCATTTCCATCGCAAATTTCTCATTAGGGTTTCTGTTTTTCCTTAATTTCGGTGTCTTCTGATTCCAAATTGCTGGAATGTGATGGGGGAGTGATTCAATGAGTTTTCCGATTCCGTTTGTTCTTAATGGGCTGCGTTTTTGGGCGCGAGGTTTCTGCGAAGCCCGTTCAGAGACCGAACGCCGATGACGAAATTAGGGCTTCTGCCAAGGCGGAGGTTCCTGAGATTCGAGCTGATGCTGCCGCTAATGTCCGCAATGGCGGAAGTAGGAACGAGGTTGATGATGATAGAGGTTCGAGGCCGAGGCGGCGATCGTCGAGGCCGAATCCGAGATTGAGTAATCCGCCGAAGCATGGCGAGCAAGTCGCCGCTGGTTGGCCGTCTTGGCTCTCCGCCGTCGCCGGTGAAGCTATCAATGGATGGATTCCTCGCCGTGCTGATAGTTTCGAGAAGCTTGATAAAGTATGATTTCTCTTTCTCTCATCAACAGTTTCCTTTTGTTCTAAGTTCGATTGTTCAGAGTTTATGTTTGGAGTTGAAGAAGGAATTTAATGGCTGTTTCCATTTATGTTCTTATCGCCATGATTCAGTTATGCTTCAGTTCTGTTCAAGTTTTGCTTTCCTTTTATGAACAAAACCAGAATTCCCAAATTTGTAAATGTTGTTGTTGATCAGATTGGGCAAGGGACGTATAGTAATGTGTACAAAGCCAGGGACTCTTTGACAGGGAAGATTGTGGCTCTGAAGAAGGTTCGTTTCGACAATTTGGAGCCCGAGAGCGTCAAGTTTATGGCCCGGGAAATTCTCATTCTGCGGCGTTTGGATCATCCAAATGTTGTTAAACTCGAAGGTTTGGTGACGTCCCGGATGTCGTGTAGTTTATATCTTGTATTTGAATACATGGAGCACGATCTGGCTGGACTTGCTGCGAGCCCCGGGATCAAGTTTACGGAATCGCAGGTGCGAAGCTACTCGACGAAGTTCTTTGCTATCTGTGAGATCTGATTCGTTAATGGATGCTGTATTTAGCTCTAATTCTTCAAATGGACTTAGCAGGTTAAATGTTACATGAACCAATTGTTATCAGGGCTTGAACATTGTCACAACCGTCACGTGCTGCATCGTGATATAAAGGGATCGAATCTTCTGATCGATAACGATGGGATCCTTAGGATAGCTGATTTCGGTTTGGCGTCTGTCTTTGATCCTAACCACAAGCATCCGATGACAAGTAGGGTGGTTACGCTATGGTATCGACCTCCTGAACTTCTTCTTGGAGCTACTGATTATGGCGTCGGTGTAGACCTCTGGAGCGCTGGCTGCATTTTAGCCGAGCTGTTAGCTGGAAAGCCTATCATGCCCGGTCGCACTGAGGTAAAGCTCGTTAGCAATCCATGTTTCGTTCCGTCTTCAGTTCGTCGAATGCCGTTTGATCTTGTAAATAAGTTCATGTTTCTTAGGCTTTTGTCACTTTTGTCATGATTGTTACCATATTTGATCTCCCAGGTTGAGCAGCTGCATAAGATATTCAAGTTATGTGGCTCTCCTACAGAAGAATACTGGAAAAAGTCGAGGTTGCCTCATGCAACCATATTCAAGCCTCAACATTCATACAAGAGATGCATAGCAGAGACGTTTAAAGACTTCCCGCCGTCATCTCTGCCACTAATCGAGACGCTTCTCGCCATCGACCCCGCTGAACGCCTAACTGCCACCGCTGCTTTACATAGTGAAGTGAGTTTATACATTATGCTGTTGCATACACATCGTATCGTTTTTTAAACTATCCAATGAGCTGTCTACTGAATCTCTGCATCGTGGGTATTAAATAACGATATGATCGATTCTTAGAACCTTAGAACAGTTCGGAAAATACGTTAAGTAGGTCTCTCTTCATCATAGGAATCATCTTGCTCCATGGCTAGTAGTTTTCACCCATTAGATCTACGGCGCATGCCACGGAGTATTGTTTTTTACCCTATCATTCATCGACACGTATTTACTCCTCTCGAGAAGGAGAAGAGAAAGCACGTGTCGTTTTAGTAACCTCGGAAGCTGATTATAGCAGAGACTTTCTTCTGTGCTTTTTTTTTTTTTTTTTTTTTTTTTTTTTTTTTT
>NW_019268517.1:700747-703138 GCF_002738365.1 Cucurbita moschata
TTTTTTTTTTTTTTTTTTTTTTTTTTTTTTTTTTTTTTTTTTTTTTTTTTTTTTTTTTTTTTTTTTTTTTTGTAGTTCTTGCTTTATTTCTCTTGTTCATAGACATTTTTGTGAACTTTGTTCTGTTTTTGCAGTTTTTCACTACAAAGCCATATGCTTGTGAGCCTTCCAGTCTTCCTAAGTATCCTCCAAGCAAGGAAATGGATGCAAAACTACGGGATGAAGAAGCTAGAAGGTCGATGACCGATTAAGACCCAACATCTTGTTCGTAAATATTAGGATAAACAGTGGATAAAATGTATTTACATTTTTTCTGACTTTGATTGAGCTGTGTGAGTGCAGGCTAAGAGCTGTTGGCAGAAGCAATGCAGATGGAGTGAAGGGAACACGGGCACGCGATCGAGCTGTTCGGGCAATTCCTGCTCCAGAAGCCAATGCTGAGCTTCAAGCCAATCTCGATGTATGTACACCTTACTCGATTTCTATCTATTTTATGCTCAATTCATATGATTGGTGATTTGACTTTCATGGATGCTCTCTACAGAGACGACGTCTCATAACACACGCAAATGCGAAGAGCAAGAGTGAAAAGTTTCCTCCTCCACATCAAGACGGAGCGATTGGCTACCAACTGGGATCTTCGCATCACGTCGATCCGATCTATGATCCTCCCGACGTTCCATTTAGCACCATGAATTTCTCGTATCCAAAAGCAAGCATCCAAACATGGTCTGGTCCCTTGATGGACCCAGGTGCTGTTGGTGCTCCTCCAAGAAGGAGAAAACACACCGCAGGTCATTCATCAAGATCATCATCCAAGGACTTGAATAAGGATAAAAGTTCTGCTCGTATCTAATACACGAAAACGTTGTCGACGATCTCGGATGAGCTTCAGATAGCTCCTCGAAGAGATCTTAATCCAGCATCTGTAAGGTCAAGCCCGGGAAATTCGATTGAGTTCTTCGGAATGGTAAAGAGAGTATATCATTTCTCATTTTTAAAATTTTCAGTTTTCTATATTCTTGTAAGATCAGATGCTTCGCTGGTTTGTATATTTCAAGGTCCTACTAAACTATATTAGCTTATTGAAAATATCAATAAAATTTGTCTTTGGAAATCCTTTAACGATCCTTTGAATTCATTTGCTTCATGGGATCTGGAGGATTTCCAAATTCAATGAAATCTCTGTTTCTAATAGCTCCTATACATCCTCATAGTCGATAAGTTGAAGTTGGCAGTTATGCTTGCTTGAAATCAGTTAAAAACGGGTATTTTTTAGTGCAACAATGTGGATTGGAGAGTCGTTTTTTAGTACAACAATGTGGAGTGGAGAGTTCAATTTTTTTTTTTTTTACCTCTTAAAACGAAACAACAAATTGTAATAATTTGGTTAAGATATATACTTGGATCGGTAACCATGTAAATTAATTTAGTTAAGATATATACTCTCGTGTTAGAGGTTGATCTCAAAAAATAAAAAAAATAATAATGGTAAAAAATAAACATTAACACTAAAAAAATAAACATTGACACTAAAATATAAACATTGACACTAAAATCTTCGAAGGGTAAAAAATAAACATTAATACTAAAAAAATAAACATTGACACTAAAATCTCGGAATACACTAGAAAAAAAATAAACATTGACACTAAAATCTCGGAATACACTAAAAAAAAAAAAACATTGGCACTAAAATCTCCAAATCCAACCAAATAAACTTCCACGATCATAAAACCAAAGAATAACACTCAAAAAATAAAAAAGATAAAAAATAATGGTAAAAAATAAACATTAACACTAAAAAAAATAAACATTAGCACTAAAAAAATCTCCAAATCCAACGAAATAAACTTCTCCGATGATAAAACCAAAGAACAACACTATTTCCTCTACCAAAGGACCTCTATAACTAGTCACGAGTCTTTAGTCTTTACTATTCATTAAAATATACATTTAGAACAATTTTAAAAATATTTGAATATTTTAGAAATCTATACGACACAAAATTTATTACACTTTTGAATTTCAAAGATGAAATAAATGAACACAAAACATATAATTTAACCAATTAAGTTCATAATTTTGGTAATGATCTTTAGGGTCCACATATTTCCTCCATCTGTAACGTTTAATTATCTGAAACCATAGAACAAGAGAATAGCGTACCTCAAAATCTGCATCACAATTGGCGATCCCTCAGCCATCGGCCCATTCACTAACAAAGGGAGTGTGGGTGGACGTCATCGAGGAAGATTCCGATGAAGTAACAGATCGTCAAAGACAAACACAAAATGAAAGATAAATATCAAGCACCTATAAAGTTATACCAATTATTGTCAAGGAATGGAGCCCTTCCTTCTTTTTTTTTTTTTTTTTTTTTTTTTTTTG
>NW_019268517.1:703952-720389 GCF_002738365.1 Cucurbita moschata
TCTTTTTTTTTTTTTTTTTTTTCTTTTTTTGGTGCATCAGATCATACAAAAGAGTTGATATTTACATCAAAGACAATAAATATGCAATGTGTACTGTGGATAAGGACACAAAAGGTTACCAAAAATTGGAGAATGAGCTGTGAAATTCAAAGTCTGGCTTCCATTTAAGCCCCCATTTTCGATTTAAGGGTCTTTTATGATACACGCTAATTGCTGGAACCCATTCAATAGTTCTTGTTGTTGAGAGAAAATCCCACTGCCCTCACTAACTTGGTCCTATTGTAGAAGTTAACCAAGAAATCAGAATAATGATCATCAAATGTCCCAAAAGGATAAAGTGTATAGGATTTTATTAAACGAGCTCAAAATTTAAATGTGTAGAACCTGCTCGGAGATGTGTCATTCACAAGCGATCTTTGTGTCGAAGCTGCTGAGGCAGATGGCGAAGGCCTGAAACGCTGAGATTGGATACCTGTAGTCCATTGTAAATATATCCTTTCCTACTTTTCCAAATTGAAGGATGATCTTCTCGTGTTCAGGTCCAGCAGGTCCATTTTCAGGTGAAGCTACTAACTGAAAGTTTTTCACTGAAGCAATTGTCACTCGGCCGTGAAAGTTCAAACACCAACATTGGAGCTGTTCGTGCCACCGCGGAGCCTTGTTTCTGAGCACCAGAAGTCCATCTTTCTGATTGGATGAAGATCCCGATGATTGATCATCGGTGTGATTTGGTTCATTTGATTTCGACCAGGAAAATCTCATTGATGGAAGAAAGTCTATACGGCTCGAGGAGAATTCAGTCTGTATTGGAGCCACCCCTCCTGGTTCAATAGCAGAGGCAGGAATAGCATCCATGACGCAATGCATTCTTCTTGGACCCCTGATGATGACATACACCATATTAGCCTCTCTAAAGCAACACACAGGAATAAAAAAGCTCTAACAGTATCTGGTTAATACAGAAACAAGGCAAAAGCAGATTAGTGCGTATCTAGCTCATTCAGCACAAAGTATTACATATACAATGACAAACAACATTTTATTGGAGGGGTTTATTTGAATTATGAGAGTAATACATCTCGATAACAGATCGTTTTCTGGAGAAACAGCACGATTCACAAAGAAAGACTCAAGTCTATTCATATGTACCTTGAACCCAAGACATTTAACTCATATGAGATGTGAGCCACAGGGTAGTTGCCGTCAGGAACTCTAGGTGACACTTGTTTCAGGCCTACAAGCCTAGAGGAGCGACTTCTTGAGATCTTGGCTCCCGCATGAGGTGGCTGTCCATCAACGATTGTGAACTTGGTCCCTAAAAAGTTAGATCTTTGAAAGAAAAATTAATTAATGTTTGAGTTAATACAAAAATAGATAAATAATCGTACAGTCAACATCAACGCTTCCTGGAGCCCTACCTTAATTTTCCAATAAAGGTGCCACTTGCCTTGGACATGTCATCAGCATGCAGTGATATTATATAATCAGTGCAAGTGGCCCGTCGACACTTACGGGCAGCAAGAAGAAACTTTCCATCGTCAGCAAGTGCTGTCGCCAAAACCAAAGGCCAAAAATGAGTCACTTTCTATGTGCCCCCATCCCCTTTCCCCCATAAAACATAACTACATACGCTATAAAATCTAAAAAGGAGGTCAATACCCTTGAAAGATACAATAAAAATAGGGCCTAGCGAAGAGTTAAAGCACCTTGTTTAGGATATTTAGCCTTCGTGTTACCGCTTACAATAGATATCATATTTGACCTGACAAATATCTTGTACTCATTTATTGCTCTTCCCCTTTATTGTTCTTTCCATATCCTTTATAATTTATTTGATTCTCTAAATCATTATAAATAGAGAACTTTCACACGATTTAGGTGCAGTGGTTTTGGCAAATACACTATTGAACTTCTAAAAATAATCTTGCAATTAATTGAACAAACCGCCAATAGAATAAATAAGGAAGGAAAGTGTCAAGCAACTTGCTTTAGGTATGGAAGCTTACCACTCGTCAAACTAAGATAAAGGCAATAAGTTTGTGCGGATCGATTCCGTTTTATGAAACAATGAAGAAGCAAATCCCTTGGACCAGGCTGCCAAGCAAAAATAATAATAATAAATTTTTTGAAAAAAAAATACCAAGATAAGAAGGAATGTGGTGACGTAGAAACTTCAAATCTAATAAAACTTCAAAAAGTAATTAAATAGTTTTCTCTAATCCGTTCTAGACAAACTATCATTTCAAAATAAATAAACCAATAAATATAAGCATGTTTAAGTAAATGCATATATATATGAATGTATGCATGTGTATATAAGAAAACCCAGAAAGGAAAAACAAGTAGTTCAAATAATTAATCCAGTTAATTGATTTCACCAGAAACTGGAACTGCAATAATGGAAAAACTTATATAACACTCAACAAGTTATCCCTATATTTATGCATACATATGTGAAGGAAATAGTGCGCAGCACTCTCATAAAGTAGAAGCCAATAATTAGAGTGGACCTAAAGCATTGCTGCTAAACGTGGCCCCTAAAAAGGTAGCGATAACTTTTGTTGCCAATTTCATGTCTCTTAGAAAGAATTCCACATGATAAACGACAAATTTGAGAAACTGGAAATGTATGTGAGATGTTGCAAACACCACAACCACCACCAAATCAGAGACTCAATTCATACACGAGTTGAATTTTTCTAAAGTCGTGTTTTCTCCATAAGCTAATTTTAGAACAAAATCATGCTTTCTATAGCAATGATGAACGAATTAATATAGAAATTTGATAAAAATATGCACGCAGATTTCTTTATCCCAAAAGATAAACACGATAAATACCAATACAAGAAAGGAATTATAAATTAAATCTGTTCATCTTAATCCCAGATCTTGAACAGGAAGATTCGTTTCTAGTTTTGAGAATAAGTTAACCTAGAATACACTCCAGAAATATGCTCTACAGGGAAAGATAAACAGGATAACAGGTTATGTGAATCTAGAAAAGGAAAACCATACATGACGATTGCTAATAATGGACAATCATGAATCAGCAACCTAAGCGAAAAATACGCCAGCATTAACAAGTTCGCCCGCTGAATTTTAGGAACAAAGAACAGATGGTAGTATGGAGAGGCTTGGTTCGATAATTCGATTAAAACACAGGAACAAAAACCAAACGGAGTCGCGAATTACATTTAGAACATCAAATTCAAAGCGACGCAAAAAGAATCAGAAAATTAAAACAAGTTTGAGATCCCAAACCTGCTTGACGGAAATAGGAAACGTCAATGTGCCAGAAACTTCGGGAGTTTTAACAATCTCCTTAGTAATCCGTCTCCAGCTCCGGCAAACTCCAGCGCAAGCCACGACGCTCTTCCGCGGAGGCCAAGCATTCTCAGAGCTCTCGATTCTAATCAAAACCTCTCTCAGCAACTCCTGAGGCATGTGAACCCAACAGCTCTGCGCCAAACCATCACCGACTTCGGCCGTCGATCCATCCTGCACCACACGGCGGGACCTGGATCTCATTTCCTGAATTATGCTCTTCAAAGACATGGAAACCGAATTGTATGGCAACAGTCCTTCTCATACAAAGCCTTTGTGAACGAAGAGAAGCCAGAATCGGAAGAGAGAGTGAAGAAGTTGGGGAAAACGAAAGGAATCTTGGCGAGAAAATTGAAGAAATATTCCGGGAGAAATCAAAAGTGGAAAAGATTGGGATTTGGAAGAGAAAGAGAAGAACAGTGTTGGTTTGTAGAAGGTAAGAATCGAGTAGAGAGGATTGTGATGTCTACTGAAAAGTCGAATTGCCCCTGAAAAATTCCAGACCTTTGCTTTCTACTCTTTCACATTATTTAACTCTTCAATAAAAAAATAAAATAAAATAAATTGTTAAAAATTGCAATTTGGTCCTTCAAAGGGGCCAAAATTAATTTATACCTACTTTTTCTATAATTTAATTAATAAATAATTTTATCATTTTAAATTTTAAATAAATAAGGGTAAAATAATTACATTAAATTTTTATGAATTTGTTGATTTCCGTAAATAAAAATAAATAAATAATTAAAATGGCCCAAGTCCGCTACCGCGGTTGTCGTCTTTCAGCTCTCTTTTTTGGGACTTCTCCTTAAGATTTTAAAACGTGTATACTAGGGAAAGGTTTTCACACTTTACAAGTAGTGTTTAGTTATCCTCTCCGACCAACTTGGGATACCACAATATATTTAATAATATTTATTTTAAGATTATATTTTAATAAATTAATAATGTTGGATTATTTAATAGAGATGACAAGACAACACTGATCACTATCTATAATAGTTGTTTAATTTTGTTTGGAAATATAATCTTATCCAAAAATAAATCATTTACTTTTTAAATAACATATTCGTCGAATAAAATATTTCTTTAATGGAGAGGTTTTAAGTTAAAATTATTTCATACAACAAGTTCTTAAGAGTTACATGAATAAACTGAGACTACATCTAAATGAGAGAAATCTCGAGGATATGTAAATTAGGGCAGGTTGGTTGGATTGATAGCCTGAGCAAACCGAATATATTTTACAACCCAACTCAAACTCGAAAAAAATCTAATATAACCTAACTTTTATGGTTTGAGTTGGATAGTACGGATTGGTCGGGTTATCAAGTCATATGAACATTCCTAGTGCAACTATCATTAGAAAGACTTAAACCAATTAAAAGTTATTATTAAAAAACTAACAGAACAATCATATGTTACGTGATTTCCAAAAAATTTTCTGAAAAACATGTGAATTTGGATAAAACATACTAAAAGAACCCGTGTCAATCTAATAAAGAGCCGAAAGACTGCTGCCACATGGTTTTTGCTAGTAGGTAAGGATCAACCAGCTCCCACCACATGTCCCATTCATTTTATGCTAATTCTTCTCAAATTTATATTATCCGAAATGTGATAATTATGCTGTTTTTAACTTTATAAAATAATATTTTGGGTAGAGTAAATATTATTAAAAAAAATTTAAAAATTAAAATAAATCATTTACAAAATTAAAAGAAACCTAAAGTTTTGTTAAGTTGGCTAAATAACTAAAAAAAAATAATAATTCAAACTCCAACTTTTATTATTAAACTCTTAAAATAATTTAATAAATAAATAAAGTAAATAAAGAGCCTGATTTTTTTGGAAATCAAACAAGTCTTCTGCGACTTAGGAGTCCTCGCAATTTGACAATTTAAAAAAAAAATCATTAAATATATTCTGGGAAGAAAAGTTTAAAACTTTATATTCGAGTAAAAGTATTAATTTTGAAAAGATAAAGTCATAATTTGACTTTAAAATTTAAAATAAAATAATTAAAACCATTGGGCCCATGGCAATTATGTCTGCCATTAGTATGGGCCCACTTGAAGGCCCACTTGGACACAGGCTTGTCCATTTACAGGTTGTTTTTAGGGTCATCAAATATTAATTAAAAATAATTCCTGCTTTTTTATTAAGGAAAATAAATAAATCAATCAATCAATAACTATTTTTTTTTTTCTTAAATTAAAAGAATTTTGAGGTTCATTAAAAACCGTTTTTAGTGGCTAAAAAGATCTTACCAAAGTTTTGTGGTTAATCATGATTTGTTATCTAAACATAAATACATTCGATTAAAATAATATTTTTTTTATATAAAATTTATATATATATAAAATGAACCTTGTAGTTTAGTGGAACTAATTTTTTGGTATTGATTCTTTTCCTTGAATAATTCTTTAAAATAATTGTTGCCGAATATATTTTTAAAAAATCAGAAGTATTTGGTAAATATCAAACTTTTTTTAAATAAGAATTTCAAGGGTCAACTTACTATAAATATTTTGACGGGTGGGTCACATAAGTTAAAAGACAATTTTATTCACGAAACGATTAAAATTTCCTTAATCGACTTCAAGCTGAATAGCATAAATTATTCAATAAGATTATCACAATGATACCGACCATAGACCCACTAAATTTGCACCAACTAAAAAATGCCATTCTAGTAAATGAAAGCACCCAAAAAAAATCTCAATATTTAAGCCGCCATTATCTCATCCTACTTTATAAAAAAATATTCCAACGGACCAATTTTCTTGGCTGCAAAAGAAAGATTCCTACGACCTACGTACATAAATATCCCTAAATTAACAACCAACTAAGAAGATAAGGAGGAGGCCTTCCAATCTAACTACCACCTAACACCCAAAAATGATAACTTCTAGACTAATAATAACAGCCCAATGACCCCAAAAATGACAACTTTTAGACTAATAATAACAGCCCAATGGTCATAAAAAAAAAAAAGCTACTAAGTTAACCTCCAAGAAACAAACCGAAGGCTTGTAGAGTAACATAGCTAACCACGAGCTCTAACAAAGACTAAATTGATAAAGTCAGATGCAAAAGAGCCTTTTGTTGAGGATAGATGGTGAGGAGTCCTACATCGGCTAATTAACAAGATAATCATGGATATGAATTTATAAGTAAGGATATATGTTCATATCCTTCATTGGTATGAGGCCTTTTGGGGAATCGAAAGCAAAGTCACGAAAGCTTATGCTCAAAGTAGACAATATCATACTGTTATGTGGAGATTCATAATTCCTAATACCTTTTGCACCAAGCAACTCCAGGATAACAAACTCTCTTAAGTCGTTATATTCTTGACATAAAAACTTTAACCTAACCTAACCTAATCTAACCTAACCTAATCTAACCTAACTGAACCAGACATCTAGTTTCTTCCGAAGAAAGGAGAAGAAATAAGTCATGTTTTTAGTTCCTTCAGCTCTAACACTGTCATCTAATAAATATCTACGGGAGAGAGAGAGCCTTCACAAAAATTAAAATGATCGCATTTGAAATGGCTGAAAGACATATTTACACTTGGCAGTGAACAGAAGAGATTAAATACAAAGAGATAGAATGAACAATTTCAAATGATTTTCATTGCCAATATAAAAAACAAGGTTTATGGTCCTAACCTCAAGTTTAGGGTTAATTACATATAGCACTGTGCCTACAAAAACGTGCCACCAAGACTTCTATACAACAAGGACACTTCCGCTTGGCTGTTGCCTAGTCTACAATGGTTTGCCTGAAAAATCATGAATAATAATAAGCATTTTCCTCTCCTAAATTGAGTTAGTAGTATAATGTCACTATCATGAGAATGTGAAAGATAGTGATAACAGTCTTTCATATCCTCTTGTGTCCGAAAAAGAAACACTCGCATCCTCGTGATCGTTTGGAAAATTATTGAAAAGACTGTATCACCAGAAAAGGACAAGACATCAACCACAGGACAAGGACAATTTCTCATGGAAGACAAATGATAGAAACAAGGAACAAAAAGTAGAAGGGCGATCTCACAACTTCTCATCTTCCCGGAAATAAGTTTCTTTTCGATTACCCACCGCACGATGAACTAAGAAAAAGGGAACTTCGAGGCTATTTCTTTACGGGGGTTCCTAACGAGCCGTTAACCCCACCTGACAGCCACTCAAAGGGATGATGACCATACAATAATCCTATACCACATAGAATTTGACTCAGGAGGGAACTGCCATATCCATTTTATTAACAGGGCTCTATTACGAGCCCTAAGATTCCCAAGATCTAACCCACCAAGACATAACGCCTTTCCCATCGCCTCCCATCTCATAAGTTGCACTCCTTCCCCTTCATCAACTCCTTCCCAAAAGAAATCATCCACCATTTCTCGATAGACTTGCTTACACTGCAAGGAAGGTGAAAACGAAGGGAAAAAAATTGGGATTCCACTAAGTACAGAGCTAATGAGAGTCATGCTGCCACCTCTCCAAGAACCAATCTTTTTCTCACCTGGTCCACAACAAGATTTCCAAAAATAAGTTTCTTGGGTTACGTACCGAAGGAAGGCCTAAAAAAGAGGTGGGAAATGCACCCCGATTTCACACCCGACTAAAGAAGCCCCCCTGCCTACCTTTTCAGAATCACAATTCAAATATCACAAAAACAAACTTAAAATAACTACATTATCACAAAAACGAGGAAATCAATTGAAGGGTAACAAAAATTTGAAAACTACAACAAGCAGTACCTGAAATATCTTCAAAATAGTTAGGACTAGCCGTCTAGGTGGATAGTTTTTTCTGTGTCAATTCAACTGGAGCAATCTGTGGCCATGCAACACTGCTGCCAACAACAAACTGATTTGAGGCACCACCGGCAGGCAGACATTTTCCAGATGAGAATATGGCCAGATTGTTGTCAGGTTTCAATGCAGAGGTTAAGGAATGACTATCCATCTGTTTTCCAAGGAAGAGCAATTGTTTTACATCATCCGGATAACAAATTGATGCAAGCTGATGCTTAGGTAAAATTTCACAACTAGCACAATAGAAGACTATACCTGATGTTCGTGATGCAACTTTCTTTTAAGTTTTCCCTGAAAGACAGTGCGTATGTGGAACAATTGTATTTTGTTGTTAGAAAATGTACAGTCCATCAAGTAACATAAAGTATATTACAATGTTAAAATTGCTTGAAATTGAATGGACTAGAATATAAGTCTGTCTTAAATTCTAAAAATATGTAGTTCATTACATTGGAATGCATTAATGTGCAAAAGTATGTCTCTATAATGCCTTGTATCAGTGTCCATGCTTTCCATTCCAGCAAAAAGACCGCCCTTTTAAGTCAGTATGTTAGGCTATGTCAAACATTAACCATCGTCAATGAATGGAGAAAGAAAGAAAGAGAAAAGGCTGAAAGCTGACTATGCAAGGAAGTCCATGGATTTACACATATATGACTCAGAAAATTAAGAAACCATTACATAAAAGATAGAAAAGGGAACATTTAAAATAATATAGATCAATACCTTCTTTCCAATAATCTCATTTGTTTGTTCTTGGGACGACTCCTCCTGAGAAGAATTATCAAATTGTTTTACATTTTCCTTCGTCATTTCATGATCCACCGTATTACAAATTTCCTTGCTAGATGCAACAGCCTCCCAGTAAAGATAACCAAGCGCAGAACGTAAATGATTATTTCTTTGAGAGTAATATATTTTACTTGCAAGAGGAAACGGAACATCTGGTGGACAAGAAAAAAAATAAATGTCATCAAGCGAAGCAAAAGAGGACAAGCAATAACTTGAGAGAAAAAACTAAAGCATAGTCAATAATTTAAAACCTCTCTATGGAAAGAAAAATAAATTCCATTAACAGCAACCCACGCCCCAAGAAAAAAAGGTAAAATAAAATATTCATATATTTCAGTATTTGAATGTCTTCCTACTCTAGGATTCCTAGCTGAATACACCCACGATAAACATCTCAAAGGAAGTAACCAGAAGACCCAGAGATTTCTGTTCACTTCCATGAACCTTCTTTTGTGTATATCAAAAAATTTATAGAAGCTACAAACTCAAATAAAATTTGATTTCAAGTACTGGATCCACGATTCACGCATAATTATATATGCAGATAATATTTCTAGTTAAATTGTTTTTTGCCTAGATGGAAACTAGTAAGGCTCTGTAAGTTGCAAATGTAGACTGCTCTTCTTCCAGCGAGCACTATGCTTTACTTTCATCTTTCTAGCAATAATCTAACACTTACACACATTACCAAAAGAAAAAAGGAGGGGAAGCTGGCTTCAGGGGCATGGTTTCTCACATCTAATTTTTGCTTTAGCTGACGATGGCTCTAAATCAGATGTCAGTAACAGTCCTTCACCAGTTATCCTACAAGAACACAATAGGAACTGAATCATATACTTGGTGACCATTTCTTAACAAACGATTGCAAACTATAACATCTGTCATTAAACTAGACACCTAGTCCTCAGAAAAATAGTCCATGAAAACTTGGCAGAAAAAGCAAGGAAATGGTTTGGTTAGGTAAGAAGTTAGTACAATTTGACATTGAATGCATCTTAGCTGTCTCTTCAAACTCCCTGAAACTGCATTTTGTCATACTCCCACACACTTAATTGGAGAGCTTTTTGGTGATTTTCTTAGCCCTCTATAGCTTGAGTTGCATTTCTTTCCCACCTTATTTTTAGTAAATATGTGTAAACAATGAAGTGTTTTCTTATCTTAACTATATATATTGATAAGACTATATATTTGTAAGAGTATAATAACAACAACTCAATGTACTAGAAGATATTGAAAAGCATAAATACGACACACACTTTTCTAGCTTATGGATTACAAGGCTTACCATAACTTATAGCTTAAAAGCAGACGCAAAAACTTAAAACAGAGAGTGAAAAAGGAATATAAGTTGAAAACCCCATGGGAATGTGTGTGTTCTAACATAAAACAAACCTCAGGAAAAAAAAAAACAAATGAAAAGAACATAAAGTAAAAAAACACCCAAAACTAGAATAAAACATTGAAGAAAAAATTGCCCAAGCTAATAGGAATTTTTTTGCACATAACAGTTGTTAACAGATAAAACAACGAAATTCAAGTAAAAAAAAAAAAGAAAATGTCATACAATTTGGACCGCTTTGTGGAAGGATGTGTCAAACTAGCTGAATGATCTACAACACCAGGACAGACTCCTGTAAAATCATCGGGTATAGGCGCCACATTGTAGGTATTTCCTGAAGGAAAATAAACCGTATGCACCAACTAACATAAGCCATTGTAATTGAAGGTTTAGAAATCCTTAAATTATAGTTTGTTTAAATAACAATCGGATCCAAAAAAATATCTTGACTTAAAATAAAAAACCTTAATTCATCAGAATTGAAATATGTATTTATTTAAGCCAACAAAAGTTCATTAGAGGAGACAAGAGCCGGGCTATATCTCAAAAGCTGGCCAATATACACCTTGGATGGTACAAAGAATATAGATGCTTACCCAGTCCTCAGCTATTCCTTAAAACCGTAGAAAGATGAAGATGGATAAAAGCATCCTATTTTATAGGCAGGGAATGAGTTCCCTCTCCATTGCTACTCTATAACATACAGGAACAAAACAATGGAAGACCTAGCACTACCATTACAAGCATAAGAAATTACTCCATGTGAAATTCTGACTCTGTTGACTAATAGATATTTTAACAATAGTTCACATGGAAAATGAGAATATATATACATATATAGCCACATAAATAAAATTCACAACCTCATATATTGTAAATCAAAAGTTAGAAAAGGAAAAGAGTAAAAGAGAGCACAAACTAAGGATAAAGGTGGATTTACTTTTTGTTAACTTGACCATTTCAAATTGGTTATTAGTTGGAAATGCAGGGGAAGCAGAATAATCAGCATATGCTGATTCAGATCCTTCTTTCTCCAGAGCTGATATATCTAGGAAAGATTAAGAACTAAAAAAATGTAAATCCAATAACAAGACTAGTCTGCACTGAAAAATCATAAAAAGGAAAGCGAGAGAGAAAGAAAGAGACGGTTCACAAATTACATTGAACAACTCTTCTCAAATTCAGGACAAAGCCGAGCATAAAAGAGACAGGATAACAGGAAGGCCAAAAGAGAGAGGTTCATCAATTAGAAGCAGGAAATAAATGTGACATGGAAGGATACTAGCATCAGCAGGTAATAGCTTTTTCCTCTCCTTCCTCGAGTGTTTTCTATGGCCCATCCCACCATCAAGGTCCATAATAGCTCCTTGTCCCAAACCTAATGACCTGCAAAGTTCTGGTAAAATGACATGAAGATAACTCAGGAAAGCATCATGTCCAACCTATGATACATACAAGACTTCACAATGGGGACCCTGACAATAATTTTCAGAGTCCATTGGTCCACCCAAGTGTAAACTAACGAAATATAAGTCTAAATTACAAAGACTAATATACCTCAACCGTAATACAAGGTAAGAATTATAGGGTAAAAATTCATTATAAGCAGGAGAAAACATATCAAAAAGCACAAGAGGCATGATTGGATTATTCATATTGCCAAAAATTTGGATTTGAGTACAAATGACAAAATGACCACAAACAAGCTCAGTATTAGATTCTTTACAATACAACTTAAAAGAATTTATTACAACCTAAACAAATATCGATGAAATCTCTGAAACATTCAAAATCAAATTATTCTTCAAATGGGTACGAATTCTATGACACAAGATCTAACCTTAACATTAAGTTAAGTACAGCAGAATACAAGCATGAACACTTATCTTATACTGAGTGTCGATGTCAACGTTGACATGGATAGACTAAGATGTAAAAACAAGTTCAAGACATTAACAAAAGTATGCACATTTAAAACAACAGCAGACAAAACAAAAAGTAGGGGAACTAAACATAATTTGATTATGAAGAACCACAAGCAGTGAATACCCCACCACAAAAAGAAAATGAATAAATAAATAACAGACCAGAATGAATGATGTATTGGCTGGCCTTTACTGGCTTCTTACAGATATTGCAGCAAACCTACACGATCAAATAAAAGGAGAGAAAATGTGAATTCAAATAAATTAGGAAACATATTATTGTAGATTATTATGTACTGAATACACCTTATCCAAAAAAGTAACAAAAGCTGCAAAGTAATAAAACAAGAACTGAAATGGACCATCTGATAAAATTGTTTTGCTTCATCGTACATCATGCAAAAATGACAAGATTTTAAATAGACGAACTACTAATGTCATCAAACCTTACCAAATTCAGAGGATCGGTCATGGGCTTCAAACCAAAAACGTGCATATCTGCAAATAGAAAATAAGGTAAACAAACCTGCTTCAAAAATCTAAATGCCTACAAACAAAAACATTAATACTCAACCCACGGGACCATAAAAAATATGAATTCTAAGATCAAAAGAACATTCATTTGTAACCAAAGAATAAAACATTTAACGCTACATCATGCAATAATTGAAGAAGGATTAGGTAAAAACCTTCTTCATCAATTAAATTTGCTTCATCTGCATCACGAATTTCTCTGCAGAGAAATTCAGACGCTAATTTCTGATGACCAGCTTCCTCTGCTCGATAGTAAAAGGACATTAATTATGACTCTGAATTATAGATGAAATGTAACTCAGAAGATGGCATTATTCCTACAACAATCAATCTAACCAATAATTATTTCTGACTATAACAGTCACACAATAACATTCAAAATGTAGGCGGAACGATTTTTAAAAAAACAAAAACAAAACGAATGCAGAACTCATCTTTCTCTGTTTACCTGCAATAGTTCGCGAGAAACTCCCAGCAGCCAGAAGCCTTGTCATCACCGCCATTCTCACACTTCCAACTGAGCAAACCATTGAGACTATGCAAATGTATTGTACGCGAAGGAAGAAGTTTTACACCGCTGGGAATAAAAACATCTAAAAGAAAGAAAGAAAAAACAGTGAGACGAATCCACCTGCGTTGCCACAAACAACGAAATCTTTTCCCCGTTTCAAAATTACACTCAGAATATAACCTTGAGTATTGAATTAAATATATTTAAAAAAAAAAAATCGACAGTGCTCAGCCAGAAAAAAAAAAAAAAAAACAGCAGCTGATTAATCTAACTCCAGAACTAAGTCAATACCATAAATCATGTAACTTCCGGGCGATTAGGTAGAACGACCACCAAGGGAGAATGGCGACTTGTTCAACTTTACATAAAACGACACAAACACAAGCACCACAACCTCAATTTCACAACAAGGCAACATAATAAACCACAACAACTAATAGAATCATCAGAAAAGCCAGTCAAAAGCAGCAAATAAACCAAAAACAACAACAAACAAACAAAACTCGTGAAAACAAACCGCGAAACGAGCTTTCAAATGGCAGAAAACCACGACTAACCTGCAGAGAAGCTCCTCCAATCATACACGCCCACAGAAACCGACGAGAAAGCAGATAATTTCGAAACAATTGCAGAAACGAATTCTGCGAAGTTTGTGAGAAATGCTGCGGAAGAGATGGCCGAGAAGAGAGAAGAAACCCTATGGAAGAAGCGAGGTAGAGAGAAAGAGGGCGGGAATTTTTCCTCCGCAGTGGTTTTGGTCTTCTTATCTGAAATCTCTCTCTTTCTTCACTTCGCCGCGCAAACAGAAGAAAATGTGAGGTGCCATTTGGCAACTGCCAAATCAGAAATCTTCGTCGCCGTTCTTCGATTGTTCTTAACCCTTTGATTACCGGGGCTTCCGTTTATTTTATAATTTTAATATTATTTGTTTTTTTTATTTTTTTATTTGCTTTTTTTATATATTTTTAGTAGAAATAATGTTTATGAGAGACTAATACAAATTATTACAATAACCCCAAAATATGAGATAATTACTGTCTCGGTTTACTCTGACACCACTTCGGTCCATTACTAACTTGAACATCGAAGTTTGTAGGGCACAGTACCGAGTAACCAACAGATATCTTGATGGCTTTCAGCAATGTGAGCGTTTTCCTTCAATTAGAAGTGAAAAATCATGTTCCTAGAGTCAGCTTCTCGTCCTTGTCTGTCATTTTCTTTCAATAATGATTAAGAATTGATATGGTTCGTTCCATATTTATAAGACAGTACTGAGTAATTGTCTTGATTTGTAAAGCAATGCGTACTTGTAATCACATTCTTGCAGGAACATAGTTCGTTTACCCTAAAATACTACACGACAACTAATAACTTTTGCATGGAAAATAATTTGAATGGTGAAGCATGTGAAACCTTCTAGAATGAAATTGCTTTGCACGTGACTGCTTCTCCAAAAATCGACGTTGTTTTTCCGCTGCCAAAGAATCAACCTCTAACAATTGTTGGAATGTCAAATCCGGCTTAAAGAGGAGGAAATGCCGATACCGCCATTTTAAAAACCAGTTCGATCATTTTTCTCAGATGTAAAAATTTAAAATTAAAAAAATCAAAAAATAAACAATCCCTCCCATTTTCTTTAATTTTGGTTGGTATGATACTGTACACTTTCGGCATAAGCTCTCGTGGCTTTGCTTTGGTCTTCCCCAAAAAGTCTCATACCAATGGATATAATATTCCTCACTTATAAACCCACGATCTTCCACTAAATTAACCAACGTAGGACTCACTTTCAATAATTCTCGACAGGCGAAATCGTTAATACCATTATTTTTCTCGTATGTTCTTCCCAATTGATTTAGGTTAAAATCCCCTTACTTATGAGGTGATGTTCTAAAAAATAACAAGGAAAGCAGAAGGCTTTACATAGAATCATAAAAAGGTACTCATGAAGTCATATACAACAAAGACAATTGGACTACACAAGAATAGGATCAAAGACAGCAGCCAAGTCCAGAATCTAAAAGAAAAATATATCCAACAGTACCTGATGGATCCCCCATTGCTTTGTTCTGCTTCTGCTAGGGATGGATGAAGTATCCAACAAGAACACTGATCAAAGCAACCATCAAAACATACATTAAGGGGAAGCCTACTTGGATGCTTCTGTGCCCAGTTTTTCTCAATGTCTCCTGCAACATACATCACTACATACATCAAGGACCTTTATGCTGTAATGATAAAAGATATCTTGAATGAACATGTTTAATGGAGCCTCTATTCGATGGGTTCGTCCATTCCAAAAGTGGTAGCGACAGTTTCGAGTCGTCAAAGAAGTTATTTGATATGGTAAAGAATGAGAAACAATCCCGTGTCATTTCTAAGAAGTGAGGAGATGAATGACTCAAATCATCTATTTGATGGGTTCGTCCATTCCAAAAAGTGGTAACGACAGTTTCGTGGCGTCAAAGAAGTTTTTCGATGCGTAAAGAATGGGAAAATGATCCCACGTCGTTTTCAAGAAGGTGAGGAGATGAATGACTCAAATCATCTATTCGATAGGTTCATCCATTCCAAAAAGTGGTAACAACAGTTTCAAGTCGTCAAAGAAGTTATTTGATACGTAAAGAATGAGAAACGATCCCCGTGTCATTTCTAAGAAGGTGAAGAGATGAATGAGTCAAATCATATTCTTTTTTGTTTTTTGTTTTGTTCCTAATAATTTGGTTCTCTAGATTTGTTTTGTTTTCCCCCTTTGAGATTTTGATTATTAGCTCTTGAACTTATACAAAGTCTCTTATTTAGATCCTAGAAATATTAGACTTCCAACTTTTGAATGACTTAAAAGTGTAAAGACCAAAAAATAATAATATAAGAATAACTTACCAAGTCACGCTTGAGCATTTCCCTTTCTTGAGTGGTTACCATCCTCTCCTGTTTTAGCCTCATTATGGTAGCTTCAGCCTGCATTTGAAAAACAAATTCTTCATTAATAGCTGAGAATTTGGATATATTTAGCAACAACTAACAAAAACAAACGCTGTACTAGATTTTTTTTCTCCTTTCTTTTTTAAATGGAAAATTGAGCTTTCATTCGAAAAAAAAATGAATGAACAACAAAAAAGCAGCCCCACAAGCGGAGCCAAACGTCCATCAGTTTGTTGTCTTCCCCCCCCCCCCCCCCCCC
>NW_019268517.1:720745-781601 GCF_002738365.1 Cucurbita moschata
CCCCCCCCCCCCCGTGCGAAGATTCTCGACCGATAGAGAGAGGAAGGAAGCGACACTGCTTCACACCCAAAAAGAAGTGAGCTATGTCTGGGTTAAACTTGGAGATGACCCAAGTATCAGTGAATGTAATTGCAAAGAGAAGAAAAATGCTAAAATTGCAGCCCCACAAACGGAGCCAAACGTCCATCAGTTTGTTATCTTTCCGTACAAAACTATGCACGAGACTGAGCTCGAGTATGGTAAGAAACTTTGTTAAAAGGGGAGAGAAGGGAAAGGAGAAGGCAAGTAATCACCAAGGAGCTAGATTGCTTAATGAGAGACCTAGGAGTCTCAAAATCCCAAGTTGTTGGGTTGAATATTTTATTTTTCTCCCAACATGAATAAACATTGTCGTAAAGAGAAACATAACTACCACATAAAGTACTAGATAGTCTAGCTTCAAGAGAAAAGGTCTACCTCTATCAGTTCTGCATCCATGAGAGTTAGCTTTGACTTTAGCTCTAACAAGTCTTTCGTTAAGTTTAACTCTGGCAGATCCTTCACTGGTTTTGATTCCTCAATTCCCTCAACTGGTGTGGTTTCAACATTGCCAATTGGTTCGGCCACCGCATCCTCATTTTGTCTCGTTGCAATATCCTCAGCTTCTCTATTGTCATCTGAATCTTTACAAGTATCAAGTTTCTCAACCCCCTCAGCAACCTGGAATAGATAATAGTTCAAACACACAAGGAAAAAAGATTGAACATTGACAAACCATATCGAAGACATCCGAGTGTCCAATAAGTCATAAATGCAGGAATCTAAACGCCATATATCTTTTCATGCAATATTAAGACCACAAACTCAAGGATTCCAAAAATGTAACAATGATAAACGGATGTATACTTCGATGGGAAATCCCTTTACATTTGAAAGCTAGAGAGAGACTATAACAACTCAAACCCACCACTAGCAGATATCGTCTTCTTTGGACTTTCCGGCTTCCCCTCAAGGTTTAAAACACGTCTGCTAGGGAGAGGTTTCCACACCCTTGTAAGGAATATTTCGTTCTCCTCTCCAACCAATGTGAGATCTCACAGAGACCTTGACAAGAATGTAAATATAAGCGCATATGACTTGACAGAGTTGCTTTCACGATCATACCTTATAAGGTGGAGATAACTGTACGGGGGAATCAACTGGTCTAAGCTCATCTATGTGTTTGCGGGTATCAAGTCCATTGGCATCTTCAGCAACCTAGAATATATCAATTTCCAATCAAGAGATACACTCCGAAAAAAAAGTTCAACCACAATCATGTTTTCCATCAGAAGAACATATGTATGATAATAGTTAAGAATCTATATGCTTCATTCCACATTACATATATGCTTATTATAATAACCTCAAGATTTGAAACTAAAGCCACCCTGCAATCAGACCGAAGGTGGATCGAGTTAAAACAGAAGAAAAACGTAACACATGAATGGTGCACGGTTACTTACCTTGAGAGGCGGAGGTATGTTCTCAACTCCTGTCTGCATTCTATCTTTTGGCAAGGAAGTTTCAAGATTTGGATCTAGTTTCAGCTCTCCATTAATTGGTAGCAAAACAGGAGGTGGCGTCGTGCTTACTAGAAAAACCTTCAGCTTCTTCTCTTCAATGTGCTTGCCACTACCCTTTGCAAACTGCTTAGCATAACAAAATCTTAGAACAAGGCCTGTGAAACAAGAAACAACTATAATTCTTACCAAGTCAGGAGTGATGTCCTCTTCAGATGTTCCAGCAGGAATGACTGTCCCTTGGACCAGGAATTTGTCTTTGCATTGCATATCAGGTGGAGCCGTACGCTGAGCTAGCATGGTGACTGCATAGATCAAAAGTAAGCAAGTAATCCTTCTGAGTCAAAGCAGAGCTTAAATACACAAAATAAATATTAAAACAAACCGAGGCTATTATGTCTAACAACCAAGTTGCATGCATCTAACTATTCTAACAGGATAATCGCTCGACCCTACTATATTTGGTTGTTAAGAGAACTCGCAACTTTGAACTCGTTTCTTCTAAACCCTTAATCATTTACACGACTCTTATTAATCACCAGGCTAATCCATGGTGGTTCCAAAATTTTACAAGAACAGTACGCTACGATACCTGTGAAGTCACACGTATCCTTAGGCTTAATGACGCCAGTATTGGGTCGAACACAGTACTTCTTGGGAGACGTAGTTTTTACCTGTATACAAAGTTTTTCTATTAAACAAGGCTTTAAGATTCTATTAAACAAATTTTTTTCTGATTGTACTGAAATTGTAGCAGACACTTCATTGAAAGGAATAGTATTGGCAGGAAAGAGATTTTGTATGATCCATTTGGAATACTGTACCTTGAAAGCAATATGCTGATCAGACTTATTGATAAGCTGTATCAAGCATGAACTTTGAGTCTTCAACTCAACTGGGAGAAGAAAGGATACAAAACTTGTTAAAATAACACTAACGAGTAAATCTTATTGAGCACTTTAACTTCACATGTCAAGAAACAAGCTCCCACCGGCTAAATCATACAACATATTCGGTCTGCTTTCTTCTTATTAAAAACTAGCACGTCTAAGCTACAACTCAGTCAAAGCCAGGCCTACCAAATTTTTATATCATGATTTAAGCTTTACTTTCATCTAAGACAATTTGAGGCTAATAATGTAATAATGTAACAATTCAAGCCCACCACTAGCATATATTATCCGCTTTGGCCTATTACGTATCGCCGTCAACCTCGCGGTTTTAAAATGCGTATACTAAAGAGAGGTTTCCACGTCCTTACATAGAATGTTTCATTCCCCTCCCCAACCTATGTAGGATCTCACCATCCACCCCCTTGGAGGCCCGCGTCCTCACTACCACACCCCCCGGTGTCCGACTTTGATACCATTTGTAAGAGCTCAAGCCCACCGCTAGCAAATATTGTCCGCTTTGGCCCGTTACATATTCCGTCAGCCTCATGGTTTTAAAACGTGTCTGCTAGGAGAGGCTTCCACACCCTTACAAGGAATGCTTCATTCCCCACTTCAACCTAAATGAGATCTCACAGATAAAGTAGAAACACTACGCAAGTCAAAATCTGCAGCCCTTTCACTGGTATCTTGCCTGGTAATATATACTTGGATGTTCACAATGAACTAGAAAAAAAGATGTAAAAAGGAGTTTCTCTTATACTTACAAGTGAATTTAAGTTCGCCCGGTCGAATTTCAAAAAGCTCCATAGTCATGACTCAATCAGCTTAAGAAACAATCAATTTCTGAAACTGCCATTGCAGAAAACTTTAGTCATCAGAGCCAGAGGGAAATCATTGAAGTGAACCAAGAAGATGAAATTTCACAAAAATAATGAAAACAAAATAGATACAGTAACAGACACCATCGATCTACTCATCCAAAAAGGGAAAACAAAGTGGAGTGGCAACAAAATAAGAACATTTCAATGCAACAATCAGATCAAACAAACAAACAACTCTTATGCTGCCCACAACCATCGTCACCAATCTCAAAGAACAAACATATGAGACCCAGCAAACATCGCCAAAAACACGTCAAGACACACAAAAATACACGAAATCGAAAGGGGAAAAACAGAGAGATCTGAGAAAACAGCTACACTCCGATCAAGAACAGCAGAAGGAAGGAAGAATTAAGAAAATGGAGTACAACGTACAAGCACAGTAGTAGCCGAGTTAAAGCGATTACGCGATTGAATTGGAAGTTTGGCGAGCGAGCAGAGTAGAAGAAGGCGTGGATGAGTGAAGAGTTAGTTGGAGAGATCTGAGCTAAGCAGCAATGGAGGAAAGGAATGAGAGGAAATGGAAGCAGCGAAGGGGACAAGTGAAAGCAGCGAGCGTGAAATAATCTTGGATTTGCAGAATGGTAACGATGGCTACGCGGGTCTCTCTCTATCAGTACTACCATCTTCTCCCCCGCTCCCATGGTCGGCTTGCTCTAAGCCGTTAATTTTTGAAAAAGTGAACTTGGCTCGAACACGGCTCGGCTCGGCTTCTTTTTATGAAAGTTTCAAATCCCTTTAAATATTTAATATTTTAGTTAATGGTATATATCGTGATACTCGAAATTATTAATAATAAAGCTTTTTTAAAGTAATAAATCTAATTTAAATACAAATATTTTTAAAAATAAATAAAAGTCTTTGTAAATTATTGATATATTTTATTAATCATTCATAAAAAAAAATGGCTTAATAGCGTTATAATTTAGATTATTTTTTTTCTTATATTTATAAATTTAAATTAAGTTGACTAATTATAATTTAAACAAAATAAAAAATGTCACCCACTCCTAATTTTTCTTATAAAAATTTTGAGTGAAGTTGACTAATTAAAAAATATTGAATAATTAAAATTCATTTGAGTCTATTTTTATTTTTTGGATTTTTTTTTCAATTCATTTTTAAATATTTATTAATAAAACTAATTCAAAACCAAATGAACTTAAGCCATTCTTGTGGTATGAACTATGGTGCTCAAGTTAGATTGAAAAAAAATTAGTATAACTGCTCTGCAATCCTTGTAATCGACTTATACCAATAAGCGATGGTCAGTTTCAAATTGTTTTTCGACGTCTAATCATTAGTTGAATCGTGTTAGCTTAGGTTCTATTTTTTTTTTTTTTTCATATTATAGATCATCATTTTAAAATATCAATTTTTTTTTTGTCTACTGATGGTAAGTTTAGTTAGATAAATCTCACATGACTTTCACATAATAGCAATAGTAAAAGTTATTCGAGTAGAGTAGAATATGGCCTGCAAAATATGGTAAATTCGCGCACGGATATGGTTTTTGCCCCCACGACTTTTGGATTAGATCAAACGATAGCTAGATTTAGAATGGATTAGGACTACACGAACCAAGAGCACTTTGAGGTGCATGCCCCATATGAAGCTGACCACATAACTTAGAATTCGACCCGAGTCTTCCTTAATTATTTATTTAGTGGTTCTAATCTTAATTCATTTAGATATGCGTTAGAGCTTTTTTTTCCCTTGTTTTATTTGTTTATGTTTATCCTAAAGATTCAAATTTCATATACAACACGCTCAATTATCCGTTATTTTATTATTTTTACTCGATAAATATCCAACTTTTAGGTTATAATTAAATAAAAATAACGCCATAAATATGAAATTAGCCCGCTGTGTTGATTTTCCTTAGCCACGCAGAAAAGAAGATTGGCTAAGAAGCCGAGGCTGGTGGGTTTTCCCTTTTAAAACAGAACAAAACGGCGCCGTTTTAAGGAGACGGCGTTACATTATTCACCGAAAGCAAAGAATAGAAGACTTTGGCGTTAAAAAAAGAATGCCTTTTTATTTCGTCTCATTGTCACTGTGTGGGGCTTGGATTCCAAGGTCCATTTTAAGGATCACCTTTGGATTCTCTTTCACCCGTCAATTTTGGTGTCATTTTTTCAACCATGTTTAAAACTATTTAATTTTAAAAAATCATTGTTACTATCTCGAACCTAGAGCACCAACTCCACATTCGATTCTTGATCCTAGTCAGGAGGTCAATGAACATCCATATCTCGATTGTAGAGCGTCGACTCCGTGTTGGGTTCCGGTCCTGGTCAAGAGGTCAATGAGCGTCCCTATCTCGAATATGGAATGCAGGCTCCACGTTGGGTTCCTGATCCTAGTCAGGAGGTCAATAAGCATCCATATCTCGAATGTGGAGTGTCGACTCCACGTTAGGTTCCGGTCCTAGTCAAGAGGTCAATGAGCGTCCCTATCTCGAATGCGGAATGCTGACTCCATGTTGGGTTCCTAATCCTAGTCAAGAGGTCAATGAACATCCATATCTCGAATGTGGAGCGTCGACTCCACGTTGGGTTCCGATCCTAGTCAAGAGGTCAATGAGCGTCCCTATCTCGAACGCAGAATGCCCGCTCCACGTTCGGTTCCTAATCTTAGTCAGGAGGTCAATGAGCATCCATACCTCAAATGTGGAGCGTCGATTCCATGTTGGGTTCCGGTCCTAGTCAAGAAGTCAATGAGCGTCCCTATCTTGAGTGCGGAATGTCGACTCCACGTTGGGTTCCTGATCCTAGTCAGGAGGTCAATGATCCATATCTCGAATGTGGAGCTTTGACTCCATGTTGGGTTCCGGTCCTAGTCAAGAGGTCAATGAGCGTTCCTATCTCAAACACAAAATGCCAGTTCCACGTTGGGTTCTTGATCCTAGCCAGGAGATCAATGTGCATCCATATCTCAAATGTGGAGCATCAACTCCACGTTGGGTTCCCGTCTTGGTCAAGAGGTCAATGAACGTCCCCATCTCGAACACAGAGTATCGACTCCATGTTGGATTCTTGGTCCTAATCAGGGGTCAATCAGCACTAACAAGACAAAAAAATTAGCTTTTGTGAGACAAAATTTGAACGCTTCACCTCTCCAACTCAGTAAATTGGCTTCCCTCCTCCAAATCATTTTTCAAAAACAAAAAAAGTAATAAAACAGCAGTAAAAAAAAAAAAACAAAACCGGCATAAATTCAAAAAATAGAAAACTAAAAAGGACATCTTAAATTTACCTTATCTGGTCGTTAATTTAAATTTTTTTAATTTATTATCTACTAATGGCAACCCTTTCATTTTGGTATAATCCATGACTTAAATAATATTTAGAAACAAATTAACTGGGCACATTATTCCTAGAATATTAAGAATTGTAATTGTTAAACGAACACGACTCTCCACAATGGTATGATATTGTCCACTTTGAGCATAAGCTCTCATGGCTTTGCTTTGGACTTCCCCAAAAGGCCTCATACCAATGGAGTTAGTATTCTTCACTTATAAACCCATGATCACACCTTAAATTAGTCGAGGTGGGATTTTCATCATCCAACAGTAATAATTCAATATAATTTTGAAACCCAAACAAATTGAAATAAAAAAATTTAATTAAAAAATGAGAAGGGATAATATATAAATGGGAAAGAATCTCATTCTCGAAGGCGTTGCTTTTAGAGATTCTTAGCGTTCAATTGGGCTTTGTTTGTTTGGATTACATGAAAAGTGGGGCACAGGATGAACCTGGATAGGTTAACGTTACAGCGTGGACTGACAATGCCAAACGTTTTGGCACCACATTCCATTTGTGGAGCCCCTACCATAAAGTGAACCAACAACGCCAAACTTTATTATTATTATTATTATAAATCCCGACATTGCACGTATCACAATATCAAAAAAATGTAACGTCCCACATACAGAATTTGGCACCTGATGATACCGACATTTCCTTACATCGTAGTCACGTTACCTAGTCTTTGCTTCTTAAGAGTGAAGACTATCCCTTATTTGCTACCTGATGACCCGTCTGTGTCATGATTGCGTTACCTACTATTTGGTTCTTACAAGTGAAGATTGTCCCCCCGATTTGGTACTTGATGGCTCCAGTGTTCCCATGATGCATCACGGTCGCGTTACCTACTTTTTGCTTCTTAAAAGTGAAAACTATCCCCTACAAGCGAAGATTGTCCTCGATTTGGTACTTGATGGCTCTGACGTTCCATGATGCATCACGGTCACATTACCTACTCTTTGCTTCTTAAGAGTGAAAACTATCTCCTATAAGCGAAGATTGTCCTTGATTTGGTACTTGATGGCTCCGACGTTCCCACGAGGTATCACGGTCGCATTACCTATTATTTGCTTCTTAAAAGTGAATACTATCCCCTACAAGTGAAGATTGTCCCTAATTTGGTACTTACCATGATGTATCACGGTCGCATTACCTACTATTTGCTTCTTAAAAGTGAAGACTATCCCCACATATCAACACGAGTCATGTTTTTTTTTATTATTATTTTAAAAAAATTGTAAAAATACTATTAAATAAAAATTAATATATTTTCCTATAAAATTTCGAGATTATGATTAAAAAAAAAGGAAAGAAAAAGAGGAAAACTACGGATAATTGAATGGAAATCCATTCCCACGGGCTTTCTTTTGAAGCCTGCAAACGGTCCAGATCCAACAAAATGGGTCGACAAACGTCCCCATATTTTCACGAAACCCGACATGTCGGCAATTACGATCATTTATTGGCCCAAACCGACGACGTTTCAATGAATGGGCCAGAAGCCGATTACTGTCACGTGCGAAGCATGCTTGGACGACGATCCCATTTTTATTTTTTTGTTAAAACGAGCAGGTGGGGAAATGGCAGTTCCATCATCCTTTCGAGGGCTGGGTAATTTCTTCAGCTTCTAACCAGAGTTTTGTTTCATGTAGTTCCATCATCAGCTGCCAGTTTCTTCGCGGATATCGTTTCAGGTGTTGTATGCTTCTTCTTCTTTACTCGTCCATGAAGATTTTCTACTCTGTCAAATTCATTTCCCGACTTGGAAATGTTGCCCATTTGATGAAGCACCTTTTTTAATTTTCTTCGTGCTGTTTGTTTTTTTAGACTTAAGAACTTCCCAACATACATTGATGTCGTTGTTCTAGCTTAAGTATCTGTCTTTTTTTGATTCAATTGTAAAGTCTGTTCTGGTTTTCAACTGCCGCTGGTGAAACTTGAGCTGAACTGATATTGAAACAGCCCACCGCTAGCAGACTTCTTTGAGCTTTCCTTTCCGGTTCCCGCTCAAGTTTTTAAAATGCATGTGTTAGGGAAAGATTTCCACAATGTTTCGTTCCCCTTTCTAACTGATGTGGGATCACACAATCCACCCCTCTGGAGCCCAGCGTCCTCGTTGGCAACCGCCCAGTGTCCACCCCTTTGGGGCTCAACGTCCTTACTGGCACACCTCTCGGTGTCCACCCCCTTTGGGACTCTAGCATCCTTGCTGGCATATCGCCCGGTGTCTGGCTCTGATACTATTTGTAACAGTCCACCCCCTTCAGAGCTCAGCCCCAGATACCATTTGTAACAGCCCACCGCCCTTCAGGGCTTAGCATTCTTGCTGGCACATCGCCTAATGTCTAGCTTTGATACCATTTGTAACAGCCCCAAGCCCACCACTAGTAGATATTGTCCTCTTTCGGCTTTTCCTTTCGGGTTTCTCCTCAAGGTTTTTAAAACGCATATGCTAGGGAGAGGTTTTACACCCTTACAAAGAATGTTTCGTTCCCCTCTCCAATTGATGTGAGATCTCACTGGATTGTAAAATTGGAATAGTTATAGTATTATGGATGATGTTATTGGAAATATTTCATGGGACTATCTTTCGTGGTGGTTTTAGAGGATAGTTATGAGAAGTGTTTGCTTCATTCAGCATTTTCCCTTTCAGTTATCACTAGTTACTTGGTGTGCATCAAAGAAAAAATATGGGAAAAATTCAACACAATTGGAGAGAACGTGCATTTCCCATTTGTATTACCAGTGAATTGTTTTTATGTTAGGATCACTTTGTCCATTTCAGCGTCTAGTTGTTTAAGTTAAATTGGTATTTTTGTTCATCGTCATATCAACGTCATGATTATGATTTTCACATTTTAGGTTGCTGTCTTGGACGAGATGGCGTCCGCACAAAATGTCGAGTTGGAGGCAGCAAAGTTTCTGCACAAACTAATTCAAGAATCTAGAGACGAGCCAGCAAAATTGGCTACAAAACTCTACGTGGTGTGTAATGCATTTCGTGCTTTCATTTTGTCTGCTCAATGAATGGCACGCAGAATTTTCATATTTATGATTTCATGCTTGTGTGAGTTTCAGATATTGCAACACATGAAGTCGAGTGGGAAAGAACATTCCATGCCATATCAAGTAATATCAAGGTAAAGAATGATGGTTCCATACTTTAGTGAATCAGTGACTATGTTTCCCCCTTATAATTGTTGCAGTTCCTAATGATTGTATTTTCCCGATACCGAACTGTCATTTGTTCTAATTTGGGAAAAATATAAACCACCTGCATTAATATGCATGATGCTAGGTTATAGTTCACTATATGACTGATATCCAAAAGGCATCTATGATGCAATGGTCACCGAGGCCAAGGGTTTGTTGCAATTGGATAATGATCTATTTGGCTTTGTTTTAGTTAGATACACGAGAAATCAATTTTAATTTTTTGTAATTTAAGTAAATGCCAAATGTAACGGCCCAAGCCCACCGCTAGCAGATATTGTCCTCTTTGGGCTTTCCCTTTCGGCTTCCCCTTTTGGGCCCCTGTGGGGGGTGAATTTTGAGATTCCACATCGGTTGGAAGGGTGTGGAAACCTCTCCCAAGTATATGCGTTTTAAAACCTTGAGGGGAAGCTCAGAACGGAAAGCCCAAAGAGGACAATATCTGCTAGTGGTGAACTTGGTCCCTTACATAAAAAGGGTGGAAGGCCAAGAGAGGAATGGTGGAAAAAGAAACTTATGGTTTGCTTTTTCATTCGTCACATCTATTGACACTTAATCCATGAAGAAGCTCTATATTGATGCCAAATTTGATTAGAAATCCTGTTTTTAGAATTCTTTTTACTGTGTAATATGTCTCTGTTAGGTTGTTGGTCTTGAATGGCATTTTGGTGCAATTCTACCTCTTTACAGAATAAATGTTCATTGCTTTGATCCTACCATTGTTTCTTTAGATTGCTATTCTTATTTATTTCCTTTCTGTTAACCAAAACTCTTTAATCTAGAGCCATGGAGACTGTCATCAATCAACATGGTCTTGATATTGAAGCTTTGAGGGCTTCACGCCTTCCTCTCACTGGTGGAACTCAGATGGGTGATTCTACTACTGCACAATATGCGGGTACAATGATCTTCTATTTGGTACTGGTTATAAGTGTATCTGGTTTGCAAGTGCACGCGTGATTGTTTGCATAATGTTTGTCTACAAATACACATGCTATACTTTGTTCGGAATAAATCATTGTAGAAATAATTGCAGGCTCCTCCAGTGTTGTTGGTACAGCTAAAGATTCCAAAATGGGTATATCTGGAAGTGACACCAGAAGTGGCTCACTTGCTCCAAGCAAGCCACCTGTTGCCCCAAGTAGTACAGATCATGATTACTACCAAGGACCTGCAACTCATCGGAGTGGTCAATCTTTTGATCAAGGAAGTCCTTCTAGTTTGGATTCGAGGTCTGCCAACTCACAGTCACAAGAGAAGCATGATTCAGTGAGTTGGGACAAACAATTAAATGATAAGGATGGTAAGAAGGGCACCAAGAAGAGGAAGAAGGTGGATACATCAGTTATGGAACCATCTAGTGACGATACCCATCAACTTGATTCCCGCAATCTGTCGGTTAATCCTAGGAATGTGAAGACAAATAGGGTCGAACCACCCGCATATCTAGTTAAGGGAGGTATGTGCCTTTTCTTTTGTTTTTTAAGTTAGCTGGAAAGCTAGCAATGGCTTGGCCAACTAGGTCCATGTAGTCATAGTGGAAAAGTATCATGTTCATATAGGATGAACTATGGAGCATACAGTGTTGCCAACTTGTATTACCAATTTACCACTATCTCCAAGCCTCTTCTACTGTTCACCGACTCGTTATACGGTGCAGGCAATATTGAGCAGGTGAAGCATGGATTAACAAAGGCTGCTGAAAAGGCTATTGACCCTCCAATGTATTCTGTGAACAGAGGTGGTGGGATATCTACCTCGGGCGAAAAAGTTTTGGAGAGTGAACTACCTATATCTAGCACATCATCAGTTGATGCTGCGAAAATGATTCAGGTGCTTAATACTTTCTTGATAATGCTAGTTTTTTTGTTAAACAATAGTTCCTTTGATAACTTCACTTTACCTTGGTTCACATCTCTTTTTTCTGTCTTTCTAACGTTTGTGTTGTGGAAGTATAAACCTGTGTACAAATATCCAGATACTTCAATTGATCTTCTCCTAGTACTACTTTTGTTCGTTATTCTTCTCTTTTCTTTTATTAGGGTTGATTTTCCGTTGCGTATCTTTTGCATATGACTTGAAACACCTTAGGTGCATGACGTTTGGCTTATTGCGTATCCTTTCCACTTGCCTTATTGACGTTTGGCTCTCATTTCAAAATCGAAACAAAATTTGTATAGTACGCTTTTCAGTACAACCACTACTTGGACTTTGCAAACAGCTTTATTTGGGAGCTATACCAAGAATGCCTATCCATAATTAGATATTAACTTGGCATATATTGTTAACAGGGTGCATGGCGGAACAACGGACCAGAAATGAGTATGTTACGTAACCCCGTTTCTAGAGAAGCAGGAAAGCTTCCTGTTTCTCAGGTTCCTACCTCATCCCAATCTCGTTTGCCTTTCAAGGAACAACAATTAAAGCAACTTAGGGCTCAGTGCCTTGTGTTTTTAGCATTCAGGTTGCTTATTCTTCTTAATCTGCATGTTGTGTTAAAATAATATCAATACTTGTTCTAGTTGGTTGTTTAATTTTACGTTTCGTTCTTTTTTTTTTCAGAAATGGTTTAATGCCAAAGAAACTGCATCTTGAAATTGCTCTCGGGAATAATTCTCCTAAAGAAGGTAGACAACTGTAATATATATATGTGTGTGTGTGTGAACAAAGCTATGCATTATACGAGCTTGTCTTAAGGTTTCATTATGGTGTTTCCTTTCTAAATGCTATGCTGATTATTCCATATAGGATCTATATGTTTTATTTTATTCTTTATGTCCTGTTCTTATTGTTTCTCTCATGCAATAGATTGTATTTTTGAGCATTAGCCTCTTTCAAAGAAAAAAACTATGCATTATCATTATCACATAGTCGCTTCTTTTTATTGATTACTTTAAATGCCAATGAAGAGGGGCTTCACAAAGATGTTGATCCTAGAGGCATTGCTCAATCTTTTAATGAGGCCAGAAGTTCCAGTGAAGTCATGATGCCATCAGGAAAGTTGGATGCTGCAAGGGGAACAGGTACGATGATCCCAGGCGCCGTATCTGCTGGAAGAACCTATGAGGTTGACTCCATGAAGGAAGTAGATAATAGAAGAGAAGAGGATAACAAGGGCCCACTTTTTGATCATTCTGTTCAAGCAGAAGTAAGAAAGCCAGAAACTGAACTAATGCGGGAAAAAGCAATTTCTCAAACATTCTTGAGCACTGCATCGCATCCCCTTGACTTTTCGAGTGCAAGGGGGAGCTTAACTGCAAATAATCCTTTTGAGGATTTGGGGAATAGCAATCTTCTGATTGGACAGACCAATCAAGCCACTGCTACAGTGGGTATGAGTAAGCCACTAAACCCTAGAATTGACAGCACAAATGAGGTTTCTAGGGGAAGTCTACCAGCCTTTGCTAGTCAGCATGAGCTGGTAGTTGATAGAAATAATGATGCATCTGCTCGGTTGCACGTTGTTAGAAACAATAGTGGTTTAGGGAGTCAACGTACTAATAGTTGGTCTTCTTTTTCAATAGGGGAGCGGTGGAAACCTATCTCTGGGACATATGATCAATACCATGCTGTAATGCCTTTGAGAGATGCTAGTGTGATCTCAAATCTTGCATCTCATGGTGAGTTCTTTTCGCAGAACTTTAATTCAGATGGGTTGAATGGTTCTTATTGAATGTTATGAATCTTCATTGTAGATTATAGAAATATGCCAGAATCTGAACCTAGATGCATCACAGAAGTGCACAAAGTGACATCTGTAGATGAAGGGATAAATGGCAGCCTAAATACTATGGAACAAGAAGATGATGGTAAGTCAGTGGCATCTGATTTGCCGATGTCTCGAAAGTACACCATGTCAGAGAAATGGATAATGGATCGGCAGAAAAAGAAACTCCTAAATGAGCAAAATTGGTTACTGAAACAACAAAAAACTGAGAAACGTATTGCCACTCGTTTTGATAAGTTAAAGGTTCGTGTGCAACTCAGTTTTTCTCTCTATTTCCATTCATTGTTGATGCTGAATTGAACTGTAGTTAATGCCTCTGGGATATTGCTGGAACTTGTAGTTTGAAAATGATTTTTCATTGATTATTCTTGATTGAAAGGCATTTTTGTAAGTAGTTTCTTTGGGTGGGACACCCTTTGGTTGTCTTTCCAGCTTTATAATATCTCTGTTCTTTCTTATAAAAAAAAGATTTTTCATCAATAATGATCTGGCACATTTAGTTCGTTTCGTTTCGTTTCTCATGTATCATTTTCCTTTCCATACATTTCAGAGTACTGTCAGCTCATCAGATGATATATCTGCAAAAACTAGAAGTGTAATAGAATTGAAAAAACTTCAACTCTTGCAGCTTCAGCGTCGCCTCAGGAAGTAATAACTAGTCATTTCTCATGAGTTGTCCTCTAGTTTACATTCATTGCTATTATTTCTTCTTTGATTAATCTTTCTGATGAATTTTGAAAAATCTTGGCAGTGATTGTCTAAATGATTTCTTCAAACCAATTTCGAATGAGATGGACCGCTTGAAATCTTTCAAGAAGCACAAACATGGTAGGAGGATTAAACAACTTGAAAAATTCGAGCAGAGAATGAAGGAGGAGAGGCAAAAGAGAATACGAGAGAGGCAAAAGGAGTTCTTTGGTGAGATTGAAGTTCACAAGTATGTGGTGCCCTATCTAATGCAGCTTTTGTCTATACTTTCTTAAAATTAAACCTCAAATGGCTTAATTCCATGAATGAAAAACAAATTCTGATGGATTGAAGTTAAAAAGTTGTTCAAATCTTGCTTATTGTTCGTCAACTCTTTATTCTAGGGAAAGACTTGATGATGTATTTAAATTTAAGAGAGAGAGGTGGAAGGGTTTCAATAAGTATGTCAAGGAGTTCCACAAAAAGAAGGAACGAATTCATCGTGAGAAAATTGACAGAATCCAACGTGAGAAGATCAATCTTTTGAAGATCAATGATGTCGAGGGGTATCTGCGAATGGTGCAGGTTTGTCTCGTCTTTGATGATTACTAGCAATCAAAGGGGAAGTCATCATTCTTCTTCATAATATTTCCTATCATGAATAAGTATTTCTACAGTGCATTATTCATGATTTCAGTCTTTAATTTATAAGTTGTAAAAAATTTGTGTTATATGTAAATTGAAAAGGGGCTGAAGGAAATTCAAAATTTTCTCCCTTGAAGCAAAATCAGATTGTGTTGTAGATTTTTCTTTTTTTCACTCTAACAATTCACTTCCTGTGCTAGGATGCGAAATCGGATCGTGTTAAGCAACTTCTCAAGGAGACTGAGAAATATCTTCAAAAGCTTGGATCTAAGCTACAGGAGGCGAAGTCCACAGAAAGCCGGTTTGGGCATGATACAGATGATGGATGCGACGTGAATACTGCTGAAAAAAGTGAATTTGCTATCGAGAATGAAGATGAAAGCGATCAGGCAAAGGCAAGTGGTTTTCTTCTCACCTTCTTGCATTTGTTTTTGTCTTATTGACTGATTACATTGATTCTTCTTACAGCATTACTTGGAAAGTAATGAGAAGTACTACTTGATGGCACATAGGTGACGCATTACATGCTTTCTTCTTCCTCCACCCCATGCCCAAAACAAATTTTGACCAGTGCTTTGAAAATTAGCTCATTAACAGCGAGATATTGTTAATTTGTTTCTGATATCTTATATGAATATTCTTTACAGTGTTAAAGAAAGCATAACTGAGCAGCCAGCCTGCCTTCATGGAGGAAAGTTGAGGGAGTGAGTATCATGCTTTTCCTATCATCCCCTCCTGTTTAGTTTATCTCAAAATTAAAACTATTTTTGGCAATATCTTTTTTCGTACTTACTTTAGTTCTTTGATTTTCTGAACTCATATGATCTAAGAACAAAAAAAGCCAGTGCTCGGGCCATTCTAAAATTCTTTGTGAATGTGGCAATACAAATTTTAGGTATCAGATGAATGGCCTTAGGTGGCTCGTTTCGTTATACAACAACCATTTGAATGGAATTCTTGCTGATGAAATGGGGCTTGGAAAAACTGTTCAGGTACCATACTGTTTTAAGCTGTTTTGTACGCGACTATATTTAGCTTCTGTATCGTTCCGTGTTACTAACAGGGGAATTTCCAGGTAATTTCCCTGATCTGTTATTTAATGGAGACTAAGAACGATCGAGGTCCTTTTTTGGTGGTTGTACCATCATCAGTTTTACCTGGATGGGAGTCCGAGATCAACTTCTGGGCTCCAAGTGTGCTTAAAATTGTGTATTCTGGACCTCCAGAAGAGCGGCGCAGACTATTCAAGTAATGATTTCCATATGTTCTCTCTTGAATCCTTGTTGGGTAATTCGTAAACTTACCTGATCATTATTGCAGGGAGAGAATTGTTCATCAGAAGTTTAATGTACTTCTGACCACATATGAGTATCTGATGAACAAACATGATAGGCCAAAATTAAGCAAAATTCATTGGCACTATATTATAATTGATGAAGGCCATCGCATAAAGAATGCTTCATGCAAGTTGAATGCTGATCTGAAGTACTACCGTAGTTCTCACAGATTACTCTTGACCGGGACACCGCTACAGGTCACAGTCGTTGTTCATCCTCTTCTCTTTTAGGGGGGCATTATGATTTGAAATGTTTTAGATGCCGAAAGTGAGCATTCAAATATATTACATTCTTAACGTCAAGTCGCTGTAGCCTCACCGTCATAAAGAGCTTAAATTTAGTTCGTCGCCCATTATAAAAAATGAAATTTACTCGGGAAATAGGTGAAATTTCTTTTGGGTTAAAGGTGCTGGCTTACTTTGAATCCATTCTGTGCAGAACAACCTTGAGGAGCTTTGGGCATTACTGAACTTTTTGTTGCCAAATATTTTTAATTCATCAGAGGATTTTTCTCAGTGGTTCAACAAACCATTCCAGAGTAATGGTGATAGTTCAGCCGAAGAAGTAATTCCTAAATTCTGCAACTTCTCTTTAAAATTCAGTTCTTTTGTCTTTCTCACTTAATTTTTTAAACTTTTCGTTTTGGACAAGGCCTTGCTTTCTGAAGAGGAGAATCTTTTGATCATAAATCGACTTCACCAAGTTCTTCGCCCGTTTGTTCTTCGGAGGCTTAAACACAAGGTTTGTTTGAACAAAAATTTATGTTCAGTATATCCTTTTGTTTTCATAAATTTTCACTGTTTATTGGTGCTTTATTGCCCTTTTTATGGAAGAATCATTCTATTTTCTCATGAATCCCCTTCAGTATTCTGCTATTTATTATGATGTAATTGTAACAATAAATATTAAGTTCTTTTGATCTGAATGTGAAAATGCTGGGTAGTTTTTATGTATGGAAGATTTCAGAGGAATATTTCCTTGTTATCACGTATTTAGGTTCTTGTATTCTTGCTTGCAGGTGGAAAATGAACTGCCAGAAAAGATTGAAAGACTTGTACGATGTGAAGCTTCTGCATATCAGAAACTTTTAATGAGGAGAGTAGAGGATAACCTTGGTTCAATAGGAAGTACAAAGGTTCCTTCACCTATGTTCTACTTATTTTTCGAGAAGAAATTGTAATTCTAACTACTATGATAATTCAATTGTTACCTACACTCTCTTACACATATTCTCCTTCCAGGTCCGATCAGTGCATAACTCGGTGATGGAGCTGCGTAATATTTGTAACCATCCTTATCTAAGCCATCTTCATGCAGAGGAGGCATGTCTTTCTTTTCTTTCAATGCAAAGTATCTATTGAATGGTTTTTGGATAAACAAATTGTCTCAGCACCCACTTCCCTGTATTCCTGATTGAGCGTTTTATCCTCACTGTCTTTTCATTTTGACGATGCACAACCTCGAGTTGGAAGCTTAAACTACCTTATTTCCTGCTTGTTGGTATTTGTCCTGAGAAATTTCTGTATTCTTGTGTAGGTTGATAATTTGATACCTAAGCATTACCTGCCGCCAATTGTTAGACTCTGCGGAAAGCTTGAGATGTTAGATAGAATATTGCCAAAGCTAAAAGCAACTGATCATCGGGTAAGTACTTGTATGGACAATAACAAGATACAATTCTGATGAGAATTCAATGCTGAAAGATATATTACTTCTTTTTTCCTCTAGTCAGACTAGTTAATTGTCTATGTCAATGATTTCAAATCAGAACGAGCTTTTGTTCTGTTTGTCACCTTATATCCTTCTGTTTTGTTTCAATATCTCTAATAGACTAATATCGTTGCAGGTTCTCTTCTTTTCCACCATGACTAGGCTGCTCGATGTTATGGAGGAATATCTTCACTGGAAACAGTATCGATATCTACGATTGGATGGACATACAGCTGGGGGAGATCGTGGTGCTCTCATTGAGTCATTTAATGGGCAAAATTCTCCCTATTTTATATTCCTTCTTAGGTAACTTTCATATTGTCTGTCTGATCTGTTCTTCTTATGAATATTCTTGTCTCCATTCTCAAGTAGCATGTTCCTGTGGTGTCAGTATTCGAGCTGGTGGTGTGGGAGTGAATCTTCAAGCTGCTGACACAGTGATTATTTTCGACACAGACTGGAACCCACAGGCATATATATCCAAATTTCATGATATTTATGTCAAGAATCTGATGTAGCTTTTGTTCTAAATTTTGTTTACTGTGGATGTTGTCAGGTTGATTTACAGGCACAGGCAAGAGCTCATAGGATCGGCCAGAAGAGGGATGTGCTTGTTCTTAGATTTGAAACAGTAAGTAGCTCCTGTTGGGAGGGGCATCTCTCTTCCCCCGGCCCCTAGGCTATTCTATCTCTTGAGTAATGCTATTTGCAAGTTTCTTATTAAAAAGAACATTTGATATCATGTGATAACTTCGTCACTAAAACCATTCGCAGAGCTTTTTCTATAATCAACATTTTGTTTCTTCGTTTCTTTTCTACCTTTTTCTGTGGATATTGTCATCCTGATCTTTCTTTTATGTCCATCTCCAGGTTCAAACGGTGGAAGAACAAGTGAGAGCTGCTGCAGAGCATAAACTTGGAGTGGCTAACCAGAGTATTACAGCCGGCTTTTTTGACAACAATACAAGGTTGGTAGCCCTTTTATGAAAATCCATGTTGTTCTTGAGGCACTAATTGCTTTTATCCCATTTATTACTGCAGTGCTGAAGATCGAAGGGAATATTTGGAGTCTCTTCTACGCGAGTGTAAGAAAGAAGAAGCTGCACCTGTACTAGATGATGATTCTCTGAATGATCTCTTAGCACGCAGGTACACCTACATCTTGTTTTAAGGACCCATGGTTATATGACCCTCAAAGTGCAATAAGGAAGGAAACCATAGTTTATTGACCATTGTCTTCGTGTTCACAGTGAGCCAGAGATTGACGTGTTTGAAACAGTGGACAAAGAACGACGAGAGCATGAGATGGTATGCAAATCGACACTTTTTATGTCTTCTACTTTATTCATACTGTGTTCACTTCTGAACATTAATTTTTCAGGCCACATGGAAGAAGCTGGTAGTTGGTCATGGAATTTCTGAGTCTATTCCTCCCATGCCTTCACGTCTTGTAACAGATAATGACCTGAAAGAATTCTATGAAGTAATGAAGATAACTGAAGAAGTACCAAAACCTAGGGAGGGAGCCCAAGTCGGGGGGGTAAAGAGGAAGAGCGAATATCTTGGAGGTCTCGACACACATAATTACGGGAGGGGGAAGCGGGCAAGAGAGGTCTGACGAGTGTTTTTAATACTCGTGAATTTGTTATACCTTAATGCTTCTGGCTGTCATTAGATTTTGATTTATTTCCATTGAACTTTCTATTTTAATAGGTGCGATCCTACGAGGAACAGTGGACAGAAGAGGAGTTTGAAAAGATGTGCAAGGTTGACTCGCCTGAATCCCCAGGGCCAAAGGAAGCTGTGGCAGGAGAATCGTCGACCAGTATTAGTGGGCCCGTTGTAGGAGATGTTTTGAAGGAAGAACTTCCTGCTGCCTCCCCTTTGCCTCCTGTTGAGCCTATGGCTCAGCATCAAACACCACCCTCGAGGCGAGGTCGTGGAAGACCAAAAAGAGCGGCTGTCGATAAGTCACCTGCTCCAGTGGTTTCTCCGTCTCCTTCCATAGCAGACGACGTGGACACAGGGTTGCAAGGAGAAACTATTTCAAGCATTTCTAAAACTGGCGGTCTTGATTCTTTGCCTAGTGAAGGAACAACATATCAACTTGTTAAAGAGGTTTCTGCAAACTCTCAGTTAACTACCCCTGTGCCTTCTATAATTCCTGCCTCTGAGTCAGCTCCAGCTTGCTCGCCTGCACGGGTTCAAGTGAAAGGTCATGGTCGAAAAACTCAAACTGGACAACAACCTCCTCGACGAAGGGGGAAAAAACAGGGGCTGGTCCCACCTCCTGTTCCTGGTAGTCTATCCTCTGAAGTATGTCAAGACGATCAGGGTAAATCCACAAACCCAGTGGCAAGTCAAGTTAATGTTGCAAGTGACATTCCCTCTAGTTTACCTGGTTCTGGCCCTTCAAAACCTGTCACTGGACCTAATGATCAGCCGGCTGTTGAGGTATCATCAAGTTTGGAACCTTGTCCTTCTTTTCCTTCTGTGCCGTTTCTCTCACAATTTGCTCCTTGTTTCAATCCTCAGCCTGTACAGCCTAGAGGACAAAGTCGGAAGACGCAAAGTGCAGCTGGAGCACCACGACGTAGAGGAAAGAAACAAGTAGTAGCAGCTTCATTGCCCAACACCATGGCTGGTGCTAGTCTAAGTTCGAATGCGAATTTGCAAATGAACCATATTGATTCTTCTTTGAGTACTGTCAATCAGGAAGATAAACTGGAAGATAATCCCAATAAAAGCAAGGAGACAATCAGCCTATCAACTTGTGGTAGTACTATGGAACCACAAGGCAAGTATTAGATAGACTTCAGCATGTGATCATTGTCTGCTATGTTTATCAATCTACTTTTCATTGAATTCAGGCTTTTAAATTCTATGCAGGGCCTACTCCTGAACAAAACCAAAATGCTGATTCTCGTGGCATTTCTAATGTGATCAAGGAGGCTTCTTCTGGAGATTGCACGTCCAAAGCAAACCCTTCTGAGCACTTGAGTAAGAGTCGTGCGGCCCAGGATGCAACTGTAACAAATAATCGTGTTGATGAAACACTGAAGAGTCATAGCTTGCGAGACACAACTTATCCAGTTACATCTACTCCAGAAACTGCAGTTCCAACATGTGGTCCTCCAGCCGTTTCTGTTGCTGTGGGGATGAGTCCCAAAGCTGTAACAGATGTTGCTAGAGAGACTGCTCCTATTTCGCAGCCAATTCATTCGTCTGCATCAGTGGCTTCAAGCGTGCAAATTGCATCTCACTGTCCACCACCCGTATATGTGGAACCTAAACGGCAAGGTCGTAAGACTGCTAAAAGGGTAGAGCCCTCTCAGCGTAGGGGAAAAAAACCGGCCTCGTTGCCTTCTGTCGTTCTTGATGGTTCAGCTGGCAAGGAATCTAAAGATTTGAATGTGCTTGTGCAACCAGGGCCATTGGGGGATTCAAGTTGTAAAGACATAGGCCTAATAGGTAAAACTGAGACTGAGAATCAAGAATCAACCAATGTTCAGAATCACGCAGGTTGTACCCAAATTATAGATACTGTGGATTCCCAGGATCTGAAAAGAAAGGAGCAAGTACCCAAACCTGCTCAACATAAACAGCTTTTGGCATCATCAACAAAGATTGTTGCTACTGGAGCCTTGGACAAGACCTCTGCATCAGGCCGTTATCAAACTGCAAATGTAAATGACGTTGCTCGGGTAATGAAGGAAGTCTTCTCTGGGACTGGCTTGTCAAAAGCTAAAGTTGGAGCGTCATCTGAGATTGAAAACAAGGATGCTTCCGCGATGCCTGTTTTGAGCAAGTCCTCTGTGGAGGTGACCAAAAGTCATAAATCAGAGGCTATTTTAAATTCCAACATTCCAGTTGAGGCCCATGAAAAAGAATATTCAGATGTAGCTAATGAAATGAGACCAGATTCTGCAAATGCTTTAGAAGAATCCATCGTTCTGAAGATCGATGATGACGGTTCTGGATGTGCGAAGGCTGATTCAGTAAATAAATTGGTTGAATCAAGAGAAACATATGATGGATGCTCAACTGTGGTAAGTGTTGTGAGATCCATTTCCCTTTGTCCTCTTAGTACTGATCAAATAAAAATGATATTTGCTAGAGATCTATGCCTTTCTTTGAAAGAACATCTTAAATCTTTTTGTCCTCAGGTTAGTGGCTCTGCAATTTCATCAAACTTCAACAATGCTGATCATAATCCCCCAGAATCCTCACCTGTTTCCTCTAGTCTGGGTGATTCCAAGGTATCAAAGGCTCCTGAGGTGATGGATAATGTATTGGAAAATGAAGCAAACCCTGTTAGTGGAGGATCTTTAAAATCTTATCCTGATAGAAGCGACTACAAAGTTCCCTCGCCTTCGAAGAACGATGGTGTAAATCATCCTGCTCCTTCGAATAACATGGCAGAACTGCCTTTGGAAGAGCCTTCAGAATGCCCTCTTGATATGTCAAGTAGATCTCATACTACAGTGACCGTTGCCACGACCATTGTTGAAAATGCAGAAATTTCTGCTAACCAGGCTCATCCGAGTCAATCGAAAACTCTTGATGATCAAAGAATAACTTCTGTGGACTGTCCCTGTGAACCGGCCACTGATATCACAAAGAAAACTCTTGACGTGGAGGGATTCTCAGAACCATCAGAATTTGATCATACAAGTCTTGAATGTCCTGCCACCACATCTATGCCTGAAATGTCGGGTCAATGTTCGATCGACTACTCTCCTGAGAAGATAGGCATGGATTCTGGAAGAGGTGATAATTCTAAATTTTCTTTTGAAGTTTCAGTTGAATTTATCAAGGCATCTAACAACACAGAACCTTATCATACAGCTGTTGAAACTTTAAAAGCAAGACCTGCGAGGCAAGATTGTCCCAGTGTATCTTCTGGTACAACAGAGAATACTATGATGAATGAAACGGTGTCTGTTCGTGCTGCAGTTAAGATGGAAGGTGATCTTAGACCTGTTATGATTGTTGAAACTTCGATGGAGGATCCTGGTCAAGATTGTCATAGTGTCTGTCAAAGTCTCTCAGCTCATCGTGAAAATCTCGATCATCCAGATGTTTCAAATTTTAACGAGAGTTCCGACGCATGTATGCCAGGTGCTGAAATTGAAGTTCAAGAACGTGTTTCTGTAACTACTATGAATATCGAGAGTAAACATAAAGAAGTGAATGATACTGATCCTGCTGTTGAACACATGGATGCTGCCTCGAAGCAGGGGAGGTCTAGTGGTAGTCAAGATCTTTCAAACGCAGGTGCACCTAATCTGGTGGAGCAAACATTGGGAAATAAATTAGAGCTTACTTCAGAAGAATTGCCAACTTTACCTTCATCTGATCATAGAGTTGAGGCTGCGGAATGCACTTTAAAAACTGATGTTGAAGGTCAGAAAACATCATTAAATGATAGTAGTAATCATATTCCGGATGAGAATTTGAAGGTATCAGATCATGTCGAAGAAAACGCTGAATTTGTTAATCCTGAGAATGTTCCTGAGAAAAGCGTTCCGATTCCTCGGATTCAGGATAATGAAGGTAACCGAGCTGACAACCATGGTGCATGTCTCAGGGATATGGATATCTCCAGTTCTGATGCTGTTGTTCAAATGGACAATTCTGACGAAAAACGTGTATCAGAAGGTAAAACTGATGATATGGTTCTGCTACCAGCCTCATTGCAGGGAGGGGAAGAAAATTGTTCTTTCACATCTGTGGGAGATCAAGTTGATAATTTAGGGAACCAGGAGGAACCCAACAAATTTGGAGTTAAAGGGTCTCCTGGGGAGAAAAAGCAATCCGATCCACTAGTCGAGGATGTTCTTGGAACTTCGGCACAATCTTTATCTTCTTCAGAAGTTAAGGATTCATATAAGATGACATTGCTCGATACAAATTTAGATAATTCAGGTGATCAAACTGATTTACCTGTATCCTCGTCCACAGTGACAGACAGAGAAAAGATTGGGGATTCTTCCAAGGATGATTCGTGTGGCTGCACGGTCACAGATTCAGTAGAAGCTCTCGAGGATAGTGAACTGTTAACAAACGAGGTGTCGGATGTTTCGGTTGTGCCTGCTTCATCGTCTCAAATGGAACCCATTAGCTCCCCAGTCTCTCTGGAGGGGCCAAGTGATTATCAAGGTAGTGACCATATGGTTGCAACACAGGATAACCTGGTTTTGTCAGAAAACGTATCATCTGAGGAAGACAAGCTGCGAAACTCGTTCGAGAAAACCTTATTAGATAGTGCAGACCCGTCGGAGGATCGTAAGGAGTCTGATATTAGCAGCAAGGGACAGCTTTTAAGCATCACTGAAAACCTCCGCTTAAATGATCCTTCCAATCATCTAACGGTATCAAAGTTGGAAGATTCAGCTGGTGATCAGACAGGGGATGTTCCTCAAACAGGGGAGGCTGTGTCAGTAAATGCAGTTGATACCTTTACTCAGCCCGCACCTCCAACAACCATGGAAGAAGAGAAGTCCGATGCCTTACTCGACAGTGGTCTAATTGCTAGCTCATCATCACGGCCACTGAACGACATACAAGGTTCTCAGCCTGTTACAGATCCAATGGATTCTTCTCAAGCTGGTGTGATTTTAGAAAAGAATATATCAGGAGAAACAATTGTGTCTTCGTCTTCTCCGGTTTCAGAGGAGGTAGGAGCAGATCTAATGCAATCTGTTGCTGAAGTTCAGACGATTGACGAAACCGATGCATCCGAGGTTGGTCCCTCGCCCAAAAAAAAAACGATAAATAAAAAGATTACGACCTTACATTGTCATTGTCGTTCGAGACATTGTTATGCTCTGTTATTTAATTGGCATATTAATGTGTAACTCGCATTTCAGGTGGGGGAGCCTTCTCTAGAGAAGGCTGTAACAGAAGTAGCCAATCTTCCATCCTCCCTACCCGCTGAAACTGAAAGTATGGAAAGCTCACAAGTTCCAAGTCCGATCGATAGCGCCATTGCAGTTGTAGAAGCAGTCATACGCGACGAAGCCGATGATGTACTCACAGCAAATGAAAGGTGCCAGTCAGCAGGTGGCTCATCAGTGCAGGATCCGGCTGATAGCATTGCAGGTGTAGAAATGGTCATCATATGTGATAAATCTGATGTTCCTCCGACCTGTGACACAGCACAGGGTGCAGTTGATACAGCAGCCATATGTGCTCAAATTGACGTACCTCCGGTTTGTGACACGGTGCAGGATCCAGCAGATAGCAGTACCATACATGATAGAGTCGATGTACCTTCAGCTTGCAATTCAGCACAGGGTACAGTTGATACTGCTGTCGAGTGTAATCAAGTCGATGTACCTCCAGCTTGCAACTTGGTCCAGAGTTCGACTGATAGCGCCACTGCAGGTGCAGAAACTACCATAAGCAATCAAGTTGATGTTTCCTCCAGTTCGACTCTGCCAGAAAATGAATCCGCAAATTTGGACCTGCCTCCTAGCTGTTCAGAAGTAGAGGACGAAAGCATCGAGCACCGACTGGAGGAAACTCCAGTTAACAAGAGTTCAGTTGAATCAGAATCAGAGGATCCAAAGCAAAGTGAATGAAGGAAGGTTTGTTCTGTACATTTTTTTTGTATTCCCCTGCTATATAAGTTTATCCTACGGGGGAAATTGTAGGTTAAGTTCATACGAATCTCTGCTATCATTTTGCTTTAGATTTTGTGTGTGTATATAAGTATATGAAAATTACGGCTTTAGGATACAAAAGCAGTTACCAGAAAACATTAAGTGGTGGCATATTTCTTCTAATCAGCAGAAACCAACTCATCAGACTCGAAACCAAAATGTAATCGTTTCGAGCCGAACTTACTGGTTAATATACTCAAACATGACGAGTTTTTCTAAACCTATGGTATCATCAAATACAGCCACTCGACATATTCAAGAGTAGAGTCGAAACCCACAGCTGAACCCAAAATCGTAGATCTAGTAAAGGACAGGTCAAGAAGTAGTCTACCAGCATGCATTCACATCAAGTTAACTGCTTGAGAAACACCACGATTACACTCCACTGTTCTTCAATCCACAACTCAAGTCCAGCCCTCCAGACTCGCATATAATAAAGTGAATTCTTTAAGCAACTGCATGGCATGGAATAGCATACTTCATTGGGCCACAACTGAAGGCAGGCTAACGTATCTTCAGGAAGCTCCGTGCAAACCCAAAACGCATCCATCAGCGAGGACTGCAGAAGCAAGATTGCAGGGTGTTAATCAACTTTCTAAATTCTTCAATCAACCAGCTGAAAGGACTACCGGCTAAACACAACACACTATGGACACCAGGAGAAATGTTCAATAATGACAAATCGAACTCAACAACTTTGCTATTCCTAACTAAAGCATGTCATTTCCTTCCTGCCCCTTAATGAATTAATCGATGAACGTCTGTTAGGAAATATCACGAGCTTCTTAAATACACCAAACTTCATCATAAGCAATTTTTATCTTCTATGGTAACACATACATATTGTAAATCTATTGATATCTAGCATAGGGCCTCCTTAATCCACTTGGACATTTCACGTGAATCACCAAGGAAAAAGTAAACAGTGTAAAAGCTTTATTTATTTAGTTTAGATAATCACATGAATCTTGAAACTTGCATAAATCAACTTTTCTGCAAGCAACACTACAAAATGGTTCCCTGCATAGATCCACTTATTCTAACTTGGGGACATTTGTCTTTTAGAAAGTCAGTTAAAGGAACTTGAAAGGTAAAATACCTATGGGATCGTGAACGAGATCCAGAAAGACTGCGGCTAACAGCCCTTGGACCCCTTGACCCACTGCATGCAATGTTCACTTCACGAGAGCTCCGACCATTCTCCTTCGGCCTCGGAGATTGGCTGTAATCCCGTTTGTCATGAGGGAAACAAGATTGTGAAATTGACCTAGATCGTGCAGGAGAGTAATACTCGCCCCTTGCCCCACGGTTCCTGCATCAGCCACAATGATGGGAAAAGATTAATAGTCAAATAAATTAACATATCGAACAGATAAGACTTCCATTCAGACTTAGAACAGCAAAATATGACCACCTCTCTCTGTAACAGGAAAGGAAGCCTGTCCGAGCAGAGTCTTCAAGGGCTCCGATGAGGTAGGTTGAATAGGTACTTATGAAACTATATCATACTTTTACATGCAGAAGTTTGTATTAACATTATTTTCAAAACTTATCAACAAAACATGACTTTTACCTGCACCAATTTAAGGTTTCCGAACAAAATTATGACAAGTAGATCCAAACACTGAGAATTATGCTCTATTAAGCTGTATTGGTTGATCAGCTTCTGAGAAGCTCATAGCTTTCTTTGCCCCAACTTTCTAAAAATCACATTATCTTTTCTTGCACAATGTCACCATACCACAACCAGTAAAACTTTGGCTTTTCTCCTTTGAAGATGAATTCTTTCTTTGGCCACTATAAGCTCTAATCTTTCTTAACTGGATGGTATATGCAAAAGAAGATATCAAACTTAAAAATTGCTTGCTAATTAATCGTGGAGATTTGCAAGGGAGGAAAAAAAGGAAAAAAGAACTAGAAATTGATTTGAAACTCTCACCAATGCTTAATTTCTGCCTCACAAAGCAAATGTCAACAAACAGATAAAAACCAGGCAACTAAGACAATTGAAGAAGTTATAGACTGTACAAATGGAGAGGGTTCGATGGGTAAAGTAGGCAAGTTGCCAATCTCTTTATGAGCGCTTTTCTAGTTAAACTTTATTAATCAACAACTCTCTAAAGTCCCCCTTTACACTTTAATATCTGCATAAACAAGGAATTAAGTAAATTGTATACAATATCCTGCAATGCAACTCTGCATACTATGTAGGGAGTAGAATATTCCACGTGCACCACATCAAACATTAAATTTAATCACTTTGTTTAAACATGATAACATTCAAGCAAATGAAATAAGAAGTCTACCATTAAAGCACGTAGAAAAACAAAAAACTAAAAGTGTGGCTTAGAATTTATATATTGGGCTGACATTATAACCATAATGGAGAAAAGAAGATTAAAAGTGTCATTATTGTTGGACTACGGCACCAATATTAATCTGCAACTGAAACCATACCAGAGTACCACTTGGATTTACTAACAACACACATCACAACATGAAATATGAATTGTGTTTCTTAGAATTGACACACGATTGATAACTTTAAGTAGTTCTTTAAAACAAAATGGAATTCATGAGGATCAGGTAAGCAAATAGAATTACGATGTGTTAATCAAAATATTTCTCACATTTTTTTTATGGGAAACAAGGAAATCAAATAATCATCAAAAGATGAAGAACACAGCCAAAAGGTCTTTTAGGGATGCGTAATCCCTAAGCCTAAAACAGTGATAAAAAAGAAATAAAAGGCCTCCAATCTTGTATTACAAAAAGATTTGTGTAAAACACTCCAAGTAGAGGCAGTAAACTGAACACTTACACAAAAAAGAATTGCTTAGAATTATCTGAAAATAGTATGCTGTTTTTTTTCTTTCCTTAAGCCCAAAGAAGAGCTCTGCAAGCATTAGACCATAAAAAATTTACCAACAGTGCTCACCAATTGTTTTAATTTTCAGACTAACCAAAGGGATTTTGTCTGTATACATTAAATTTACAGACAAAATCCTTTTGGTTAGACTGAAAACAAAAACAATGAACAAGTGCTTCAATGGAGGTTTGTATAAGACAAGCACCAAAATTCAAAATATTATAATATGTTTCTCATCCATAAAGAGCGTTTTGACAAGATCTAGTACAAAAATATATGGTTCAAAGAAGGCATGCACGGCTCTCTAATTATCAAGATACGAACAAACAATGTTTCAAAACATGGAAGTATCAAGCAGTAATAGAAACAGCAGGACAATAATGACGTTAGTGTTGCCAGTAATAGAATGAGTGAGACAAATAAGATCCAACCTTGAGTCATGCCTGGCAGGTGAAGGTGAGCGTGAGTAAGCTGCAGTCAAATAGAAAAAGCTTATTGAGCATAAAATGAGCATGTACTTACAATATTGGATCACAATGATAATGATCAAACATCAACATTAACCAAAATACAATTTCTTCTTTTTAATGAAAGTCAGAAAAAAAGAAAAAAATCATGATAAATGTATTGACACTAACAACGATTTCGACGTCTAGGAGACCTTCCTGGAGAACGCCTTCTGTAGCTTCTGCCACTATATATGAGAAGCATGAAAAAAACAATTGATATATTAGTTCAAGATTAAGAACTCCTTTTTAAGGAGAAGATATTTAAACCAAAAGGTACTGCAAAATAGAAGTTAGAAGGAAGGTCATAGAACCTCGAGCATGAAGTCGATCGCATTTCTTGAGGAGTTTTTCTGTTCTCCTCAGCAAAAACAATTCGTATCTCCCGTCCACCGATAACTGTCTGATTTAGCTGTTGTTTTGCTTCAATTGCATCTTCTGAAAATCGAAACTTCACAAATCCAAATCCTCGGGGTTCCCTAAAAATAGGCAATGAAGGAAATTATATCATCATGAAACAAAAAAGTAGACAACAAAATAGATCATTACTAAAAATATTTCAGAACACAACATGAACAAAATTCCACTTATTCAAAACAAGAGAAATCCAAACCCACGATCTCACACGAGAAGCATTACTAATGTTCAGGCCCAAATTTAATCCAAAACCACTATTAAAATCACAGTGATGTCAATTTAATTAATTTCCACTTTGGTAGAGGCAAACTTTGAAACTCCAACAATGCTCGGAAATTCTGATCTCGCAACTTAATCTAAAAAATAATTTTGATTTTCTCAAATTTTTCTTTCATGAGTGTTGTAGCCAAAACTCTATTTTCGAGCGTCGATAACCTGATAATTAAGAGAAAAAAGTACCAGGAAAAATAAATTAGTTTCTTCAACACCCAATTGCGTACAAGTTAACATGAATGCGACCATACCCAGTGTAGTAGTTCTTCGGCAGATACACATCCTTAACAGGACCAAATCGCTCAAACGGGGTCCTAAGATCTTCCGGCCTGTATGGAGTGCAACCAAAACACTGAACCATTACTCTTCATAATTTATAGAGATTGGATAGACAGTAGAAACAAGAAAACAACACAGTGAAAAGCGATTGCACAAAGCTTGACAATAAGTTACTAGCAACAAAGGCTCTACTTGATCCACTCTACATATAACTACTAATCAAAATTACTACAATAAGCCGAATTTCCCTACAGCCCCAAACGCGGAAGCTAAGCCATTCAATTCCTCCAACAAACTAAAAAAATGGTACATTGGCAAGAACAAAGAAAGTTCAAAGAAGAACATGAAATACCTAGCATCAAGGGGGAGATTACGCACGAGTAATCCAGAAGGAGCAGGAGAGCGACGGTCCCTGTAAGACCTGCTTTCGTGGTACCGGTCTCGAGAGTCGTCGTCGTCGTCGTACCGCTTCCGGTCGCGTGGGGGGCTTCTGCTACGCCGGCGAGGACTGTAACTTCTGCTCCGGCTCCGGTACCTGGCCATAGTGGGTTGGTTACTGGTAACAAATACCCGCGAACGAAATCGCAGAAACAGTGAAAACCCAAACCCTGCGTTCTAAAACCAAACCAACTTAATATTTAATTTTCATATTTATAACAATTTAATTTATATTGTAAACAAAAATATTAAAATTATATTTTAATTATAATTTTTAAATAAATTGGACCCCTATTTAATTTATTTATGCCACGTAGATAAACCATTAACATTTATTAATAAATTTCACCATTATAATTTTCAAATCATTACGTGCTAATTATTAGATACATAAAAGTGAACTAAATCATTATAAAACAAAATTAAATAATTAAATGGTTTAAACTATTCAAACTAATTATTAAATTGATTGAATTTATTCAAATAATAGTTAAATTAATAAAAATACCATAAATTTTAGACTACGTTTCAAAAATATTCGGACTTTAAAGACGTCTGAAACATTTAAAAAAATTTTAGACAACGTTCCAAAAATATTCAAATTTTAAAGACGTTTGAAACATTTAGAAGTTGTTACTATTTTATTTTAAAAATGGCATTAAACTTAAAAAGCATTTAAAAAATAATTTTAAACTTTTAGAAAATTTAATTAATATCCTTCAAAATTTAAAAAATAAAAATATATTTAAAAAATATCAATGAAAATTTGTAAATAACATTATAATAGAAATAAAAGATTAAAAAATCTTAACAATTGAGTGTAACGCCCGCTCATCGTCAACGCGATTAACAGGAGTTACCATCATCAACGACAACATACTCTAACACCCAATCATAATCTCAAAATATTTCTAAAAAAAAACATCCAGTAAAACATTTAAAACCAGTGCTATTTAAACTTAAAACAACCGAAGTAAATTCTTGACAACGAAAACATAATTACATAAACAGACCCAGACATGGATTCCCAGTAGTCTCTAGTCCGCTGGTCTCGTCCTCGGTTGGCCTGCATCATCTAAATCTGGAAAGAAAAGTTATAATAATTTTGATGAGTAATTAGATTACTTAGTAAGTAGCTAGCTTATCATTACGGGTTCATAACTAATCTTTCCAGGTGTTTTTAAGCTTTATTCATCACTGACTCTTAGTCCTCTTACTAGGGTCATCTGTTCGTTAATGAGGTATCTCAGCTACCTCCAGCTAGGTTACTGACTCTCCTTCGATATGCTTATCTAGAATTTTCGGACTCGTATGTAAGACTCGCTCTCGGTCAAATACGGCCCGTCTACTAATTGCTCTGGCAGCCTGTTTATCTCATATACCAACGGTCAGGAGTACTCATGCTCCCTGACTTAGCACACAGCGCGTTGACTAGGAACTCTGCGGGAATTAGTAGACTATCATACTTATATAAATAAGCCATAGCTCAACAACCAATAAGCATATCTAGAGTCATAACCTTTCCATTAACATGCATAACATACTCACAGTTACTGCATGCTTTCATACATGTATCATGTTCAATACATAGAACATTCTGACAATCATTTATATCATGCTTACATCACAGGCAAGCAGTCACAATATACAATAAACACTCAATATCATCAAAGCTCATCATAACATACTAAGCTCTTAATCAGGTAAACAACATACTCACATGTTGTAAAACAAGTTAAGAACTAGTTCAAAGGTTGATACGCTACTTACCTGGTTTCGAATCCCTTTCTCTCTTGATTGTACATTTAATAGGGTATTTCAACACAATTCCTTCCAATTAGACCTATATTTCACCATTTTCAAGGTAAGTATAGGTCAATCTAGGTAGAACAGGTCAAAACAAATCGAACGGGACAAACCGGGAACCGAAATGATGCTTCACGCGCCCTCACATCCTCGGTGTGTCTATCCCACGCGCCAGTCGCACGCCCAGTCACAGCCCTCACGCGCTTCTTCTTCTTCCTTGCGTTTTCTGAAATTTTCCCATCTTTTCTGTTAATACCTACTATATCCTGAAGCCATATCCTCCTTCTACGATTCGAATTTCATCCTGACTCCTTCTTCAAATTTATAGATCTCCTTATTACGTTTCTAACAAGCCCTATTTCATAACTTATTATATAATACGAACCAAGATATCGAGATTTAAAGGTTCGGTGATATAGGTTTTTCGTTACCTTTGCGACAACCGCTTAAATCAGCTTAGTTCGGAGCTTCAATGGTTGAAAAGCCTTCACAATCGTCTCCCCATCCTCATGTTTGCACGTTGTCACAACAAACGCCAAAGAACCTTAAGGTTTTGCCGGAAAACACGGATTATAACATCCTCTATTTTCTGTTTCCCTCTTCCTCTGTTTCTTCGATATTATTTGGTGCTTCCTCGTCGGCCTTGCCAACGCCAACCACCACCACCACCACCATCCATAACACTAACACAAAATAAAATCACCCTTCTTCATCCCACACCTCCATCTTCCTCTCTTTTCTTTCTTTTCCCTTCAATCCACCTGTCCATTCTTCCTTTCTCCATGGCAGCAGCTTCAAGCTGCTGCTGTCTTTTTATTTATTTATTTATTTATTATTTTCGGGTTATTACATTGAGTATCTTTAAACTCTTTTAATATTAATTTTTAAAGTTGATGAATATGTTTAATGTTAATTTATTTTAATTAATTTAGCCTTTAATTAATATAATTTTTTTTAATGAAATTATGGTTATTGTTTATTTATTTTGACAATATGAAATAAACTGTGGGCCCTAAAAAAGTAGAGGCCCACCACTTTGGGCTGTCTGGCTTGTAGTCTAAGCCTACAGCGTTGCCCACAACCACCAGTGAAGATATTAGGTGGTGTAGTACAACAGTACTGTCGCTCTCATTTAATTTTTTAATTTTTAATTTTGTATTATTCCATCAATAATTTACGAATTATATTTGAAAATATGGAGTTTTATTTATTTATTTCTTTTAAATAAAATAAATTTTTATCCGAAACTTCAAATTAAAATTTAATAATTAAAAGTGTTAATTTTAAAATTTTCAAAAAATATATATCAAAATATCTATTTATTATACATATTAAATTTAAAATTTTAAACGTTAAGCTGCTATAACTAAATTACCGAAAAAAAATAAATTTTCCATTTAAATTTACAAAATTAATTTTTTATTTTTTTTTTCTTTCTCTCTTTCTCTCTCTCTAACGAGAGGATCCCACCAGAAGAGTAACAGAGCCATCTCACCCTCAAGCTTGACCTGCAAAGCTGCCGTCCCTTTTCCGCCACCTTTTCCTTCTCAACCACCAACCCACCCACTCACCCTTTCTAGGGCACATATACTCCCTCTTCCATGGAGCATCCTCCTCCCTCGCCGCGGCCGGAGCCCTTATACGGTGCCGCCGCCGAAATGGACCTCCAACTTCCCATCGCTGATGACTCCTCCGCCGTCCTCTGGGACTTGGGGGATCTCCTCGACTTTGCTGGTGATGATCAGTTTTCTCTCCCTTTGGAACATGACAATCTGCCCTCGGACTCCTCTCATCCACTCGAGATTCCATCCGAGACTCTCCCTTCCAATTCTGACCGGATTCGGAAGCGTGACCCGAGGTTGACTTGCCCCAATTTCTTGGCCGGGCGGGTGCCTTGTGCTTGTCCTGAGATTGATGCGATGCTTGAGGAGGAAGCCGCCGCGTCTGGGAAGAAGCGGGCTAGGACGGCGCGTGTTGCGGCTGGAACTGCTCGGTGTCAGGTGTTCGGGTGTGAGGTCGATATTAGCGAGCTTAAAGGTTATCATAGAAGGCATAGGGTTTGTCTTCGATGCGCGAATGCTACTGCTGTTGCGATAGATGGAGAGACTAAAAGATATTGCCAGCAGTGTGGCAAGTAAGTTGCGTTTGTGGAGCTTGTGTTTCGATATCTTCTGTTTTTTTCATTCATTTTCAAGTTAATTACGTTTCTTTAATCGCTGCTTACTTATCGGTTATTGTTGATTTTGCACCTTGTTCAAGTGCTGATGCTGCTAGTTTGTGATCTATCGATGGTTTTCGATGGTAGTGCGCCTCTTTTACTTCTCTTCAAATCTTGTCACTTGATCTAGTATTTTAAACTGAATGTTCCTACTTCAACAGCATTGTATGACCTTTAAATTGTTTCCTCAATAATGGAAGTGCTTATGTATTGAATTAACCCTAAATGCTGAGTGCGTGGTTTCCATATTTTCCCCCTTCTGGTGCAACGCATGTTTATGTCGAAATACCAGAATTTTCAAGACCCAGAACAATGAAGGAGAAATTTATTTGCTAATGTTTCTTGTTTACTTCCAATTGCTTGGCAGGTTTCATCTTTTATCTGATTTTGATGAAGGCAAGCGGAGTTGTCGAAGAAAATTGGAGCGTCACAACAATCGACGACGTAGGAAGCCAGCTGATTCCACAGTTGCTATGGAAAGTGATCGAGCAGGCATGCATCTTGAAGATGTTTCTTGCGATGGTGATGCAGGGAAAGGTAATAATCTGAAGCAGCTGAAGCAGCAGAGTTATGAATCTTATGATTGCTGTATCATTGGATTTCTCACTGGCATGTTTTCTTGCAGATGATATTGTTTTCAATAACCAAACTGTTCAAAAGGAGGTGGTGCATTTGGAGTCTGAAGATGGGATGGTTACCCCCACTGTATGTTCAGCTCCCGACCTGCAGAGCAATATTGAGAGCGGGTTAACTTTTATGGCAATGGGTGAAGCTCAAGTGGATGCAGGAAAAGATAATTTCAAATCTCTTGCTTCATCCTACTGCGACAATAAAAGCACATATTCATCAATGGTGATGATTTAAAGATTTTCCCCCTCTCTCTATTTTCTGTTTATTTTAGGACGTAAGATGATTCCAAATCACTTTGTTATAGTGTCCAACAGGCCGAATATCATTCAAGCTTTATGATTGGAATCCTGCAGAGTTCCCTAGAAGACTTCGGCTCCAAGTATTTTAATCTCTACAGTTTAGTACTTAATGAAGAATAATTTTGTTCATCAAAGGTATTAGAATTTGGTTAATTTGAATACAAACCCGTTGCAGATATTTGAATGGTTGGCTAATATGCCTGTTGAGTTGGAGGGATATATTCGGCCTGGTTGCGTAATTCTGACTGCATTTGTTGCAATGCCAAAGTTTATGTGGATAAAGGTGATTTTGAGTTTATATTTTCAAATATAACTTTGCTTGTTATAAGTTGGTAGCATTTTTGCTTTCCTATAGTCTGATGGCTGCAATTATCAGTTTAATATCAAGCTGCTTACTCTTTAAGGATAGCTGATTAATCATATCCTGTAACAGCTTCCGCATGTCTGCCCCTACTCATAATTACGTTGTCTTTAACTGGAATCCTTGCCCTCATGGTTCCATGCTTTCTTTCAAACAATTATCTGAAAGCTAGTCACTGAATTTTCTTAAACTATATCAAACTACTGGCAGTTACTTGAAGATCCTACGACACACGTGCACAATTTTGTAGTTGCACGTGGAAGACCGCTTTGGGGGAGGGGCAGCTTGCTTGTTTATTTGAACAACATGATTTTTTGCGCAGTGGAAGGTGTGTCCACAATCCATCATTTTACTTTTTTATTCATCATGAATAAGAGCATGTTTCATCACTAGTGTACTCTATATATCTTCAAAAAATAAGATTCCTACAAGGCTTTGATTTTGTCTCATCACTAGAGATTGAGTCATCTTAGAAATTACTTTTTGAATAAATAGATTATTGAATTTTCTTGCAGGTTTTATTTATTAATATTTTCCTGAGGATTTTTCATTTGATTGTACAGGGGGTAGTGTAATGAAAATTGAGATGGATATGCAGGCTCCAAGACTTCACTATGTACATCCTACATGCTTTGAGGCTGGAAAACCCATGGAGTTTGTTGCTTGTGGAAGTCATTTGCAACAACCAAAATTTAGGTATTACAATAATAGAATTATACTCACTTCATATTTTATTTGACCCCCAAAAAAGATCCTCTACGTGATTCTCCGGTCATATCTAAATTATTATCAATATCACGAGGTTTTCAGTAAAGGGAAAGAGGATTAGCTACTAACTCACTTCTTCTTGGTTATTTGGAATTTTGGTTTTACTTCACTGTCCCTTAAATTTTCCTTTCATTATTCCTGTAATATGCTCATGGATTATCTATCCATTTACATTTCTATATTCTTTTATCAAGTTGCAAGTTTTGTTTCCATAAATGACTTTCGATGTCTATATTTTTCTTCTTAATGGTGTTGCTTACCTAAATTTTAATACACTTTTGGATGCCTCAAGGGGAGTGGCAGCCTCTTTGGTCCAAGTCTCAAGGATTTTGCGTCCAAATGATTCTTCCGGTAAACTTAAAAGAAAAAACTCTTCGAAGTCTGGATTAATTCCTAATCCGTTGGAGTGGAGTGAGGTCCAAATACATGAATTTTCCGTATGGGTGTTATTGGTTTGGTTCGGCTTGGTTTGAGAGCCAAACCACAAAAAATATTTAGAAAAAGCATAACTGCGCTAAATGGTAGAATACTACGTAATCAAACCGCCCCATATTGCTTAACTGACAGTTTAATCAGTTTGGTCTAGCAGTGAGAAATTGCATGCTTGTACGTATGGCTGGAAGGAATTTAAATATTTTGTGTACTGTGGAGTTTCTGTGTTCAATTGTATCTCTATTCATGCCGAAGAAAAGGGTCCATGACCTGCACAATAAAATTCATTATATATGCTGAAGAAAGTACTTATGCTCACAGGTCACTTGTATCTTTTGATGGCAAGTATCTGGCACACGTTCAATCTTTTGTTATTCCCCATTGTCAAAAAGAAGGTGATACTAAGCAGAGCAACCACCAAGTGTTCAAGATATGCATACCTCACACTGAAGATGATCTTTTTGGCCCTGCATTTGTTGAGGTATGTCTATGTTTTCCATCTCATATTCTTTGATTCATTAGTCTCATCTTCCCCTGCCATCCTCCCCTGGCATAAAATCAGATGGAAACAAGTTTTAAGAAACAATTATCTAAATGTATTTTCATGGGATAAATGTTTTCTGAGCAATTTTTAAACTAACATCTTAACACTGCCTAAAGTTTGTCTCTTATGGGCACACATGCAAGAGAGAGAGAGAGAGAGAGAGAAAGAGAGAAAGGACTATGACTGAGAAAAGAGATAGGGAAACAGAAATTTCATCAAGTTATTAGAACCAAATTAAATTTAGACTTGTAGAGGTGGGATTCCACTAAGAAGGAAATATTGGTTTTGTCTCGCCTTCTAATATGTTTATTCTTGCATTCCACTCATAAACTTTCTGTAAACACACTGTGTAGGTGGAGAATCAGTCAGGCTTGTCAAATTTTATTCCTATACTCATCGGGGATAGTGAAACTTGTTCTGAAATGAAAACTATACAGGAGCGGCTTGATATGTCTCTGCCTGTGGAAGCTACTGGTTCATCACACAAATATTGCGAACATTCTTCATTGAGACAAAAAGTATATTCAGAACTCGTGACGGACATATCTTGGTTGCTTAAGAAGCCTTCATCGGAGCCGCTGCAGTGTATTATGAATTCGTCACAGATTCAAAGATTCACACGTTTGTTGAAATTTTTGATATCCATCGACTCAACTGTCATTTTAGGGAGAGTCTTAGAACATCTTAAGATTGTCATGGGAAATGTAGAATCAAATGTGGCAGCTAATGGCTTCAGTTACCCCGATTTAAGGTATTTTGAGAAGTATTTGGATTATGCAACGGTTGTTCTTCAACTGAATCTTCGAAGGGACCGGGTTTCTCGAAGCTTCTCCAAGAAAAAATTGGCTTCAGTTGATCCTGGGACTGGACTGGTAAGAATTTTTCTATATTTTCTGCAAGGTTAAATTTTTTCAAGATACGACTAATTTAGGTATTTTGACTCCAGTTTTGCATTCTTTTAGAAACTCTTCTTTCTTGAGAAAAAATTACTCGTGACAAAATTTTATAACAGTCTCCTACCACCTTAAGCATCCTGGAAGATTTGAGCTATCAAATACCTCCTAGAACAGTAGTAGAATCCTATTGTGAAGCTTGAAACATGGCCTGTAAAATATTTGTTTCTAGGGAGTTGGTTGACTGTAACATTCATCATGGATTTTCATAGGAATGGCTCGGTTATATCTCTTCTGTTTGTTTTTACCTGCAGAAAATGGAGTCCGGAGAAAGTGACCATTTTCGAGCAGCGTCTGGTTCAACTTCCACCAGTAGTGTGGAAACACGACCCCTTTTGAACGAAAAGCTCCGGGAAAAGATCATGGTTCAAGAAAATTCAAGAAAGTCATGTGGTCTTCTATTCTCAGGGACTGTTTTTAGGCGCCAGACTGCTCTATTTGCAATCACCTTCGCTGCAGTTTGTTTAGGAATATGTGCAGCTTTAGTTCATTCTCACAAGGTTGGCGAGTTTGCTGTTTCAATCCGCAGGTGCGTAATCAATACTTGAAAAAGCAGTCTGCTTTGATCCATCATTTGTTCTGCTGAAAATGAGTTCAAGAACTGCCAATCTGTGGCCGGCGAGGGTGAAATGAATGTTACTAGAACTTGGTTTTACTGCCAAGCCAAGAGGGTCACCATTACCTACATAGCTTTGTTGTGTTTTTGAGCAAAAAGCCTCTGGATCATCATTATATTGTTTGATGCTGATTATTATCGTCCTACTTGGGTTCGGCCGATACGAATTTCCCGTTAACAAGGTGGAGTTCAAAGTTCGGTTCGGGTCGCACAGGATGTCGGATTCCTAACATTAGTGCAGTTGCATCACCAGTGTCTTGTAATAATTTTCACAGCTAATGAATTTCTCATTCCTATGATTTCAATGAAAAGAAAAAGAGCAATATTATCATCTCAAGTAAATCTTTCCCGTCACTCCCGGAATATATATACATACTCGGAGTCAATTAACCTATGACCTATCTTTGATTAAGCTCATCTAGTTTGAACCTAACTGAAACGTAGAGACATTGATGACTCAACCCGAACTCTTGCATTTGGTTCTAAAAAACATGGACCATCGACATATGACCAAAATCAAAACATCAATCCCTAGTCTTGAACCAAGAAATAAAACATAGGTACACCATGTACGGTGACCATGGTAGCTAATTACCCGATCATATAATGTGTAATTATAATAAATTTATATTATAACATGTCAATTAATATCCGTACCTTAGGTTACAAGCACAAGTCTATAAAATCTCCTCTTGCTAAATTCTAAATAAGCTAAATCTATTAAATTCTAGCTTTAAATAAGGGATCGAGCAGACCAAACTGGTTTAATTGAACCGGACTGACAGGTTTAACTTAACATACCATCAAACCGGACCGGGTCTCACATAGACCGAACCGGCCAATCCTCACAGCCCTCCTCGCGATTCATGACTAGATCCCCGCGATGGCACGCGTTCTTCGGCTGTTGAGGAACTGCAACCTCGACGACGTTCGACCACACAGAGTGCGAAGCGTGCGGTGGCAGCCACTCCCTAGGGTACCTACACAGCGCAATGGCGGAAAACACAAGGCAACGATGAGACTAGAATGACGAAGAAGAACCTATCAAAGAGGTTTGAACTTACCACAATGTTGATTACGACGATGAACCACCTCGACTGCGCCCGGGAGTGAAGCAGGCGAGCGGCGGGAATCGAAATGTCTTCACTCTGTTTGTTGCTGATTTGTAAACGTCTAAGAAACTCTCTGCAGGAAAAAAAAGGACATCCAATCTTGTCTTTGCCATCGTTTGCTGTCAAGACTCTTTACACTTGAAGCAATTATACATCGATTACAAGCATGTGGTAAGAAATTGCCTATTAATTTGCATAGAGGACTTCAATTCCTCCTATTCTTCATAATTTTTGTTTGGTTAATTTCTCTTCTACGCAATATATTATACCGATTCAGAACCTGTGGATTTCATATGAAAATCGACTGTTATTTTCTGTCATAACAGCGTATTGGTCTGCTGGAGGAAACTTTGTTGGGGGAAATTCTTGGTGCCGTAGTTCTGGCTGAAGGTCTGATTGAGCCAGCTCTTGAATCCAAGCCTGTAAAAATCTTTGCGGATAGTGATGAATCTCAAGATGGCCAAACTGTCATCTATGAACCGAACAGCCTACTTTGATCTATTTGCAAAGCGGGTAAGTGATAAGATACAATCTCAATCTGCAGTGGTCAAAAGCTTTAGTGACCAAAAAGGAATGTGGAATAAACAAACTGCAAAACCATGCCTGTAATTATTGCCATGGGTCATGTGTTTGCTGATATTCATCAAACTTTTGGGGCATTTGAATGAGAAAAGTTGGCATTTCGTGGGTCATAGAAAGCAACAAAACAATAAATCTAGAACCAACCACCCAAGTCTTATCGGTAACCGATATTGTCTTCTTTAAAAAGCATTTATTAGGAAGAGATTTCCACAACTTTTTAGAGAATGTTTTGTTCCCCTCTTCAACTGAGGTGGGATCTCACAGTCCACCCCCTTGGGGTCCAACACCATTACTGGCACACCGCTCGATGTCTGATTTTGATACCATTGTAACAACCCAAGTCCACGCTAGTAAATATTATCCACTTTGACCTGTTACGCATCGCTATCAGTCTCATGGTTTTAAAACATGTCCACTAAGGAGAGGTTTTTACACTCTTGTAAGAAATGATTTGTTCCCCCTCCAACAAATGTAGGATCTCATGTATTGTTCGATGCCTGCCTACTTAGTCCATAGTTTGCATTACTTCATTCCAAATAGAGTTGAAGTCCAAGAAAATTCAAACTAGACCCAGAAATGTGATCAATATGTTTTGATTAGCAGAAAACAAAGGGAACAAAGACATGAAGAGAGTATTTGCCTCTTTGAAAGCACCCAGAAATCTTCTAGGACTCCATACATAACAAATAGTTAAGCTCAAAGACACAGAAAAGTCGAAAATTCAGCTGTAGAAAGCAATGATGTTCTGAGGGAAAAGGGAAAAGGCTTTGAATTTGTACAAGCACAAGTAACAGTCAATTTGAGAACCTAAAGAAGAACAAGAGAAAGGAGATTCCACAAGAACAAATGAAAATCTTGGTTCATGGATTTTTTCAGTTTAAGACCCCAAGTCCATTGGAATGGATCCTCCAGCATTCAAAATCCGTTTTTCGAGCTGCAGTAAACAAAGTTTCGAGTCAATTTATCCATTTTTGTTCGAGAAACCGAACGGTGTAAAGATGAGATGACAAGAAGAAATGGCCTTAGTATCAGAGAGCTCTACTACTCACAGCAAATAGGTAACTGAGCTTCTCTTTGACACAATAGAATTCTTGTTGTACTTGTTGCAGGCATCTTAAACACCTGCAGCAAACAACAGTTTATTGATTGAGAAGAACAGTTTTGAAAGATCAATCAAATAGTGAAAATAACTCACCCTTCTGCACTCTGTTGATCGCAGACATTCCGGAAGGCAATGCAGGCGTTTTTCACTCTAAGTGCACCTATGCTACATTGCCCACAGAGGAGTCAAAAAACAACAAACACAACAACACAAGGTCAGCATTTTCTCCGTGACTTTTAGATTTGATATGCATCATGAATATCTTATCTTGATTTCCATGGTTAAAAACGGTTTCAAATGATTGGTCTTGCACAACAGTCCATAGAGTCCTTTTGAGTCAAACGGTAACAGTCTAAGTCCACCGTTACCAGAGATTGTCCTCTTTAGACTTTTCGTTTCGGACTTCTCCTCGAGGTTTTTCAAACACATCTGCTAGGGAGAGGCTTCTACACCCTTGTAAAGAATGTTTCTGTAACAGCCCAAGTCTACTGCTAGTAGATATTGTCTTCTTTGGACTTTTCCTTTCGGATTTCTCCTCAAGGTTTTTAAAATGCGTCCACTAGGGAGAGATTTCTACACCCTTATAAAGAATGTTTCTGTAACAGCTCAAGCCCACCGCTAGCAAGAGGTTTCTACACCCTTATAAAGAATGTTTCTGTAACAGCTCAGGCCCACCGCTAGCAGATATTATCCTCTTTGGGCTTCTCCCTTCCGGGCTTCCCCTCAAGGTTTTAAAATGCGTCCACTAGGGAAAAGTTTCCTCATCCTTATAAGACATGCTTCGTTGGAACTCACAGTTTCGTTCTCCTCCCCAACCGATGTGAGATCTCACAATAACACATGGGAGGGAGAGATTCTTCAAATTGGCAGGCAAAAATGTTCTTCAAATTGTAAAAAGACGTAGAAATGTTCTTATCAGTCATATCCATTCATAGGGAGAGAGAAGGAAAATAGAGTACCTAGAGCTGCTTCCCTTAAGCTGGTGCACATGATCATCAATCTTTTTGAAGTCCACACTTGGCTGTGATCTAACAAAAAACAAACCAAAAACACACAAGAAACATAAAACGATTCATCCAAAGATCTGCACAAATCAATGATCGATGAAACTTGATACTGATTCAAGAAAGAGAGAGAGAGAGAGAGAAAACAAAACTCCAAGAGAAACAGCCAAAGAGGGGCTGAGTGAGTCCTTACAAAGCAAGGCTGAGTTTATTGAGAAGCTCCTCGGTATCTTCAAAGAAAAGAGTCACCACTTCAGAAACAAAAGTTGGATTACTCTCATCTTGCAGTTGCAAAAGCTGCAAATACTGACCATCCAAAGTCCCCTTTTCTCACCAAAACCCACAAAAAACAGAACAAAAATAAGATTCATAACCAAAACAAAACAAAACCCAGTTCAGATTTTGAGTTTTACCTCACCCAGCCATGATTTTATATACTGAACCCACTGTCTCTGCATCGATCCCACCTCCATTTTTACGCACCAAAGCTTCTTTTAACAACCCAAATAGGAACAACACGATCCAAAAAACCTGTTCTTCGATCACAGATCTTGGGAACGAAACTGAGAATCAGGGTTTTGGTAAAGAATCGAGACACTAAGAGTGGGTTATTCGGCGACGGCCTCAGCACGAGGAGGCGAAGCAGCTTTTTTTTTTCAGACTGGATTTGAGGATCGTTCGTCTTACAGGATCAAAGCTCCCACCTTCTGCTTGTCGTTTTCTTTTTCGTTGATTTTAAATTTATATGGTTCTCCTAATTTCATTGGCCACTCTTTAATTTATGTTATCAATGTTCTTTCTTCATTTATAGAAAATTTTGTTTGTTTTAATTCATTGAGTTTTAAAAATAATTTATATACTGCCTGTAAATATATTTATATATTTTCCTCCCTCCTTAAGGATAGCTAATAAATGAAACGTTTCATTTAAAAATATTTTTATCAAAAAAGTCCTAAAATTCCTTTTTTTTTTTTTAGTTTATAAAAAAATTTCACTTTTAATCTGCTTGGTTCGAAATTATCTCTTTTAGGAAAAGAATTTAGGAAAAGTATTCTAATTATAAGGAAAAGTTGGTCAATGTTATCCTTAATGACTAATTCGTCCATAGTTCAGACATTTTTATCTTTTATAAGAGATATGTTTGAATATTAATTACGTGTAATTGTGCCGTAATTTTTTCTTAATGCTAATATAAAAATTACTTATTTAAATTATTTATTTTTGTTTACTTGACTCTTCACAATGGTACGATATTGTCCACTTTGAGCATAAGCTCTCATGGCTTTGCTTTGGGCTTCACAAAATGACTCACGAAGAGAATTCTTTTATTATAAACCCATGATCATTCCCTAAATTAGTCGATGTGGGACTTTCATCATCCAACACCTCCCCTCGAACAAAATACGTCTCCCCTTAATCGAGGCTCGTCTCCTTTGGAGTCTTGTCATTTTTTACTATGCCTTCGAGGAGACTCGACTCCGTTTCTTTTAGAGTCCTTTGTTCGATATTTGAGGATTTACTAATCTATTGGCACGAATAAGTTTAGGGCATGACTCTGATACCAAGTTAGACGAACACGACTCTCTACAATGGTATGATATTTTCCACTTTGAGCATAAGCTCTCATGGCTTTGCTTTGGGCTTCCCCAAAAGGTCTCATAACAATAGAAAAAATATTATTTAATTATAAACCCATGATCATTCTCTAAATTAGCAGATGGAACTTTCATCATTCAACATAGTCTATTTTTAAATTAGCAGATGTGGGACTTTCATCATGCAACATATCAATATTTAAGTTGATAATATTCTAATCTATTTAGCGGTAATTGATATATATGGACGTCATAATAAAAAAATTATTGGTATTTTGTTAAAATAGATATTTGGAAAGATTTGGTTGGCTGTCTCTGCCTGATTTGTAATCTTTTTTCTTTTCTTTAACTAAATCTCTAATTTTGGGACAAGACAGCAGCCATTTCTGACCGTCTGATCTGTTGCCATATTTTTTTTCCATATGATTTAATTAATTAATTAAAAACCTGATTTTGAGGAATGGGACAACAAATCCTACAGCTGTTTTGCTTATTATTTTTTATTATTAATTATTTAATATTATTGGACAGTTGGAAATAACATGCTTTGAAAACAATTTATTGTTTTATTTGTTTAATGACGTGTTTGATTGGCTCTTAATTTTTCTAATTTTTTATTTTTTTTAATGTTTGGTTGAAAATTCATCCAACTTTTTAGGTTCATGCACACTCTTGATTGCTTGACCCCCCAGATTTCCTTTATTTTAAAAATATTTTCTTATATTTTTTTTTCAATTTTTTTTAAATATTAAAACAAAATTTAAAGTTAGTTTCTACCGTTAATTTTTTTTAAAAATAAATATGGTTATTATTTTATCAATTTCATAAAAATTAATTTTTAAGTTTATTGATATGAAAGTACTAAAATGGAAAAAGTTAGAAAATAAAGGATCAAAATGGAAATTAAATTATTTACTTCTCACTTTATTTTATATTTTATATCGCAATTTAAATAAATGGGAGATTCAATGACCTTAAAAGTGAGATTATTGATTGAGTTTATATTTTTGTTTTATAGACTAATTCTTATTATCTCCTAAATTCTATATTAGTGTTGGTATTTTTAAATCTTATATCACAAAATTTTGTCTTTAATTTAAAAATGTAAAAATTAAAATAAAATAAAATTTAAAATTTAAGGACTAAAATAAAATAAACGGAAAAATTAATCATCCATATTCTTAAATATTTCTATTTGATTCATAGATTTCAAAATATTACCTTTTTAATTTTTATTAAGTTCATTTATTTCAAATTTTCATTTTTTTTACTAATATTGAATTTTGGTTTTGTGTTAATTTTCTACTAATTATTTAATTATTTTTCACTAATTTTCTATCACTATTAAAATTATTAAACATTATACCTTATAATTATTTTAAATTAATTATTCAAAAGTTAACATTGATTAAAAAGTAAATATTAGTAAATTTTTTTTTTAATAAACTCATAAAATCTTATATAAATGAAATGAAAACTAAACTCAAAATTAAAAAAAGAAACATTTTAAAATTTAGGGAACAAATGAAAGTCTAAACTTGAAAATCGTGAGTAAAAATATAACATTTTGAGATCGAGTCAATTGAAAACTGTACTAAAAAAATTAGGGACGAAAAGGGAACGTTTTTCAATTAAAAAAAACTCTTAAAATCGAAATAACTTGCCAAAACTAAATTATTTTCAAATAATGTTACATGATTGAGGTATCAATACATATGCTAACTGTCACAAAACATTGCAATGAAAATGCTATCAGGAAAACAACCATTTGTGTTTTTGGACAAGCTCTGCAAAACACTGAGAAATGGAAGGAATGCACATAAAAGAACCGAGCAAGTTTATCAACAAACCTTGCAACTTTTCCTGCAATAGCCAGGAAGCTCAGGAGATCCCACCATATACTCCGGGTTATTCGTGCACTCGCCGAGTTCAGCCCATCTCTCACAACTTGCATTATTATCAACGCAACTCGTATGATCACTCACGATCGTGTCGAAAGAATCGACATGGATCCACTTTGTTGCTGACCATTTCTCTCCTTCAATCACAGGGCAACCTCCATGCAGACTTTTTGTGTCTGGAACAGCATTTGGATGAAGATTGAAGAAGAGAAGAGCATCACCCTTCCGTGGTTTCACTGAATATTTTAAAGGTGGAGATTAAGGAGAGAAATCTCGACGAGTTATCCCTTTCTACTGACTTCATAAATAGGATAGAAGTTAGAAAACTGACTTAAAACACTCACCTGCTATGCCTTTCTTTGCACAGTCTGAGAGATCTTCATTTGTTTCAGAAGCCTGCCGTCTTTGAGATTCCTGAACTCACATGAATGAACAAACATATTCAATATTGATATTTTGATTGAAAAGAAAAATGTTGATAAATTATCAGTTCATACAGCGGATTTGATGAAGTAAGTCAATAAGTAGAGACAGATATATATTCCTTAAGTACGACAACTCGAGAGAAGAATATTTGCAAAGAATATTGTACCAAGAAAAACCAAAGCTCTTGATTATGGCCAAAGTACAGAAAAAAGGGTTGCAATCAATTGGATTAAAGGGAAACACCAGGACAAACCTCGGCATTAGGAAACACAGTTTCACCACCTTTTTCTACATTGGAAAGATACATAAGAACAGTTGCCATTCGGTGTCCACCTCGGGCAATATTAACCTTGTCAGTAAAGTAATCGTAATGGGCATCATACTTCTGCCCATATTCATATCTCAACACTTGAATGTCTTCTCCATTTTCTGAAATCAAGCACATTCAAGTTTCAATTTACCAATAAAACCAATGCATAAACAAGCTATCAATGCACGAGTCAAAATTTCCACATCTAATATAAGTATAGTTTCAAACTCAATAGTTTTCCCTTTTCACCAAAAAATGAAAGGGCTTAGTCGAAACAGTGTGTTTCTGCCCAGCTGCAAAATTCTTTTTAGACTCTATCACTTGATTATGTATTATATAATTATGACAGGGGATCATGCCTTCTGAAGTTCTCTAATTTATACGGAAATCAGAACCAAATATTGGTGAAAGAACTGTGCTAGTTGCATACAGAAAATGAGATAACTTTTCGTTATCTGGTTTGTTCACTTTAGAGATTTAATACAATTAGTCCAATATTTCTCTTTATGGTTTCAGTTATAAGAATGGATAGAACTTAAAGAACCCAAAATTTAAATTCAACTGCAAATGCCTCTATCCTGTTAAAATCAAGAGTTGCTATTGATAACGGAAAGCAATTTATAATCTAACATAAGTTGCTTAAGACTATCTATGGAATTTAACCAGAAATTTGCGCCTTCTGCTAATGGTTTACCTTTTGGCAGGAATGTCCATGCTGCAATTTTGTCTTCAATACCAGAAACGATCGGATCCTACATGAGATACGGACAATAAGTTGACAGAGGGGAGATAGAGAATGGTTATCAGGTTAGAAGTTTGTGAGTAAACCCTATCTGTATACAAACAAGAATTAAGGGTGACATTTAATGTTTCCCGCTTCAATAGTCAATAAGACAGGAAAATTCGAAATGAAGAAGTAATAACATTCTTAAAAAAAATTGACAAACCAAGATACCAATCATCCAAACTAGTTCAGAATGAAGAAGTAATAACATTCTTAAAAAATTTGACAAACCAAGATACCGATCATCCAAACTAGTTCAGAATGAAGAAGTAATAACAGCCGCCCATTCTAAATGAATGTCGATTGATGAATATTGCTTCAATCAACAGTTCCAAAATTTTTCAAATGGTGACTTATAACAATATCAGAATAGAAAATCTGGTTTAAATTACTGCAATGGCATTCATTCACTCATTTCAAATTAAGATAAACTTCATAAGTCAAACCAATATTTAACCGATGGATCTCATGAACCAAACTCATATCTGAATCTATAGGGAATCTTAAAAGTTTATTAAACCAATACATATCGAGATAAAAGTGTAGGATTTAGGTTTGAAGGTGATTTAAGATCAGTATGCTTTTATAGTGGAAACTTAAAAACTATAAGAATGAAACGCCGCACAAACCTTGGCTTTATGAATAAATGCCCCAGAGCTAGTTCGGACCTCGCTGACCTTGCTCTCTCCAGACAAATGATCCGCAACAGCAGATCTCTTCAACTCCGCTTTAGCCTAATTTAAACAAAAAACAAAAATTAACCAAAACAAAAATCGCGTAAAAAAAAATGAGTCGATACTATTTCAACTCACAAGCGAGATGAGATGATCGCATTCTAAGTCCGTGAGAAAACCTTCATACACGAAAGCCCTGCATAATCATTCAAATTGAAACGGAAACGGAAACATCAGACCGTGAATAAATCTAAACGAAGAATGCGATTAACAAAATCTAGATACCAAAACAACAAGACTACGAGCAGAATAGTGAACGATTTAGTACCGGGGACTCCATGAAATCTGTTTGACTTTTGCAGGATTGACGATTGAGCTAGCGGAACCTGCATAAGAGCTTGAAGCTCGCCGGAGAAGCAACGAGATCGATATCGAGAGGATAAACAGCAGATTGCAACTACAAAATTTCGCCATTGACTGAATCGGATCACTGGAGAAAGAGAGAGAGCGATGAAAATAAAATAATAAAAGGTTTCTTTCCTCTGAAAATTTTCAGATTTCTAGTTCCCTTAGCTGCTTCAACTGCCAAACTTTCAAGTCCCACTCACACGCTTGGCACGTGTTTCCAAATTATAATTTCTTTAGCAAAATATTGATTTTATTTTTAGACTATTTTATGTCATTTTTAAAAATAGTTCATTTTAGAAAATCTCAATAAATATAAATATATTTTGATAGGTTTTCAGTTAAAATATGTTAAAAAATTATCGAATATAATAATCTATAATCGTCATTTTTAATAAATAAAATATATATTTACTATTTTAATTAATTTATATCTATTTAATTTAATCATGTCATTTTCTATTAATTTATATTCATTATGAAATACTTTAATAATTTTATTATTATAAATATGGAACATGAATTCTCGGGAAAAATAGTGCATGTCAATTAACTCTATTACTGAAGAAATATTAAATCTTCCTAAGCTTCTCGTATTTAAGTAATCATTATTGTTGAGGATCGGAGTGAGTTTCACATTAGCTAATTTAGGAAATGATCATGAATTTATAAGTAAATGAATACATCTCCATTGGTATGAGGCATTTCGGAGAAGCCCAAAGCAAAGCCACGAGAGCTTATGTTCAAAGTAGACAATATCATACTATTGTGGAGAGTCGTGATTCCTAACAATTATAGCTTCCAACCTAATCGTTAGTAAATATGATATTAAATTATTTAATGGAATGATAATGTGTTAGTTATTTACCCTTGTGTTTATCCATAATCACCACTATTAACTATTAATGTAATCATAACATTTAATAATAACATTATTAACTCCCAAAAAAGTATGTAATAAGCAAGGTTTCATCTTATTCTAACTAGCAGAATTTACACTCTTTGATGACACAAGTTAGGCAAAGAATTACAGAACTTCATGACACCGACATAAGGCAAGTGATGAGACAGAGGAATTCCCCACGATGAGAAGGACGACTTCGGATCAATTGGATCCTTACGTACCTGTATATACTAGAGGAGATCGCTATGATCGTTATTGTATCCGTATCGAAAAAATGAGACAAAGTGTTCGGATCATGTACAGTTGATGCCAACGAACCTGATAGCAGCAATGCCAACGTTTGGCTGCATTTCTGGTTTAGTTTCTTCAATGGAGACTGCGAGCAACCAATCCCTCAAAAACAGTATAAAGATCTTTGTGATCGTGGCCGAAAATCTCCTTCACCTTCTTAAGCATCTCCTGAAATCATATCTAACTCGATCAACCACCACGATATGGACAAAAAATTATTCGGAGTGGCAGCTACATTAGTAACTTGGGGGCATGGTTAAAATGTTTTGTTCATCTCTTATGCCTCTAATAGTTATCAGAGTGACAGCCACATTGCTGCCATGCATTAAGTATGAGAAAGCGAACCTCTTTCGTTTGCTTGTGGGAATTTAGATCCTTCACATTTGATAAAAATGCAGCAAACTGATCATAAGACAGACGGGTCCTGAAAGGGGAAGGAGATGGAAAGAAGAGTTGAAGAATGCTATGAGAATTCAGAAATGAAGAACACAGGGCAAATAATTCACGCTATCAAGTTCTTTCCTGAAGGGAAGTTGGTGTTTTCTTGAGCTATGATATCAGGAAGGGAAGAATAACATTGATACAAATGCAACATAATCAGAGTGTCGTTGCATTGTTGAACAGCAAGTAGTTCAAAATGGTGCTATCAATCACATACGTAGAAAGGGAGTATCACATCAGCCATTATTTACGAGCATTAGACACAAACGTCGAAGCTTAATAATACAGTATGAATACCTGACTTGTCGGAAAAGTTCCTTCCCATCGATCCGAGCTTGCCCTATAGAAGATCAAACAAGAAGAACCTTCATCAGGAAATACAATTCTAGAGCCAATCATTGAAGCTGGAGGTTATTGTACAAGGATAAACTATGAGCAGCATCAAAATTTAGATCACCAACTTGCAGGTAAAACAATCTTCTCTTAGCTCTTAGTGACTGATAGATAATATACAATAGATTCGGGGAGCAAACGTGGGCATGAAATTTAGTCAATAAGAACTCGTAAATAAACAAGACTCTTCAGTGCCAAGTTCATATGAGTATGAACGTAACTCTTACTCTCATTCTAGGAGTAAAAGTGATGTAGAATGGTAGCAGATAAGGTCACAATATATTTTTTGTAAAATGCATAACCAAATGAATGTTCTTAATGAAAGGAAATTTCTGTAAGAAATGCAATCTGCAAACCTTTGTCGGAGGAAATTGAGGGCGCGGAAGAACATACTGAAGATCTATCTTCAAAAACGTTCCTGGAGGTTGAAAAGGACATTGAATGTCGCCTAGGTGACACAGGTCTAGATGTTCTCTTTGGAGATATTGATGCTGATAGTGAAGGAGAAGAATTATGGGGAGTAAGCCGAGGTGTACTTAGTTGTAAGGCTAACAGGAGGCCAGGCGCAATACGAGGTCGAATTCCTTCAAGAAACAAGTAAAATTACAACTCCAATCTTCTTTTGGTTTCTACAAAGTTCTAACAATCTTTACAAATTAGTTCACTGATATCAATTCTTCTCCACTCTACGGATTATGGAAGCAACTATAATCACCCATAGTCAAAATCAGTAGCTACCATGAAAAACTAGAGTTCTACTCACCATCGAAATCATGATCCTCTGCTAATGAATTTCCCACTTCAGAAGTCTGGCTCTGAACCGATGAGTATCTGGAGGACGGCAAGGATGAAACATCTTCTGAAAGAAATAACTTTCTCAACATGTTAAGACTATATGCAGGACAAGCATCTTTTTCTCAAAACACAAGTAAAATGGAAAATTTCCCAAAATTAACTCCAGGATATTGACAATGGGTACATGAATAAGTATAGGAAGGATCGTAGGTTTATAAATATAGAATATATCTCCATTAGTATGAGGCTTTTCAGGAAAGCTCAAAAGCAGTGCCACAAGAGCTTATGCTCAAAGTAGACAATATCATATCATTGTGGAGGGTCGTGATTCCTAACATGGTATCGGAGCCATGCTCTAAACTTAGCTATGTCAATAAAATCCTCAAATGTCGAACAAAGAATTGTGAGCCTCAAAGATGTAGTCAAAACTAACTAAAGGGTTGAACAAAGGGTGTACTTTGTTCGAGGAATCCAAAGAAGGAGTCGAGTCTTGATTAAGGGGAGGCTGTTCAAGGGCTCCATATGCCTCCGGGGAGGCTCTATAGTGTACATTTTTTGAAGGGAAGATTGTTGGGAGGAAGTCTCACATTGACTAATTTATGGAATGATCATAGGTTTATAATTAAGGAATACATCTCCATTGGTACGAGGTCCTTTGGGGAAGCCAAAAGCAAAGCCATGAGAGCTTATACTCAAAGTGGACAATATCATACCATGGTAGAGGATCGTGATTCCTAACCATCCATGCGAAACCGTAGATATATGAAGGATAAGAAAGAACCTTTAATCTGGGAAACAGTAGATGGTTGGCTTGGTATCTTAGCGACCATTTCTGGAACTTCTGTCTGTAATTACAGCACAAAGCAAAGAAACGAGTAAACCAGTATCCACCAAACACGAAGCCTGCTTAAACAAGCTCGAGAAATCTTTCTTAACTGATTGTAAAGGTTTTTCTTACAGGGATATCTCCTTCCTCCTGAAGTGATAGCATCAGTGTCTTCCTAAACACCTCCAACTATAGAAACAGAGATTGTTCATGTCCATTTTCACATCATTAACAGAAATCAAAATTCACCAAATGGACAAGAATTCTTTTGAAACGACAACAAAATCAAGCAATTTCACTCACCTTCGCAACATCTCCCCTCAGCTTCTTCACGGTGTTCGACAACGAAGCGTTCTCTTTCTCCAAGCTCTCCTACAACACCATAACCAAAACAAAACGATTAAAAACGAACACAATTCCACAACAAGATTTAAACAACTCCGAATTCAAACCTTCTCCTCGTCGGCCCTGGCGAGTTTATCGATGGTTTCGGAGAGAGAATCGTTGAGCGATTCGATCTGGAACCTTAAGTCCGCTACAATCTCATCTTTCTCGGAAATTTTAGAGCGCAGAACAGAGGACTCTGATTCAAGCATCGAGACGCGAGTCGAAAGAGCGATGGAAGTGATTTTGCGGGCGACATCGAGCTGTTCAAAAGGATCAGAAGGAAGCACTTGCAAAACTCTATCAGGAAGATCAAAGCCGGAACTGCCAGATTCTCTCCCTTGCATTTTCAACGCTGTCTCGTAGCTTCTCGTAACTTCAATTACAAGCCTTCATTTCCCGTCCGCCATCGGTAGATGAGCTGTGATCGAACCAGATGAACCAGGAAGAATCATGAACAGTAGCAAAACGGAGAAGAAAGACAAATTGAGAAGATTGAAACACAGAATTGAGGGAAAATAGAGTGTTCATTTGGAACTGAGACATCTGGCGTTGAACAAAGGGCCTGCGATCCCATGGCTAGAAAGGGACAAGCCGTTTTGTTTTTTTTTTTATTCTTTCCCAAAATCCACTTTTTAAAGTTTTGGATAAAAAAAAATTATCATAAATAAAACTTCAAAAATTAAATATTACTTTTTCATAAATAAAATTCTGAAAAAAATTCAATTTCCTTCACTTCTCGTTAGAACTTATACGTTAATCAAACCTCCTATAGGATAATTCGAATTACGAGTTTATAAACGTATCGTTTTCATTCTCATGTCTGGTGCTCGGCTCTAATAGCATTTGTCACACCCAAGTCTTGGTCCGTTAATAGATATCGTGTGATGTCCCACATTGGTCAGGGAGAAGAACAAACCACCATTTATAAGGGTGTGGAAACCTTCCCCGACGCGTTTTAAAGCTTTGAGGGAAAGCCCAAAACCTTCCCAAACACCGGACGATGTGTCAGCCTTCTCGCTGTTCCCCGAAAGGGGGTAGACACGAGGCGATGTGCCAGTAAGTACACTGGCCCCAAAGGGGGTGGATTTGGGGGCGGTCCGATTAGAGGAAGGACAGAGCCGAAGGGGGTGGATTGTGATGTCCCACATTGGCCTTCTTGCTGTTCCCCGAAGCAGGTAGACACGAGGCGATGTGCAGTAAGGACACTGGTCCCAAAGGGGTGGATTTGGGGGCGGTCCCACATCGATTGGAGGAAGGAAAGAGACACATTTTAAAGCGTTGAAGGCAAGCTCGAAAGGGAAAATCTAAAAAGAAAATATCTGCTAGCGGTGGATCTGGATTGTTACATATCGTCCACCTTAGCTCGTTAGTAGTTATCGTCCACTCTAACTCCACACGTATTATTGTCGGTCTCATCGTTTGATCTAATAACTATAGTAATTTGATGTAGATGTAAATTATCCAAGGATAAAAAAAAAAAAAAAATCAATTAATGAATTAAAAGTTTAAAATATTTTTAAAAAACTCAATTATTGTTCATCAAAAACATAATTAGTCTTTTTCTCATTTTATAATTTTTAAAAAAATTCCATTATCTGAAACCATTTCTGGAAGTAAAAGCAAAAGAAGCACCATCGTCTTCTTCATAGGTTTGCGTATAAGCAAAATCCCCAAATCCCCAAATCCCTAAATCCTTCCTTCTTCAATCCGTTATTTAAATCTCCCAAATTCCTCTGCAACCACCACCCAATGCCTCGATCAAAGCCAAAAACAAGAACAACCAGAAAACCATCAATCAAATCCCCACTTCAATTAATGGCCGCCTCCGCCACCGAGAAAACCCTAACCGGCGTCGGAAACCTAATTCGCCTCCTCCCCACCGGTACTGTCTTCCTCTTCCAATTCCTCAGCCCAATCCTCACCAACAGCGGCCAATGCGAACCAATCAACAAATCTCTCTCTATAATTTTGATCCTCTTCTGTGGTCTCTCCTGTTTCCTCTCCTCCTTCACTGACTCCTACACTGGCGACGACGGTGCCCTCCACTGGGGCTTCGCGACCGCTTCCGGAATGTGGCCGTCGCCGGAGTCCAAGGTGGATCTGTCACCCTACAAGCTTAGGGCAGGGGATTTCGTACACGCAACCTTTTCGGCTCTGGTTTTTGGAGCTTTGGTGGTTCTAGACTCCGATACTATGAAGTGCTTCTTCCCGAGCTTTGCGGCAGCAGATAAATTGTTGGTTCAGGTTCTGCCGCCGGTCGTCGGAGCGGTTTCCAGCGTTGTGTTTGTGATGTTTCCTAATACTCGCCATGGCATCGGGTACTATGATTCCTCTGCAACTCCCGGCGGCGCTAATTCGCCGCTGGTTCGGAGAGGTGCCTGAGGTTTCCTCTGGCCACAACATTTCTAAACGTATTTATAACGAAACTAAAAGATTTCCGTTTGAAAGGTGAAAGGGATGTTTGGGTGTCTAAATATGTAATTTTACAAATTTAATTATTTGAAGCTTTTAATTATATTTTGATTAAAGAAGGTCGGTATATGCCAATATGGGGATTTAATTGTGTTTGGATCGATAAAATACCCGCAAATTTTAATTTTAGTAATTTTTTAAAAAAAAGTTAAATTACATATTTACCCTTAAATGTCAAATTTGTGTCCATGTAGTTAAAGAATCTTACGATGAAGCTGAAGAAAGAAAGTTGCTCGTTTTTTATTGTTAAAATGTATGGTAGAATGATAACATACCATTAAGTCAACAGATCCTCTCAGTTGAAAGATCTCTTGTACGGATAGTACACGTTCCAGTTCAACGTACATAATTCTAAATGTTTTGTTATGAAAAATACCTCGTGTGATGACTTATTGCACGTAGAAAAACAATTTAATGACTATCGATTAGATTTAGCCCAAATTTCCAAATGGTACAAACTGATATAACTTTTGTATAAGTAATCTAAGTATGTATCAATGACATCCCTAATGAAGAACATGTTTGAGTCAACCTTGCAACCCTTTGCTTTAAATCCTTATGCCTTCTGCTTGCTTTCTGTCCTATTCTTACAAACTCGCCTTAACAATGTGGTGATCGGAAGTACGGTTTCAACGAAACGACCAAGTAAGTCATCAAGCTAATTAACTAAATATAACCGCACGAACGTTCTAGGAATATCGAAATCTAAGAACAAAAAGAGATAAAGACAAAGGAGAAGGAGTTCCTTCCTTTCCAGAACAGCTTCCAGCAATGAGCTACAATAATCATGCAGTCTGCTGTGGGTTGTGTATCAAGAAGGTTGGATGTCGAATGACGACTCCCAGCTTCAACTCTGTTCATTCGTTAATAAACAATGTATCGAGAAGGTTGGATGTCGAATCATCGATCGTTCCCTCGTCAAAGAAGCCTTTCGAAGCATTATCCCGCCTGGACTTTCGCTCTTCAACAATAGATTCTTCTGTTTCAGGGCAATAATTCCGCTTGCCTTGCTTTACTGGTCTTTCGGCCACTATAAACTTGTTACCATCACGACATCGTTCGGGAAAGCCTGCCCAAACTGAAAAACATGGTTGATGAGAGGTCAATAATGTCTAGAAAAGGGGACAAGTATCATTTCCAGTTCATCAAATAAGGCATAACCAACCTGATTTTCACTTAAACCTCCAATATAAACACACAAGAAAGAACCCTAATATAGTAACAGGAGATGTAGCCAAATCTGGAAGCTGTTTTTGAAAAGACTCAAATCCAATAATATCATATTTTTGAAGAACTTCAATTTCCTTTAGTTTGTTCTCATAGGTGACGTATCTTTTCAAAACAAACTAACTTGTTCTTCCTTTGGGCTCATAAATCCAATAATAACAAGCTACCATATCACTGTTCTTAAAAACAAGAGGGAAAAAAAAATGGATCAGCTCCCAACATGCTCGAATTGTTTCAATATCATGAAAAAAATTAAACGAACAATTTTCTCAAATTGCAAGTTGAAAAAACATAATAATTATAGAAACGCATGTGTGAGATCCCACATCAGTTGGGAGAAGAACGAAACATTCTTTATAAGGGTATGGAAACCTCTCCCTAACAATCACGTTTTAAAAACCTTGAAGGGAAGTCTGAAAGGGAAAGCCCAAAGAGAACAATATCTGCTAGCGGTGGGCTTGGGTATTACAAATGGTATTAAAGCTAGACAATGGGCGATGTGCCAACAAGGAGGCTAAACTCCGAAAGGGGGTGGACACAAGGCAGTGTGCCAGCAAGAACGCTGGGCCCCAAAAAGGAGTGGATTGTGAGATCCCACATCGGTTGGGGAGGAGAACGAAGTATTCTTTATAAGGATGTGGAAACCTCTCCCTAGGAGACGCGTTTTAAAAACCTTGAGGGGAAGCCCAAAGAGAACAATATGTACTAGCGGTAGACTTGTGCCGTTACAAATGGTATGAGAGCTAGACACCAGGCAATGTGCCAGCAAGGAGACTAAGCCCCCAAAGGGGGAGGACACAAGACGATATGCCAGAAAGGACGCTGGGTCCCGAAAGGGGGTGGATTGGAAGATCCCACATCGATTGGAGAAGGGAACGAGTGCTAGCAAGGATGCTAGGCCCTGAAGGGGGTGGATTGCGAGATCCCACATCGGTTAGGGAAGAGAACAAAGTATTCTTTATAAGGGCGTGGAAACCTCTCCCTAGTAGATGCGTTTTAAAAACCTTGAGGGGAAGACTGAAAGAAAAAGCCCAAAGAGAACAATATCTGCTAGCGGTGAGCTTGGGATATTACAACTTGATGACCATAAGAGGATAATTTATCGATCCAAGATGATCATTAATATCAAGCATGAGTGCTATTACAAACTGCAACATCATTTGATTCAACCAAGCCATACTTATTCCTAGGACACAGTTTCCTAAGTTTCAGCTTGAAGGGATCATTTCCCATAATGAACTGATTCAGAACTCAGAGAAAGGGATCAAAATAATCAGATCAGATAACTGCCCCTCCTTACATACTTTTAAGATATATATGCATTTCTTCCTAAAGTCCTTTCATCGATCACGTAATTTTACAGTACTCATGATTTTACATGGTAAAAAACCAAACGTATCAAACCGAAAATATTAAGAGAGACTGGTAATTCTTATAGGTGATATAGATTAGACATGTATTTAAAAGAAACTCAAAAGGGGGAGATGAAAATGCAACAGTTCTGAGTATTAATTACCACCAAAATGATGTAGGACAATTGAAGCAGCTACAGTGACATTCAAAGAAGCGGTGCCGACACCATATTGTGGGATGTAAATGAAGAAGTCGCAGATTGCACACTCTTTAGCAGAAAGCCCTGTTCCCTAGAAATATCATATGCATATAAACATCAAAAGGGTGTCTCCTTGATGAATTAGTGTATCAAAATATTATTCCCAAATGATTCTGATCCAATTCAATCTTGAAGATCATGCTACTAACTAACTCACAATGCCTAGAACATCATAGAGACGTGGACTTAACAGAAAAGGCAAGAGATCTAAAAGGACATATTAAATCCTAATGACATCACATCAAGAAATGGAAGAATAATCCATCACAGAAACTATGATTGCCAGAGGAACTTTAAGTAATTATCGTTTATTTTTTTCATCAAGGAATCGGAGTTCACTCTTTGCATTATACTCATGGCCTCCTAACTAATCTCACAAATTTTAAGGATATGTGTAACCGCTAAACTCCACTACTAGCAGATATTGTCTTCTTTGAGCTTTTGGGCTTTCCTTTTCGAGATTCCATTCAAGATTTTTAAAACGTGTCTGCTAGGGAAAGATTTCCACACCCTTATAAAGGGTGTTTCATTCTCCTCTCCAACCCCCAACCGATGTGGGATCTCACAATCCATCCCTTTCAGGACCCAGCATTCTCGCCAACACTTGTTCCCTTCTCCAATCGAGGTGGAATCCCTCAATCCACCCCTTTCGAGGCTCAGCGTCCTTTCTGGCACATCATCTTATGTCCACCCCCTTCAGGGGCTTAGCCTCCTTGCTAGCATATCGCCCGGTGTCTAGATCTCATACCATTTGTAATGGCCCAAGTCCACCGCTAGTAGATATTGTCTTCTTTGGGGTTTCCCTTTTGGGCTTCTCCTCAAGGATTTAAAACGTGTCTGTTAGGGAAAGGTTTCCACACCCTTATAAAGTGTGTTTTGTTATCCTCCCCAATCGATGCGGGATCTCACAACGTGAGTAAGAAACCGAGTTGTAATTGAGAAAAATGAAAGAATTAATGGGAGACAATAAGCTCTTCACGTCCTATGTATAATGGAATTAGAGAAGAACTTATTAACTGGCAGCAGGATATGGTGATTAATAAATGCAATAAAAAATGGAATTCCAACGCAAAAACCAACCTCGTTGCCGAGAAGAAAAGCGGTGCTCCTCTTGAAAGGATGCTGATTGACAGCCACGGCGTTATCAGTGATCTCCACGCCACATATATCACAGTCCTTCTCCTACAGACACAGATGGAAAAAAATTCAAATTTCAAAACAAACCCATAACCTAATCGAGACCGATGAAGGGAAGAAAGAAAGAGGGAAGAACCTGAAGGAAATTTCGGGCGTCGAGAAGGGAATGAAAATGACGGAACCGGACGTGAGAAGTGGAACCATGGCTACCGAAGGCGTTGAAGTCCCGACGGCCGACGAGGATGACCTCCGATACACCGAACGCGGTGGCGCTTCGGGCCAATGTGCCAACGTTGTGCCTTTTGGCTATGTTATGTACGACGACATAGCTTTCGAACCCCATTTCGAATTCAATGGCGATGAAATGATTGAAGAGAAAGTGATGGGGTTTACGGATTGAGGGTTTTGACAGAGCCTGCAACTCAGTTCTGGCGGCGGATCGAAGAAGAAGGAGCGGTTCACAGTTCAGCCTGGCCCTGGCGTCTGATGAATTCTTTTCAATACGGTGTCGTTTCGTGGCTGTTCGCACTACCGTTAAACGCTAATTTTAATTTAGTATTTAAAATTTTTAAATTTTCCAATCTTATATATATAATTGCAAATAAGAGACTTCAAATTTTTCTCTCTTACCCATTTAATTTCTTTTTGTTTTATTGTTTGTAATTAAGCTTGGAAATACTATTTTACCCTTGAATTTCTTTGAAAAAGGGTTTTTTACGAATATTATAGATTCGAATCTCGACTAAAGGTTAAAAGCATATATGTCTTATCCAATCGAGTTACGCTCGTATTATCATAAACATAAACGTTTTATAACCGATGTTTCTAGTAGCTAGATTTTGGGCGTTTTGGGGGGATGGGCATTTTATAACCGACATTTCTAGTAGCTAGATTTTGGGGGGATGGACGTTTTATAATCAATATTTCTAGTAGCTAAATTTTGGGCGTTTTGGGAGAATGGGCGTTTTATTGGACATTTTGGGAGAACGCGCGTTTTATAACTGATATTTCTAGTAGCTAGATTTTGGGGGAACGGGCGTTTTATAACCGATATTTCTAGTAGCTAGATTTTGGAGGAATGGGCGTTTTATAACCGATATTTCTTGTAGCTAGATTTTGGGCAATCTAATCATTGGTTAGTTCAAAACCTTCCCATTGGTATCTCTAATTCTTAGACTAGTTCATTCAATAATCGAATAATCTTATGCTAAAATAATTACAATAAAAATTGATTTAGGGTCTAGAAAGTCAAAAAAAAAAAAAATCATAAAATTAAAATTTTCAATAAACCTTTTTTTATATATAACAGGGGGGAAAATCCTAATCTAAAAAAAATATTCAGCAAAAATATTGGATTTTGAAATAAAAGGATAAAATGAAATTCACAAGATTTAATTGATAAAAAAAAAAAAAAAAAAAAAAAAAAAAAAAAAAAAAAAAAAAAAAAAAAAA
>NW_019268517.1:781980-823060 GCF_002738365.1 Cucurbita moschata
TCAAAAAAAAAAAAAAAAAAAAAAAAAAAAGGAATCTTTGCCTAAATGTGATTTTAATTAATCAACTTAGATCTCAAGCAAACAAGATTAATTTTAATGCAAACATTAATCAAAATATCCTAACAAATCCCTTTTTAACAAATTATTAGAGAAGGGAAAAGGAGAAGGCAGTTGAAATTTTTGGATGCCGAATTTCTTAGATGCTCATAAGTTTAAGATAAAGTGTACCTTGTTCAACAGTTGCTGAGGGATGTGTGTAAGGCAAGCATTGATAATAACCAACATAGTAGGCAGACTTGGGAAGGTAATTCATATGCATTATTCCATTCCATAGGAGGAGTCCCACAACATTATTCAAAACACACTCAACTCAACTCACCACGAAAACTGATTACGAGCGAGTATAACGGACTGGAATACGCCGCTGTATCGGGCTCCTACAAGAAGGACAATCTTTCATACCTTGTTTTTCATGTAGTTCATTGCAGGTTGTGCACACCACCTGATGGGCACATGGAAGAAACACTACCGACATCTCCTCCGAAAGACACATTACACACTCCCGTTCCCGCTTCACACTCCCAGTTCCAGAGTACTCGTAAAGATCCTTCATCGATTCCGAGACATTCGGGGTCCAGGACTCGTTGTGATCTGTGCTGTTTCTGGTATCTATAAGCCTACTGGCATAACTTCCGTCGATGCCTCTCTTAAGAGCAGCAATTCTGGAAGAATCTGTCTTAAGTCTCAACTGAGATATTTCTTTTTCAAGCTTTTGGATATCGCTTTTGTACTTCAAAAGATTGTTTTCTGCTTTCAATTTTATTGTATCCTCCTTTGCTTTCAATGAAGCTTCAATTTGTTCTCTCTCCTTTCTCAATGAAGCAGCCTGCATGAGCAGCTCATCTTTTGCTCTCGCCTCCATTTTCCCTCTACCCTGAGATACGTTCCTTGTTAATGAGAAAGGGCCCACAAGTTGCCACGTAATTAATAGAAATAAGAGAAACAGAGAAAGTCAAGAAACGTTGAAACCAATAAGAAACATATCTCAAAACTAGGAACACAATAACAAAACTCAAAGGAAATATGTTCAAGATAAAACACACAGCATTTCAAAATTTCTTTTTTTCTTCTTTCGAGGGTATAAACAAGGTATATAATGCTCAAATCTTCAGAAGTTCATATGTTGTTGGAGAAGTAAATGCGTCGTATGTAAAACGACGCAAACCAAGACCAACCAAGCAAGAAAAGACGTATAAGAATTGAAATTGAAATTTAATATCGAGGAAAATAAAAAACAAACGAGGTAAGGTAATCTTAATATTGCACCTAAAATGAGATGCAACATCCACCTGTATAAGAAAAAAATCCAAGGATAACAATTTAAACCTTTTCGTAACATCCGTCATGCTCAACAGCTACAGAATTAGCTAAACAATAGGTTCAACAAGGAAATGGGAGAACATGCTCTAATGTTTTAAACGGGGAGAAAACATCAACCAGTAATCTGAAAACATACCAGGAACTAGGACAGCAAAAGTGTGCAAAATGATCTATGCAGAATAGGATTTAATTTCAATTGAAACACCCTAGGAAAGGTAACGTGGAGTACACATTGTTAACACCGCGTGGACTCCTTTCCTACGGCAGTTATTTCTTTTCGACGATCTACGGGTAAAAGCATAATTTAGTGTCTCATAATTATTCCTGGGAAGTAATGAAATTTTGATAAACCATCCAATTTATTGTCATTTTTCTTATGACCCCATCAGTTCAACAGTTGCGAGTTGCCAAAATTAATAATCAAGGCACAAAAGATTGTAGCTAAAACTCATAAGAGAACAAAGAATAAATTGTTAAAACATACCTCAAGTTGTTCCTGGACATCCCTGGCCTGCTCAAGTTCCTGTATTAGTTGTTTCAATTTTCGTTTTTCGACTGTGTGTTCTTCCTGAAACAACATTTTCGTCTTCTCCCATGATTGAACGTTTACTAGTGTTTTCTTTTCCCTCTTAGAAACCTCCTGAAAGGTAGCAGCTGATTCTGTAGCCCGTAATTTTGCAACCTCCATCTCCTGTCGTAGAGCAGCATTCTCCACCTCAAGCCTTCTAACAGCAGAGTTAGCAAGTTCAACCTGCCCACTAGCCTTGCACAATGCATGTTCCATCTCAGAAAGCTTCTTCTTGGTATTTTCCTCCAAAGTCTGCTTCTCCTTTTTCAGCCGTTCAACTTCCTCCTTTTCTTGCTTCAAAGTCTTTAGTTCAGCCTTGTCCTTACTTAGCCTCCTTGCAGCCTGCATGACCTTTTGATTGGCCCACTCCATCCACTCTTGCAACTGACTTTGTAATTCCCGAGCTCTTGGTACTAATTTCAAAACCATCTCATCCTTCTTATCCTTAGGAAACCACTGCCCAAGGGACTTTTCATAAGGCTTCTCAACAAAACTACTTGTAGAAGGCTCAGTATTGCAGCTGATAGGCACCGAGGGCTCATTGCTTTTAGTGGGCAAAGAAAGAGAAAGATCAGTTTCAGCTGCTGGTAGCGCAGAAGAAGTATTAGTAGCTGGTAATGCAAGTGGTGAACTAGGCGCAGGCATTGAAGATAGTACATTGATCTTAGAAAAAGGAGAAGCAGTTTTATTGTTTTCCAAGTTAAATGATAGAGAGGAAGAAGGAATGTCGATGGTGGTAGGATTATGGTTTCCATTGTCTTGGGCCACATCAATTCCCATAGCCTTGCTTATTTTCAGCGAAGCATTCTTAAAGTTTACTGCAGTGGAGCCTGAAACAGACTTTAGTTTCTTATCCAACATCAAACTCCCCAAACCAGTCACCTTTCCAGCTCTTGATGGGCCTTTCGGTCCATATGTTCGAAAGTTTTTATCCACATGAAGCGACTTTTGTCGTAGCATGTATTCTCTCTTCGTTATATTAGAATGAACCCTTCTGCTGCTCCCAATTTTTTCTTCAGCCACGGAAGTTTGAGGGTTTCCAGCCACATTAAATGATTCCCTAGCAACATCAGAGGCAGAATTTTGCAGTTCTTTATCTGATACTGATACACTTGAAAATAATGGGTCCTTTGGTTTAGTAAGATTAGGAACTCCTAGAGTGGCTGGTCCATCGGATTGAGAACTATGAGCACAGCTGATTGGAGAAATTGGCTTAAGAGGCTTAGGAAAATTCAACTCAGAGCTTTTGGCTTCTGCTTTTAACTGTGGGGTAGAGTTAGTTGAACCCTCATTCGAAGTCCCATCGCAGACACCTGCGTTAGACGGGTCACTATCCATTGTACATGCATGAGATACACTCATGTCACTGACCAATAAGCACCACATTGCATCGCCAGTGCTGAAGTAAGGCCTAACCTCTCGTAGAACACAAACTAATTCAGCTAAAATATATTTTTCTAGTTGCTGTAAATCCTCAAAATAGTGTTCCCTAGATTGATCAATTTCTTGGCCACTTCTAAGGAAAGCTAAGGTATTGTCCACTACATTCGACATGATATCTTTACAACCAAAACAAATGCCAGACCTCGAGATGGCTTTTATAGCAACCTCTTCAGTGAATCCAGAAGCAACAACTTTCTTGATTGCAGCCTTGAATATTGTGTCTAAATTGCATAAAATTAGTTCTACCAGCTGAGCTTCTGTAAGGTCACTCCAATCAACATCTTGGAACTCATCAACTTCTAGTTCCCCTCTTGGCCAGTCTATCCCAACATCAGGAGAGCCTCCATTGGACAATCCGAGATCGAGTTTCAATCCAGCAGAAAATTCTTGACTAATGCTACACAGATCACACGCACCGATTTGCCCCAGACTTGAACTAATCTCAAATTTCTCAGCTGAAAAATCATAACTCGGACATTCATCTTGAGATGAAGATGTGATCTTATTCAGGTCCCCTAAAGGTGGATCTGCTCGGTATTTCCTCTTATTCCTACTTCCTTTTTCCTGGACAAGCACTGAAGAAGGCCCATGGTTGCTAGTAGCAGGACAACTCGGCTTAGCGACCATTGATGCCATTTATCACTGTACAAGACAACAATGTATGAATACCTTAATCTAGCTATCATTTTTCCTCTTTCTCTCGTGTAGATAAATATACACTTCACAAGTAAAGGTACCAAACTTCTCCCATACCTCAATGCAGTTGGAAAACCATGAATATCAATTTTATGCAAACCGAAAGAAAGAAAAAAAAAAAAAAAAAAAAAAAAAACTATCATCGCATGAATGAATCATAAACACCTCAAAATTCATCAGCTGATGGTACAAACAAAACCAAGAACTAAACAATCCAGAACCTGGAGTATTCATCTAACTAAGAAACTAAAACGCATACCTCGAATCTCAGTATTAAAATCGAGATAATCAAAATCTGCGTCGGAAGAGAATAAATCAATCACAAAACAAACAAACACCGAAAGCAGAAACTGAAGAAGAATCTACACATGGAACACGAGCAAAAACTACATTCATCCAGTACCAAATTCATCGCGAATTGAATACAAAAACCAACCTCGTAGATCCAAGGAACTAAAAACTTAATGACCAATTATATATTGGGAAGAGACTGGTAAAAGTACAGAAGAAGAAGATCCTCCTCTCCTCCAAACAGAAACTCGAGAATTGAATGTTGAAGAACCAGCAGGGAAACAATCCGCAGAAACGCACCCGATTCAAACTGGCGAGTTGGAAGAATCGAAGACTGGAAGGAAATACAAAGTCAGAAGAATATCGATGAAATCAGAAAGCGAAATCCATGTAAGAAGCTTTTCTTTCTTTCTTTCTTTTTTTAATTTCTTGTGGTTTTTTTTTTTTTTTTTTTTTTTTTTTTTTTTTTTTTTTTTTTTTTTTTTTTTTTTTTTTTTTTTTTTTCGCTTCTTATTTTTCTTTCTGTTTACGATAAAATATTAAATTATTGTGAAATTTAAATGAATAAAAAGTTTTTTGTTTTTTGTTTTTTTCATCTTGAGTCAACTCATGAGTAAACAATTTTGAAAATTGTACAATATTTTCCATAAAAATAATAACAATAATCTAACACAACACATGCACACTTTTGCATAGCACATGTCCCGATGGATGACGTGGAGAAGACGCGAGGGAAAATTCGATAAAGGACACGAGCATATTTAAAGTGTCACACTAATTTCACGTACCCATGTTAGGGGCATAATCGTCATTCTACTCCTCNGCGTCTCTCTCTGACGGAAGATTTTGGCCTCAGGCGTTGCTGAATTTTAATGCTTTCTTTTTGGCTTTCTTCTTAACCTAACCAGGGTTATCTGAATTGCCTTCTCTAACTTACCATGGTTAAGTACCTACCAATCTTTACATATATATATAAATGGAACAATTTTTAAATTAGTGGCTAATATTTAGAGTCTAAATACTATATATATAATGCATGTTAAAATGGTCTCCAATTGCTGATGTAATAAATATTACCTATTTCGGAATTTTTCAATTAAAATTTTAAAAATTATTTTCTTTTCACGTCTTATAATAAAGGTGCATATAGATGGAAAAAAATCTTTCGAAACTATTTGAAATTTCCAAACAACTCAAATAGAATTAATAGAAAATGTCGACTCGTAAACTGATCCAAAATTTTTTTATTTTCTAAAAGTTCAATTTTTATCGTCCTCAACTCATATGAACACTTGATATGTGTTTTAATTGGATTTGTTCAAGTATAATAAAAATAAGAGAGTTAACTTAAATTTTTTAAAATATTGGTTGTATTTATTTATTTATTTATTATTACTTTATCCACAAAATAATTATAATAATAATAATAAATTTTCTAAATTTAGGAATTTGTTTTGGTGGGTTGTCGGTTTTCTTATTTAATAATTCTTATATTTATATAAAAAAGTATTAATGACGTCATTTATGTTAACATGATATACATATGTTGTGTTTTTTTCTCAAACAAAAAATATTATGCAGACACGTAATATGTTTATATTAATAAATAATATAAAAAGGGGGCAAGTGGACTTTTGGTATATAAATTGGAATTTTGAAATTTTAGAAAGAGACATTTTAGTTTAAATGAATGAAAATTACAATACTTAAAAATATTTTTAAATATTTAAAACTTATTTCTTATTTTTTATATTCTTTAAATAGTTTAATTAATTTTAAACTTTATTAAAAAAATAGATTTTTAGCAAGTTAAATATTTGAGTGTATAAAATATTTGTTGAATGCTCGAAGTGTGCTCTTCTATAGCCAACGAACAGTGATGGTGTCTTCTTCATCAGTGACGTGACAGTTTAACGAGTGATTCAACTCTTATCCCAGAAACTAGTGGTTATTTTGAGCTAAAAGTCAACCTTTGACGTTTAACCACAAGCCAAAAAAACCTTAAATCAATATTAGTTTGGAATTAGAGGACCAAACCAACGAACACCGATGATGTCTTCTTTAGCAGCGACATGATGATTCAACGGGTACTTCAAGCCTTGACCCATGAACTAGGGATGATTTTGAGTTTGAGGTCGGTCTTTGGTGCTTACCCACAATCCAAAGGACCTCGCAACGAGTTACGTTGGACTTATCTTCTCTCTTCTTTGAAGCTCACTGATCCTAATTAACACGTCATTTTTTACATTAAAAAAATTAAAATTTGATATAAGTTAGTGACAATATCCTTAAAATATAAATTTATTAATAAAATAATATTTATAAATTTCATAAAATTTTGGGCCAAACAAAATTGTTTTGAGATGGGCCCATGAAGGATATCTTATGGGCTTGGGCCCATTTGAACACAGGGTTTAGTAAATCAATATAAATCTATTAGAATGTAACCAAATTGTCCAAAACTAAACCTAATTTTTGTTAATACCGTAATTAAAAATAATAATAATAGTAATAAATAAATAAATTTCTCTTTATAAATAGCCCACCGGCAAGCTTTTTCAATAGATACGTCTTATTCCACTTTTGCCCCTCTGCAACCGGTCGTGATCATTATTCATTTTTTTCAGGAAGCTCCCAATTCAAAATCTCGCATTCCATTTGTTCCGATGGATCTGTTTTCAGTCTTCTCTGCCGACGGACCTTCGGAACTGTCCGATGCGGAGGAGGAACAGGACGACAACGACCACGACGATGATACGGTTTCTAATATCTCCAATACGAGTTCTGCTTGGAGCTTCGGCGGCCTGATCAAGACTCTCGCGACCACGTCGGAATCTGTAATTTCGAACTACCGCCGTGAGCTTGAGGAATTAGGATCCGGATTGAAGAAGGAGACATCGGTGATTCGAGACGTCGCATCGCGTGCCGTGAAGGACCTTCCGACGACGCTCGATGTCGGTGCGTCCGTTGCGCAGGAGTCGCTGGAGTCGGTCGGCCAAGCCATTGACGATATCGGTAGTGCCGTTTGGAAATCGACTTCGAAGATTATCTCACATGGTAGGGATACGTTATTAGCTTCTGATCTTGTTTCGGGAAATCATGAAAATAATAGCGATGTTGTTCTTTCGTCAAACCAATTAGGAAGTAGCAATAGTAGAAATCTCGAATTCAAACAGTATAATAGGTTCAATACGCAATTGATTGCGATTCAGCGAGACCTGGATACGTATTTGGAGGAACCTAAGGATTTAGAGGATTACAAAAATTGGAAATTAGGTTTTGTATTGGAAGATAAAGAGCAGGAAATCGATAATTTGATGAAAGAAAGCGAGGATGTTCGGGAGATTTATCGGACGATAGTTCCAAGTACAATCGTCCGTGAGTTCTTCTGGAGTAGATACTTTTACAGGCTTCACAAGCTTAAGCAAGCAGAAGAAGCCAGAGTTAAGCTCGTGAGGAGAGCCATTTCTGCAGAAGATGAGGAAGATTTGAGTTGGGATGTTGACGATGATGAAGAAGAAGAAGGGAATAATGCTGAGTTGCAGTCAAAGGATGAATCCAGTGGCGCTCTCAGTACTGAGAAGAGAGAAAGTGACAGTTCAGAGAGTGCCATCTCTAAGAAAATTGCTGTTTCTGATGATCCAACAGAGGACAGTAATAGGAAGCTGGAAGAGAAAGTTGGTGAAAAATTGGCTGCAGATGGAAGAGGAGACAGTGGTGATTCCTGCAAAGACAGCGACATTTCGATCATTTCCAGTCGATCTTCCGGGGAAGAAGAACTTGGATGGGATGAAATTGAAGACATTGGAACCATTGATGAGGCCAAGAACAATACCTCCAGTAGTGGCAGTGCACAAAAGATTGGTTTGATCAAGCGGCTGATTGTGGCAGAGGAAGAGGAGGATCTGAGTTGGGAAATTGAGGATGAAGATGAATGTACTAAATCATGAAGAAAGTAAAATTTTGTTTTCTTTTCAAAATCTCAACTTACAGTTCATAGACTCCATGATTTGGTGACTGCTTTCGTTGATAAAAAGCATATTCATTTGGGTTGTGATCACTGTTCATATCTCATTGTCCGTTGTACAAATTGGCTCCTCTATTTGTTTCATCTGGGTGTTGATCACAGATTACAATCACTTGGAAGTTCGAAACTTCCAAAAATTATTGAATGAGGCAGTTTAGTGGTTGTCTCACCATAATCGTCGGAGGTAGATTTCTTTTGCAACTTATTGAGCGATGGGATTAGAACACGAACAGAACTTCTTTTGCAATTTCTTTCCTGTACATTAGATTATACAAAATTGTCACGAATACAACTCAACCAATATTGAAATGATTATGAAATCAATTGAACTTTTAAACATTTTGTTTTTGTTTCCAAATCCTAAACAAAATATTATTTATCGAACTTTTGATCTATTGTTTTATGAATGGACTCGAGTTTCGTTTTGATAGTAATTTCTCGACAATAAGACAGATTAATATATCTCACGAGTATATAGTGGATCAAATTAAAATTTTAAAGTTGTTAAGATCCTTTCTCAATTTTTTGGTATGTGAATAAATTTAAGAACAAAATCCATTTGAGGAGTGATTAGCTTTATAGTCTTGATGCCACCTGCAGTGTACAGTTTGAGAGTAGATCAAAAATGGAAAGAATTATGTTCATATGATGTTGAAGAGCATCGTGGACTTCCCTTATAGAAGAGCGCATCTCAGACGTGTCAGAGTGGGTCGGTGGATGGGCAGTGGCAGTCTGGTAGAGACGAGGACAAAGATGATGAAGCTTATATGTTGTAATCAACCACCACTGTTCATCACAGACGCTCTTCTAGCCCTTGGATCTAGATGCCCAGCAGATCGCCGCGGTAACTCAGCCTTTCACGTTAGTCTCTCTCTCTCTCTCTCTCTCTCTCTCTCTCTATATATATATATATATATATATATTATAAAGATACACATATAAATAATATATATATATATATACCATACAGTGTCGCGATTGATTGTTAGCCTAACGAATGGTCAAGCCCTAGGGGGCGAAGGTTGAAGAGGATGAGGGGCATGGCCGGGCGGATAGGGAGAAGAATTTTCCGTTTGGGTTTTGTGAGAATTCCGATGGTGCTATCTCGCGGCAGAAAGTATTCATAGAGGATCTCCGGTGAGTTTGATATGCTGTAATAGAGGGAATTGTGTCGGGGGTACGGAGTCCTTGCAATCCGCAACGCTTTGCTTCTCTCTCTCTTCATTGATGGACAAGCTTTTGGGCACTAACTTGACGAACGTCACGAGGTAGAATTTTTGTTCGTTCTATTGTTCCTTTGAATTTGCCTGTTTTCTTCTTGTTCGTTGGTTCATTTCATGGGGACTGGTTTTTGGTCGTCTGAGGATCTGTGATTCTTCTGATTTCAGTTCGTTTCTCTGTCTTTTTCTATCTTTTTACACTTGGAGAATTTCGTTGGTTCTTCTGTCTGTGATGCATCTTCTACAGTAGGAAGTTATGGAATTCTATTTCGTTATTTGAGATTGTGCCATAAGAATATTCTAATAGAAGAACTGTACGCTTGAGCTTACTTGCTGCAAGTTTTTAATCCGCTTCTTCTCTTACGAAGTGATTCATCTTTCTGGAACTCTGTTCTTATGCTGTTCTTTTCATAAGATGTCTTTTGTTTCTACTTTTGTCTATGCTCGAAAGAATCTTGCCTGAAACTGCAACCTCGGGAGCTCATTGCTTTGTTGTTGTTTTTGGTTTCTTGTTCATTTGCTGTTATTTGATGTGTGTTCTGTAATTTGCAGTTCAGATACTGATCTTAACAATGAACAGTGTGAGAATGCTATGATTGTGAAGGCATATCCAATTGATATGGTGCGTGCAACAGATGAACTGGGTGGAGAGAATGATGGGAATTGTATGCTTGAACCATTTGTGGGGCAAGAGTTCGATTCATCTGATGCAGCACTTAATTTCTATAGTTCATATGCACAGCGTGTTGGATTTAAGGTTCGAATAGGTCAGTTGTACAGATCACGAACTGATGGTACGGTATCATCTCGCAGATTTGTGTGTTCAAAAGAGGGGTTTCAGCTTAGTTCACGCACAGGCTGTCCAGCAGTCATACGAGTACAGAGGCGTGATTCTGGGATGTGGGTCATTGACCTTTTTCACAAAGATCACAATCATCACTTTGAGCATGATGATGGGGGGGAAACCCTTCCTACTTTTCAAGTTAAGGCTCCTAGATCTGCAAAATTGATGGTTAATGTTTCTCATAGACGAAAAATTCATCTATTCAAGGATGTTGAACATGCCTTCTCCTGTTCTTCAGGAATTATTGATTCAAAGCATTTAAATGAGAGAGGAAACGTAATACCACCAAGGGGTGAGCCTTGTGTTGGTCTGGAGTTCAATTCAGCAAATGAGGCATATCAGTTTTATAACGCATATGCTGCAAATGCAGGATTTAGAATACGCATTGGTCAATTGTTTCGATCAAAAAACAGTGGTTCAATTACATCGAGGCGATTTGTGTGCTCTAAGGAGGGATTTCAACATCCATCAAGATTAGGCTGTGGGGCGTTTATGAGGATCAAGAGGCATGAATCTGGAAAATGGGTTGTAGACCGCCTTAAGAAAGAGCATAATCATGATCTTGAGCCTCAACCAGAAACTCAAAAAAGAAATCTAACAGTTTCGAAAAGGTTCACAGGGGAACTGAATGGTGGATTCGAAGGCAAGGAACCAGTTAACTTGAACTATGGGATCGTCATCAAGAGAACTCGGGAGAACAAAATTGGTAGTGATTGGTACCCAGGTCTTTTTGAATATTTCCAATCCAAGCAAGCAGAAGATACTGGATTCTTTTATGCTGTAGAAGTTGAGAATTCTAACTGCATGAGCGTTTTCTGGGCAGATGGAAGGTCTAGATTTTCTTGTAGTCAGTTTGGTGATACCATTATCCTCGACACTTCATATAGGAAAAGTGCTTATGCGGTTCCATTTGCTACTTTTTTTGGAGTTAATCACCATAAACAACCTGTTCTTCTTGCCTGTGCTTTAATTGCTGAAGAATCTGTGGAATCCTTCTCATGGCTGTTTCAAACGTGGCTTAGAGCAATGTCAGGTTGCCACCCACTTTCAATAATTGCCGATCAGGACAAGGCGATTCAACAAGCCGTCGCCCAAGTCTTCCCCCGAACTTTACACTGTTTTTCATCGTGGCAAATCCGGAAAAAGGAGCAAGATAATCTTAACATGCTGGATGAAACTTTTAGATTTGAGTATGAAAAATGCATTTATCAGAGTCAGACTGCTGAAGAATTTGATGTTGGGTGGAACATGCTTGTGGGAAAGTATGGGTTGAAAGACAATGCTTGGTTTAAAGAGATGTACATAAAGCGTAATAACTGGGTTCCATTGTTCTTGCGGGGAACATTTTTTGCAGGCATCCCCACGACTGACAATTTCGAATCGTGTTTTGGTGCAGCATTCAATGCTCAAACACCACTTGCAGAGTTCATTTCTCGTTACGAAATTGGGTTGGAGAGACGCCGTGATGAAGAAAGAAAAGAGAGTTTGAACTCTCTAAACTTACAAGGTTTTCTGCAAACAAAAGAACCAGTAGAAGAGCAATGTCTAAGGCTCTATACTCACGCAGTGTTCAAGGTGTTCCAGAAAGAACTCCTGCACTGTTACAGATATCTTGGGTTCAAGATTTACGAGGAAGTGGCTCTCAGCAGATACCTGGTGCGTCGCTGCGAAAATGACAATGAAAAATGTGTAGTCACAGTGATATCGACAAACCTGACGGTGAATTGTAGCTGTAAAATGTTTGAATACGAAGGGATACTGTGTAGACATATTCTGAGGGTGTTCCAAATATTAGGAATAAGTGAAATTCCACCCCGCTACATCCTACACAGATGGACTCGAAATGCCGAGTATGGAACATTGCTAGATGTGGACACAGATGGTGGCCCTCAAGAACTCAAGGCCGTGATGCTATGGAGCTTGAGAGAAGCTGCTTGTAAATACATTGAGGCTGGTGCAACATCTCTTGAAAAGTACAAACTTGCATATGAGATCATGCGAGAGGGTGGAAGGAAACTCCGTTGGCAAAGATAAATATGGAGGTTAGATAGATATCTCTGTTCTCAATTTTATACTGCATGCACATGCTTCTTCTTCTTCTTCTTCTTCTTCTTCTTTTTTTTTTTTTGGTTGGTCAGTGGATGACTTTAGATTGTGATCCAGAAACCATGATATTGAGTTGTGGGGATGATCCTTTTCTGGATATGTCATACGTGAATGTTTATAATATGTAAATGAAAAGAATTTGGATTACTTAGAATGAGTTTATATTTGAATATAGCGTCTAACCGAGCATAGTTCAACTAGTTAAACTAAAAGGTCATAGGCTCGAATCCACGCCCTCGTATATTGTTGATTCTTTGAAGTGATACAACTCGTATAACACTTGAAGATAGATCCCTTTTCAGGGCAGTCGTCTAGACAATCACCATGAACTTATAAACAACAATTATCCAAGCCTTTTTTTTTTATTTAATTTTGTATTTTCAAGCTCACATGTTATAAGATTTAAAAAGAAAAAGGAAAACAAATACAGGTGACATATCATCACCTCAACATCAAATCCACACGGAATCAATACATGAAAGAACACAATTAGAAAATTAAAAAATTACAGAAAAAGAAATCAAAAGGGTGTTTGAAGTTCCAAGCTATTGGTTTGTACATGTATTCATGCATGTTTGGTTCAAACCCTTCCGCCAATTCGGTTGCTACTAACAATCATCTCTTCAACCCCAACTTGGATAGCGCCTGTGCATAACAATTGAGTTGCACTTGTGATGATTGTCATTACCTCCAAAGTCCTCTGTGTACAAATACAAATATTCCACATTTCAATCTTTCAGTCGTACAACCATATATAGAACCATGTGATTTCTAGTTCTATAAAGTAGTCTTGGCCTTTGAATTGTCGTTTTATTTCTAGTTTTATTAGTTCGTATTACGTGGATTGATAAAGTAGAATAATGTATATGAACCACGTATGCAACTACGAGATCGTATAGCGATATAGAAAGTACCAAAAAGGAAAAACAAGTCATTAAAAAACCCTTCCTTCTTTAGGGTCTAGACACTTATGTACTTGAAAAGCTTCTAGCTTGAAGACTTGAAATTGGAATTTAACAAACATTACCCAACAAGCTTCTTCAAGAATGAAAGTAAGAGAAAAGTTAAAAAGTGGGAACTGTTCCAGACAATGCCTGTCTTACCAAGTTTCCATTTGTCCAACCAAGTTCAATTTCTTTCCATGCAAACCTGGAAAACAGAGTAAAGAAAACAGTAAATTATTAAATACGAAGTTCATAATCAAATTACCATTGGAAAACTGATTTACTGTAAAGAGAACAGAGAGGGAAAAAAGAAGTGTATAAAAATTACCCCATAGCAAGAACAGTGACTGCCCAAGTTGCAAGAGAGGAAGCAGATGCTGTGTGTACGTTTGAGGCATTCCATTTTGAGACATTGGTGATACCTGTGGCTGATGTTGCCATTCCAACAATCCCAGCAATCAAAGAGAAGATAATAAAGAATCCCGTCGCCATGTTTCCGATGGGGAAGTACATCGGAAACAAGTGGGCTGGCAGTGCCAACGTCGATGCTACAAATTCATACAAAAAGAACATTTAGAGAGACCCAAACTTACTACTAACATTCTGATTTGTTGTATATGGTTGATAAAGTTGGAGACGTGAGTCGAAAGTTACCTGATTCGAAAGACTTCTCCAACGCGTGATTTACCGCCCACGAAGCAATGACAGTGATGATGAAGTAGAGTACGAGATTAAGAACTAGAAGGACGGAAACTGCAGATCGCACTTGAGTAGCCATGGATTTTTGGAGCTTAGAGAAGCCAAGAAAGAGAACGAGAGAGAATGAAAGTCACCTCCTTGCCCTGAGCTCATAAGATAGATGGATATAAAGGGACATACATATATATTTAAGCCAGAAGTTGTTCTTTTCCCACAAAAATCAAAGAACAGTTCATCTCCAGGTTAAAAGTATTCCTTTATTTCATAACCAGAATGAAGTTTCTTCAGTTCCAAGGAACGGCCAAAGTTCCTTTCCAATTGTTAAGCTTGCCTCATAAGGGAGCAAGGAACAAGATTCCATTCAAACTAAACCAAGATTGAATCATTGGAATAAGAGATAAGGAAGAAGGCTGTTCAAGAGCCATGTTATACAATCATTGGAATCAATATTTAGTTGTTTTAGTACTTGTATTACCCTCTTTCTTTTTTAGAAATGAACTTTATAGTCTGCAAAACAATTTAGAACATGTCACCGTAACTAGATCGGTGACTGAATCCATCCGTAAACAACTGAGAGGTATGCGAAAATTCATAACCAGATGGAAAGTGATCAAGAGGCACTGTCCAAATCCAATTGAGTAAACATTCAAATAAAATGAACATCTGCAAGGTACACAGATGAAGTTTCTTTTTGCTCCAAAAGATTATTATTTTTTTTTGTTTTTTTGCATGAATGATTGTTCTGAAAAGCTGACTGGAAGACTTCAAGACCTTTATTTACAAAAGGTCTCTCTCTGCATTATCTAACAGAATGAGGGAAATTCTTCTCCTTGGTTGGTAACTTAACTTGATCAACTTAGAACTTTGCCCTCAAGACCAAATATGACTCATTGGCTCTAGACCTTCAATGCCAGTTTCTGAGCAGCAAGTGCTTCAGCTTCGAGTGTTGGCTCCCACAGTAGTGTTGATTCTGCCAGCAGCGAGGTCACGACGTATGGGTCCATGTTTGAAGCAGGACGTCGGTCTTCCAAATAACCTATTGCACGACAACATCACAAGGACATAGTACAATCAATGAAGTGTCACTGCCAAGAATTCTATGTTTCATAGAGTATCAGATAACAGAAGCAGACTCCAACATTTGAAGAAAGCTTCTTTGGTAATGCAAGTGGTTTTTACTCCTAATTTCAGTTTTTCTCATGTTCAGAGAAAATGAAGCTAAAATGTCACTAAAGCGGGAAAAAACCCGTTTATACGCTCGTTAGACTTAGTGCCTTCTTGTTATTGAACAACAATGGCAACATCTTTCAAATTAGCTCCATATTATTGAATAACGCGTCTTATTCCTGAAATGATATAACACATACCTTTGCCTTCTTTCTCAGTGTCACGTCCCACACGGATCGAACAACCACGGTTAGCCACTCCCTGCAGTTGAAATTTTCAAACTTGTTCCAAATAGTATTTGTTCAGGACAAAAGAGTGTGTAGCAGATGTTCAGACATACCCAGGAAAAGGAGTTGATACTTGCTGTTTCGTGCTTCCCTGTCAACCTCCTCTCATTTCCTTCTCCATAGGCACTGATATGCTCCTTGTGGCGAAGAGACAGATTCAGAATAGCCTTCTTTATGACTTCAAACCCTCCTTCCTCTCTCATGCTCTTCGTACTGTAAATCAATGGATTGCTCATCAATTCTAGCCACTACGAAGACATTTCATTGTTGTACAATGATCATATTCAATGAAAGGGAATGCATTCAAGTACCTGTAATTGGTGTGGCATCCTGCTCCATTCCAGTCACCCTGCCCATGAAATGAATCAGACAAGTCCACTTAACCAGTCCATTCCAAGAGTAAATTGGACCTAAAAGTTTAAGGTACCTCAATTGGTTTTGGATCAAGTGAGAGAACCACCCCAGCTTGCTCGGTAATTCTCTGTCAAGACGGAGGAGGAAACATGAGTTCACACATAAACCCAACTAAAATCTCAGTCGAGGAGCAAAGCAACTCGACCCAAGCATCTTCCTCGAGCCCACCACTTCACTTTCACTTTCATCTTATTTACCGAGGAGCGAAGCAAACATACACTTCCATGTTTTTACCAGAAATCTATTTACTCTCCAATTCATCTTTGACTCGAGCTAACTTTATCAATATAAGGTAACTTCCTATGCATTCACAATTCTGTGCCACAAACTACTTACATTAAGAAGTTATAAGTTTTATTCGAGGATGACGAAATGAACAACGTTATCGAGATTAAAGAGAGCATCTATTCGAGCCGGGTAATAGAGGAAGTTTAGCCCTTCAAGGTTTCATACCTCAAGAATGTATCTAGCACACCAAATATGATCTCCTGCTTCAATCCCAACACTAGGACCAACTTGAAACTCCCACTGCATGGAAAATGTAGTTAATTCAAAGGATTATATGAACTGTAGAATACCGCTCGATTCGACAAGGTTAGACATCAGTGAGAACAAGAGAGAACCTGGCCAGGCATGACTTCTCCATTGGTACCACTAATGTTGATCCCGGCGTATAAACAAGCCTTGTAGTGAGCATCTGATATATCTCGACCAAACGACTTATCGGCTCCGACACCACAGTAATAAGGACCCTGCCATGAACAAGATATCAATGCAGATGAAGTTAATATGATATTGTACAATGAAACTGTAAAGATCAATATCAAAAGAACTTCAACCTGAGGTCCAGGATAAGCTCCAACAGGCCAACCTAATGGCCACTTCACATTTGTCTGAAGTAAGGTGTACTCTTGCTCAATTCCATACCTAAATTACAATGGTTTCAGTACTCTGCATGGTTCTACAGGGCACACTAAAGTTAAATGTATGACTTAATTGGATTACTAACCAAGGAACTTCATCCACAACCTTCTTGTTGCTGAAAATCTCAGCAGCTCGGTGGCGTTTGTTCGTAGGGATGGGCTCACCTGCTGGTGTGTATGCATCACAAATCACCTTCATTGGATGATGAGACCGTTAACATTCCGATATATGATACCGAAAACATAAAGACTTTCGTTCTATGAGCAATGATTCTTAGAACTCACCAAAATATTGTTGCCACCACGGAAGGGATCCTTGAAAATTGCTTGAGGACTGAGGAATACATCAAATATTAGGCAGATGAAGATACTAAATGTTATTATAAAGACAAAGATCTTAGATCATACTATAGAATGACTTCACTGTCTTCCCCAGGTGCTTGTCCAGTACTAGATCCATCGTAGTTCCACTTAGGTAGCTCAGATGGATGTTCAACAGGCTTTGAAATGGTCTGATTGTAAGAAATGATGAACAAAACTCAGAATAAGAGCAATGAGGATCAAATGAATTGAAGTGATGAATGTTTATTGTATAAATCAGAAGCAGAAAACAGCATACCCTTGACTTACTACGCAAATCAATGCCAGATCCTCCAATCCTATGTGAAAATACGAACCAAATAGTTTCAGATATGATGAACTTTTTGTTCTAATGAACACTCTAATCTGCTGTATGCTAAGTGAAATGCAGGTTAAGGAAAGATGAAGAGAAAAACCAGATATATTCAGCAATGATCTTGTCAGTGTATGGAGTAACGTCCAGTTTTAGCAGATCTTCCATCCTGTTTATGGTGCTACCATCAGATTTGAGAGCCAAAACTCTGAATTTTGCTGAGCTTTTCACACCTCCTTTCTTGCTCTGCTTCATAAGTAAAGAACTCCACATCTTGGGGGTTATGGGGCTTCCACCCATTGAACTCTGTTTAGTTCTCAGTTGACATTGAGTAGATGGAGCTAAAATCTGAGCCATTTCTTGCACCTACTGCTGAAATGAGAGCATTCAAAGATCAAAACTACATTGTTTCAGGAGAGTTCAAGCCATCGAGTGAGCTATTCCATTGTTTCATCGATCCAAATGATGAACACAAGGAAAACACATTTAGAAACAATCCCATGTAAGAAAACAGAGCATTTGACAGTAAACGTAGCCACATTTCCCTAAATCCATGAACAGACACAAACCCAGATAACGAAAACTCAAGAACTTACAAGAGAAGTGCCGGAGAGTGGCAGGAAAATCAAACCCAGAAGTGGGTTTCTTCGTCGATAATGGCGGATGAAGAACAAGGGGATGAAGATTGCAGGATAGAGATAGAGATAGAGCGAAGATCCTACAACCATATAAAAGGGAAGTGTTTAAAAGAGAATTTGTTGGCTTTTGGGAAGTAGATAGGGCTGCGAGATGAATGGAGGAAATTGGATTTTGGGTTTCGAGATATAAAAGGTATTTTATGGAAATTTGAGGAAGGTATTGATTATTGAAGAACACTGCATCATTTGATTGGTTTCAGTATTAAATTACTAACAGTTTATGCTTTTCTCAGCCGAGAACGACATGGGGTTGCAGAGAATCTTGTTAATTTAGTCAAACTTTTCCTTTCAAATAATTTATTTATTGTTTCTTTCAATTTCCAACTGATTTATTTAGTATAATAAAATTGTTAGAAGTAATTACTTGATATCTATGTTTGATTCTTTTAAGTCATCTTAATCCCGAACATCATAAACAAAAGATCTAACCAAACAACCGTGTTATTAAAAAAAGTTATCATAGTGAAGTTTCTAAGGTAGGTACTACAAACTTCCGTTGAATACCAAATTAAAAGAAACGAAAACATTTTCTAACGTATCAAGACGCCTTTAGAGTATCAAGATGAGCTACCGAATTAAAAGAAATGAAAACATTATCCAGCGTACCGGGACGCCTTTCACGTGAGTATCTACAGCCACAGATAGTGTCGAAGCCCCCAAAAGTAGAACTTTATTGAGATTTCACTTAGGAGTAGTATGATAGTAATAGTAACAACCATGTTGGATATGAAATTTGAAAGTTCATCAGCATTACCATGGTGGAGTAATATAAACCTTCTCTGGAGCAGTCAGTCCTGTCTATGCTGCCTGAAGTTATTGTTTAACTCAACTGTCTAAACAAATTTGAAGCTCATAAGGTTTCAGTTCAACTGACATTTGGGTATTAGAACGAAAAACAAAATTTCGAAACTCGTTAACGAGTAAGAATCGCAGTATGCAGCGGTAGCTGAATGAAATCAGACTTTGCCATCTTCGAGTGATGATTATCACACCTGCAGGAGATGATAACAGTGGTAAGTTAAGGCAAACGAAAAAATTGTACCCAAAAGAGTCTCGGTCGAGTAACGAGGTTGGATGCCAGTTCACGGGGCTCTCTCCTATGGCGAGAACTCAAGGACCTGATTGTACAACCAATAAAACAGTGTCGTTGTTCCTTGGTTTAAAAGATAGTTGAGATTATAAAAGATTAGATTGAGTTTTCTGATGAACATAGCATAGCATCAGAGTCTATTCAGTTGGCCTTGGTAATCTAGAATGTTGGTTTCAGTGTACATTTTCAAATTTTCTTATATCAATATGTTAATACAAGTCAGTTTGGCCAAACAAGCAAAGATAAACTGACCCACTTATGATCCAAATTCTAGATTTGTAATAGTTCAATGGGCAGATATGGTCCTTTTTTAGCTTTCCCTTTCAGGCTTTCCTTTAAGGTTTTTAAAACACGTATCTTATAAAAGGTTTCCACGCTCTTATAAAGGGGATCTCACAATCCACCCCCCTTGGGCCCCGATGTGGGATTTGAAATGTTTCGTTCTCCTCTCCAACTGAGGTGGGATATCACAATCCACCCCTCTCGGGGCCCAGCGTCCTCGCTGGCACATCATCCGATGTCTGGCTCTAATACCATTTGTAACAGCTTACATATCATCGTTAGCCTCACGGTTTTAAAGCGCGTCTCTACTAGGGAGAAGGTTCCACGCCCTTATGAGGAATGCTTCGTTCCCGATCAGGGAGAAGGTTCCACGCCCTTATGAGGAATGCTTCGTTCCCGATCAGGGAGAAGGTTCCACGCCCTTATGAGGAATGCTTCGTTCCCGATCAGGGAGAAGGTTCCACCTCCCTCCAAGCCCAGGGGCCTCACTTGCACATCGCTAGCTCTAATACCATTTGTAACAGCCCAAGCCCACCAAATTATAGTCTTAAAAAGGATGTGTGTGTGCGCGCGAGGGGCGGTCTTTAACAAGAAGGAATACTCAAAATTTAAGCAACTCAAGTAACTTAAAACATTCTCCATCAGAAGCCGAAATCACGAGAAACCATTACATTTTATACCGAACTTCCTTGAACTAGAAGATCAAATAAACATGAAAACTCCTTTATTTATACCAGACATTTAATCATAGAACTCAAAAACATAATCATGCAAGCTTCAGCTAATCCACACTATAATCAAGATATCCATCTTAACAAACAAAAATGATGCCTCAAATCCATCTAAACAGAACTTTGAAGTAAATATTACCTTACAAAATGATGCCTCAAATCTGTATCTAAACGGAAGCATTTCTCTGCCAGACCTTTGCTTTCTCAGCATCAATAATGGATCCCACCAGCTTAGCCGCATTCTCCAGCTTCCCTTCTGCATTCACAACCACATAATCAAAATTCTTAACATGTCTTACTTCCTCTCTAGCCGTTGCAACTCTCACCAACAATGACTCCTTCGTCTCCGTCTTCCTATCAATCAACCTCTCCACCAGTTTAAGCTCACTCTCCGCCATCAAGAACACAAACACAGCAGATTTTCCAAGGATTTTCCTTAATGTCTCGGCCCCTTGAATGTCTACTCTCAACACAATATCAAACCCTTGTGCCATGAATTCCCTAATTTGCCTTTTGGGAATGCCCTTGTAATCCCCATACACTAACGCATATTCCAGAAGCTCGTTCCTCTCAATCATGGCCAGAAATTCTTCCTTAGAGACGAAATAATAGTCTTCTCCATCGACTTCACCAGGTCGCATTGACCGACTCGTCGCTGTCACGACAAAACGTAGCCCTTCTCGAACCTCTCTCAATCGTTTAATCACAGCGTCCTTCCCCACCCCACTTGGACCGCTGATAACAATAATCAAAGGGCTCGGTTTCGGTAACAATGGCTCGGAGCTAAACCCAGAATTGAGCGAAAACTCGAGTGATCGCAGCAATTCCGATCGTTCGGCTTTGTCTGGTGGCGGAATGTTGGCGGAGAGCGGTCTTCGAGCATCACCCATTTTAGAACTGGATGAGAAAAATGTTGGGGTTCGAGGGAATGGTTGAATGGGTTTGGATTTGATTGATTTGGGGTTGAGGAAATTGGTAAGGGAAATGGGGTTGTGGAATTTTATGCGGAGATTTCCAGAGCGGGAAAGATAGGCGCCGAAGAATCTGCAAGACATGGGTAGATGTAGAACGGTGAGAGCAGCCCGCTGTATCCCAACCAATTCACTCTGGAACAGCCTTGGGGAATGGAATTTGGTTCGCTGGATTCAAAAGGTTGAAGCGCACGACAGGGTGAAATCAAATCGCTTGAGAAATTTTCGGTTCTTCAAGTGGCCGAGGGAATGGCTCATGGGTTGGGTTTCACCCTAAGAAATCACATAATTTGAGGGTTTCTTCTACTCAACTAGCTCAATTAATAAGTATTCATATGCTTAATTATAAATTTAAATATTGTCGTTACACGATACAAACTCGATACGAGTAAGTTTATGATAGGATGGTGGAACTTGTTTCCTAATCAAGCATACCTCGTACTTTTGTGATCAATATAATAGTCAAAACACACTGCTAATAGATATTTTGTCTGCTTTGACCCATTACATATCGCCGTCAGTCTCACGATTTAAAAAACGTGCCTTCTAAAGAGAGGTTTCCACACCCTTATAAGGAATGTTTCATTCTCCTTTCTAATCAACGTGGGATCTCACGATCTACTCCATTGGGGCTCAACGTCTTTGCTAGCACACTGCCCCGTGTCTGTCTTTAATACCATTTGTAACAGCCCAAATCCACCACTAGTAGATAGTGCCTGTTTTGGCCTGTTACGTATCGTCATCAGTCTCACGATTTTAAAAAAGTGTATGCTAACGAGAAGTTTTCACACGCTTATGATAAATGTTTCGTTCCCTTCTACATCCGACGGGAGGATTTGATTGGATTATCAACTTATTCTTTGCTCATGTTATTACTTACATTCAATTATATGGTAAGATGGGGGCAAAAGGAAGGGTTAACAATTAATTAGTTAATTAATTAATTAATTAATTAATCATGTGATTAATTAAGAAACTTCATGGTGGATTTTGATGTTTATTAAAGGCATTCATCGAAGCTAAACATCTCGCACTTCCGTGTTTGGACTTTGTTTGTTCACTCTCTCTCTCTGACCAAATTGAAGTCTTCCAGGTTCATCATCGCCTCTCTGATTCTTGATTCCCCTTCAGAGTAAGCGTTTCTCAAATTCTCCCGCGTTCCAAATTCATAATTTTTTGCCGCTGATTTTCGCTTCAAATTTCCAAAATCCTTCATCGATTCAAAGTTTTAACCTAACCCACCATTTCAATTCTGCGTTTTTGGAGAAAGGTGTCGTTTAAAGATCAAGAAATCGGTTGTTCTCAAACTTTTAGTTGATGGGCACAATTAAACCGTTTAGAGAAACCTCTAAACTCTCTTCGAATCCTCCGTCGGTGACCTCCTCTACCGCTCGATTCGAGACTGTTAATAATTCGCATGATTTCAAGATCAATGGCTACTCCCTCAACAAAGGTATGGGAATTGGGAAATACATTACATCGGATACGTTTGTCGTTGGTGGGTACGAGTGGGCTATCTATTTCTATCCCGATGGTAAGAGTATGGAGGACAGCGCGGCTTATGTCTCGATTTTCATAGCGCTTGTCAGCGACGGCGCCGACGTCAGGGCACTTTTTGAATTGACGCTTCTCGATCAGAGTGGAAAGGGGAATCATAAGGTGCATAGCCATTTTGAAAGGAGGCTCGAGAGCGGTCCATATACCCTCAAGTATCGTGGAAGCATGTGGTAATTATTTTGCTTGTTGATCATGATTGTTCTTTAATGAATATAATTTGTGCTCAACTTGTTCATGATGCTGATCATCCGCTTAAATCTTGTGGATGTACGAAAACAGAATCGATTGAGTTCTCATAGAGTAATGTTGACTTAGTCGGTTCTTGATTGTTGTTGTTTGCGAGTTGTTCTTCCTTTTCCCCTCGAAATAAAAGGGAAATTAGACTATTATCAATGAGGATGAAAGTAGGATGGAGTTTGCATAGATAACTATCTGCCGAGTGGAGCTAATCAAACCATAAAGAACTCTTCTGTTAATCTTCAATTCCCGAAGATGTAAGAACGGTGGGAGTCTGCAAGAAGAGGGTTCTGCTAGAGAGACCCTAATCACCCTATTCAAAACTTCACTTTTGAACATCTAAGTTTTAATGACAATTTATCTTTAAAACCAAAGTGAAGCATGAAATAATGTATCGTTTAAATTTCAAACTCCTACGTTGTAAGAAGGTTATTCTTGAAAGCTCTTATTCCTCTGTACCTTCCAATTCCTGATTAGCAAAATGTGAACCTAAAAAGGTCCCTTACCGTGAGATCCCACGTCGGCTGGGGAGGAGAACTAAACATTCTTTATAAGGGTGTGGAAATTTCTCCCTAGCAGACGCGTTTTAAAAACTTTGAGGGGAAGACTGAAAGGAAAAACCTAAAAAAGACAATATTTGCTAGCAGTAGGCTTGGGCTGTTACTTCTACTGGAAACCGTTAGAACCCGAACTGCACTGGATGCCTGGAGAAAAAGAAAGACAATTAAGTAACGGATGATTCCATTCTTTGTAAAGAATGTACTATGTAGAAGCTAGAGGAGCATGTCCCCTTGGATGGTATCGCTTGAATTGATTTTCCCATTGGCCATCATCTGGGAAATGATTCGAACATCCTATGTATTTTCACTTACAAATTCTCCTGAAAGAGATAGAGCAAGTTCTTAGACTTGACGATGCTAATTTATCACACAATGGACTTTGAAGAAAAGTAACCCAAGGGATCCATTCTCTACCCTTGATTGTCATGAGTTGTCTTAGTAGTTAAATAGGAAAGTTGGGAATGTAGATACCTTTTAAGTCATAGTACCAACTTAGAATATTGAAATCCTACTGCTATAAAGTTTTATTGAGGAATTAGTCAAGGACCAAGGATGTACGTGGACCTGCATACTCATGGTTGTCATAGAAGAAATGAGATAGCGAGACAACCATCCCTTCAACCAAATTAGTTGACGATGAAGTTAAACTCATTAACCTTCTTAAATCAATACTTGTTTTTCTTTTTTCTTTTTAATTAGAAAATAGCAAAACTGTTCTTATAAATTTGAAAGCTATATCTTCTTCTTTGACCCTTTCTTCCACTCATTCATGTGGTCCTAATTGATGCGGAGTCACGTAGTAGCAGTATTGCTTTGCATCATTTGTTAATGCTCTTGGTGGTGGTAGATATAGAATGGAGTGCTATTTCGTGAGATTGTTAAATCTCTTGAAGAGGCAGTTACTTTGACAGTGTAGTATGTTTGAAGGTTGACTGGTTTTGGAAATGGCTTCTGGGTTTAATGTTCTGTATGGCTGTTTGTCGGTTTTTATTTCAGGTAGCACCGCAGATTATTTAATGAGTTCAGTGGATTCAAGAATTTCATAGTAGGCTAGGTGTTTTAGATCTAAGAATTCTAAACTATGTCACCCATCTGTCGCCTTTTTTTTTTTTAATTGAGTTTGATGGATGAAAATGTGTTTGTGGATTTGGGGTTCTCTCTCGTCTTTCCATTATGGTTCATTCAGTCTTTACTATATTCTTAAGTGCTTTCAATTGCACGCTTTATGTTTATATGAATGCTCTCACTCTCTCTTTCCAACAAAAAATTGCTACATATTGTGGGTGCCTGATTTTAAGTTGTGCCAAATGTTTTCTCAATGATTGTATGAACACTGAATAAAAGGATATCACTTGTGAATTTTCAGGGGTTATAAACGTTATTTCAAAAGAACTGTTTTGGAGTCATCAGATTACCTTAAAGATGACTGCCTCTCAATTAAATGTGTCGTTGGTGTTGTTAAATCACAAACAGAGGGGCCTAAAATCTATTCTATAACAACGCCACCATCTGACATTGGTCAGCAATTTGGGAAGCTTTTGGAAAGTGGTAAGGGTGCTGATGTAAATTTTGAAGTAGATGGTGAAATATTTGCAGCCCACAAGTTGATCATTGCAGCACGTTCACCTGTATTCAGGGCACAACTTTTTGGCCCATTGAAGGATAAAGATACTCGATGCATAAAGGTTGAAGACATTGAAGCTCCTGTATTTAAGGTTATCTCTGTTTCTCTCCATCTCTCACATACATAGCATAACTTTGTACTTCTTGTTCATTTTATATTATTATTGGATTCTGCAGGCATTACTTCATTTCATGTACTGGGACAATTTACCCGACATGCTAGACCTTGTTGGTGCAAACTCTAAGTGGGCATCAACTCTTGTGGCTCAGCATCTTCTTGCAGCTGCAGATCGTTATGCATTAGACAGGCTTAAATTGCTTTGTGAGGCTAAACTCTGTGAAGATATTGCCATAAATACTGTGGCGACTACATTAGCTTTAGCAGAGCAGCACCATTGTTTTCAGTTGAAAGCTGCATGCCTCAGATTTATAGCCATGCCTGAAAATTTGAAAGGTATGCCTTTGTTATGAAAATTGGACTCACTAAACTGGCTCGATAACTTTTTCTTCTAGAAATTACTGAAAACTGATTATGTGGTGGAAAAAGGGACTCACTCCTTTGTAAACACTAAACAGCTTCAGTTGTCCTATTTTCTAGAATTAAATTGTTTTGTGTTTCCCATTGCACTCTTCTTGACCCAGGCAATTAAAATATTGTCACGTTCTTACAGCTTCTTACTCTTCTCACTCTTTAATTTTTCGTTTTCATGCTTCTTGGCATCCATAGCTGTTGAGGCAAGGATAGAATGAGGTTGCCATTGTAGTTGATTCATGAAGAGAAATCTTGTGGGCTTGCGTCAAATGATATAGGTTGTTGGGTTAGTCCTTATTTTGTATTTACTGTTGAGCTGGGCTCCTTGGAATTGCTATGTGACAAATTTAGAGAGTTAGCGTTCGCTGTTCCCAGTGCCCACTATTTTTCTGCAAACAAGTTGGATGATGAACTTTTTGCTATTTTTGGAAAACAACACTGTATGCCATAGCTCATGATTTGTTCAACTTTCTTTATACTTTATGAGATGGTGATGGCTTGTTACGTTTATAAACCTTTATCAACTTCGATAAAATGTTGTTTTGGTGTGTTTAGATGGAGGTATCTGTGTGTTTTTAATCATCTGTAATTATTCCTTCTCCTACTTGAATGCAAGGTGATATGCATAAATTGAATCATTGCCTGGAAGTATAATGTAAAATCTGAAGCATTTTAGCTATTTTTCAGCCGTGATGCAATCAGACGGGTTCGATTATCTGAACGAAAGCTGCCCGGCTGTTCTTACTGAGCTACTGCAATATGTAGCAAAAGTGACTGAACACAACATACTCGCTTCTGGATTTGGGAATATGACCTTTCTAGATTGCTGCGATCTGAACGGAAGGCGTGTGAAGCAAAGGTTATACTGACCGATTTCGAAGCGAAGCAAAGGGAAACCTTTGAGGTATTAGGATTTAGACATTTTTCTTCTGTATTCAATTGATATTCCACAAGTTGTTATATGAATGAATTATAAAATAGAGTTCCTATTTTGTTGTCTGTTGTAAGCCAAAGGAAGTGACATTGGTGAGGTCTGTCCGTGGTTTTAGTTTGTGTACAGTACAGTCTTTGTAAGGCCCCCATCCCTAACAAGAAAAGAAACGAGTATTTGGACTTTCAGTTTCAGCTATATTATGAACACTCTATGCCTGTTGATGTTGAACTTCTGCTGTATCAAGAAAATTTGATATCTGATCAATTAAATGATGTTGTTATTGTATTATGATTTGGAAGGAACCATGTTATGTAATTATCTTTCTTTTTATTGAAAATTATAATTTTTGTATTTTATCCCGTCATTGCCATCAACCGCCCCGGCACTCAGGCACTGAAAACCTCTCCAACCTCTCCTTACTAGAAGTGTTTTAAAACCGTGAGACTGATAGTGATACATAACAGGTCCGGACAATATTTGCTAGCGGTGTATTTGAGCTAACAAATGGAATCACTGGGTGGTGTGCCAACAAGAACATTGGGTCCCTAAGGGGGGTGGATTTGAGATCCCCCGTGTTAGAAAGGAGAATAGAACATTTCTTATAAAAATGTGAAAACCTCTCCTTAGTCTTAGTAAATGCGTTTTAAAACCGTGAAGTTGACGCTGATACGTAACGGACGAAAGCATATGATATCTGCTATCGGTGGGCTACAAGGAAGAACAAATAAATGGATTGCTGCAGTTCCAAATTTATTCCAAACTTGTTATTCTAAAAGCTTCAAGAGTAAAACGGCAAACAACACACAGTGTCAGTAGCAATAAGGCTAGAAATGGCAGTTCATCAATTACTTAAGGTACTTAGTAAACCAAGCCAACAAGTCTCCATGAGCCTCATCTGCACATTTGACAGCCTCTTCATCTTCAACATTGTACCTCACAGTCCACCCATGAGAGACTTTCGGAAAGATCTTCACGAACGCATCAACCTATACATCCAACAAGCCAAAATTTACATTTATTTTCGATAATGGGACTGCCATTTGACATGCAGGCACGGAGAACTCATATCGAGCTTAGACATGTTCGTGGTAAGAGATTCAACGATATGATAAGAACTCAACAACATGAAATAGAATGAAGAAGTCTAAAACAACTCTCACTACCTCGGGCTTTGCAGCCAAGGCCTCTTCAAACTGTTTCAAGAGTTCTGGAGGAGACATATGATCGATCTCCGCCCCTAGCACTGAAACGTGAGCTTTGACCTCTGAAATTATCGACAAACATCGGATTCAGTTAGCTGTTATAAGAACATGATTCCTTAGGCTATTCTCTTCACGATTTGTTTTGTAAGAAAATGATTTGATTTGGAGACGGGAAGGGTAAAGGGTTTGAAGTGATCATGACTAGAGTACTTGTTATAATCGCACTCTTGCAGTAGCGGGACAGCGATCGTGCGGCACTTGTTCTAACTCAGTGAACAAGTTAGCTATGAGAAATTCGAATGTCAGCGTATGTTCGGGCCTCGAATCACGTTCGCGAGAAATGTTTTAGAAAACGTAAGGGAGGAAGTACATTTGAAAACGATATGAAAGAATCGAAGAACACAACATTATATGGCTATAAGCAAATAAAGGAACCAAAATACAAACCTTTGATGTCATCGACAGTAACCAAAGACGGATGAAGCAACACAGCAGCTTGAATCAACTCGACCTTTGCAAGTGCAACCACAACCTTGGCTAAGGTACAAAAACATAGAAGATTAGCTTTATGACTAACAACTTAAAGTTGTGCGAACTCGTCAGTCGAGCCTTTCATTTCATTGTTCAAGCACTTTCACATGCGTTGAGTTCATAGATTCTAACATCACGAACAATATACGACAATAGTAAACACGAGATAAATAGACTCACCACCCCAACAAATGCCGACCGCTCCGATCGCCGAAATACCTTTGCTTTTCAGAGCTTCAACGACTGCCTTCCCATCATCAAAAGACTTCTCCTGTTAAACCATTACACTAACATGAACTCGAACTCTCGCATATCGATAACAATATACTCACAAACAGTCCCAGATTTGTCCAAAAAACTAACAACTTCAGCAGCAGCAGCAGAAGATAGATAATAATCAATTAAGAAAACATTGCAGTAATGAAATGAAAGGCAAGAACTAACAGGTCCATGTTCTTGTAGCCACTCTTTAATTGGCCTATTAGGATCATTTGCAACAAATGGATCTCCCTTGAAGAAATCAGGAGCAACCACAAAGAACCCAGCAGCTGCAACCTTATCTGCTAGCTTCCTACAAATTGAAAGATAGCCATGTTCAACTCCTTCTTATGTGGAGCCATGTGGTAATTGCATTATATCTCTTTCAATCTTAGAAATACCTTAAAAGTGGAGCTTCATATCCTGCAAATCAAGGCAGAATCAAAAGCTTAGAGCACCAGAGATATTCCCTATTAAACAAGAAACGAGTTTAATCCAAAGATTCAACCTCCTAGATGTTCTATCTTATTGGTTTGTATATTCATATGGATGACTAATAAATGGTATGATATTGTGAACTTTGAGTATAAGCTCTCGTGGCTTTACTTTTAATTTCTCCAAGAGGCCGTACCAATGGAAATGTATTCTTTACTTATAAACTCATGATCAACCTCTTTATTAGCTTATGTGAGGCTCCTCTCGAACAAAGCACACCATAGAGTCTCTCCTGAGGCTTATGGAGCCCTTGAACAACCTCCCCTTAATCGAGGCTCGACTCCTTCTTTGGTGCCCTCGAACAAAGTACACCCTTTGTTCAACACTTTTGACTACACCTTCAAGGGTCACAACTTCTTCGTTCAACATTTGAAGATTCTATGACATGGCTAAGTTAAGGGCATGACTCGGAACCACGATTCTCCACAATGGCTAAGCTCTCATGGGTTTACTTTTGTTTTCCCCAAAGGGCCTCGTACCAATGGAGATGTATTCTTTACTTGTAAATCCATGATCAGCCTCTTAATTAGTGGACGTGGGACTCCTCACTTAACAATTCTCAACGATATCTAAACAATCCCACGAGAATCTTTCAATCAAATCCAGAATTCCAAAAGAATTTCTGTTAAAAACTCTACAGTGATCATGAATCAACCAAACAAACAATGACCCAAGTGATAATTCGCTTTACCTAAGTCAATTACCTAATTATACCAAAAGTAAAAGCGAAAACAGCAAGCCACAGAAGAATCATCAAAAGTGAAGGGCGAGAAAACAGAACAGAACAGAACAGAACAGAACCGATAAACAATAAAACAATGAATCGAATCAAAAGGGTCGGTACCATAGACATCGGTGATGAAAATGACGGCGTTTTTGGAGTCGGGGGCGCCACTGACATAGGCGCTGAGGCCGCCGAGTTGTTCGACATGGCCGGCGCCGCTGGTGGGGTTTAGAGACGGTGGGTTCGAGCAGCACTGCGGGCCTGACATTTTTGTTGCTCTCACTCTGATTTCAACGACTTAAAGAAAACGGCGTTCGGATTGCAACCAATACCTCCAAAATCGTTTGCCTCAGCCCTGACGTCAAATGTATGAACAACCCTGAAATATACCTTGAATGTTCTTCCTAATAATCGTCGTCTTCTACCTTATCTGTTTCTGGGTTCGATCTGTAAAAGGAGCAACTTTTTACATTTTTGGATTGTTTTTTTTGTAACTCAATTTGTTCCTTATGGATCAAATGTGAACCATATAGTTTATATCTAATTTATTATTAATCTAAACCACATTTTTATTATAGATTTAATAGAAAAAAATTAAAAATTTAAAAATTTTATTAGAAATGTTCATTATAAAATATATATATATATATATATAAACTTATTAAATAATTTTAAAACTACGAATTTATTTAATATAAAATTAAAAGGTTATAAAACTATTAAATATTATAATTTGTACATAATTAAAAGGTTAAAGTAAATGGTACACCCACATGGATTCGAACCGACTCGGTTGGATTGGGTCAACTTGTCTCGACTTAGCAAATTCAAGATGGGCCGGTCTAGACCGAGTTAGATTTAGGGGCTTTTTGGTCCTTTTGTTTCATAATTTAGGCCTAATTTCATCTCGAGTTTGGATTGATCCACTAATTTTGGGCCTAATCCATATTTCTTGGTTGGCCCAAGCTTGAGACCAATCAATGGGCCTTACTATGAATCTTAGGTTTTTTTTTAAGGTAATGACAAAAATACCCTTGGACAATTATATTCAGCCTAATTGTAACGACGCATGTCAAAGATTCGAAATCTGAATCCAGCACTTGATGACCCTGACATTCTCCTGTGTTTCCTGTGACATAGTCATGTTACTTACTTTTCGCTTCTAAGAGTGAAAATTATTCCCACAGACCAACACGAATCATTCTAGCATGTTTTGTCTTCACTCACGTACATTTTAAGAAAATTTCCAGAAGATCACCCAACATAAACTTACTCCAAGTAAAACACATAAGTCATTCTAACATGTTTTGTCTTTAACTTATACTCATGTACCTTCTTTGAGGGCTTTGTGACTCGTTCGTGTCGTGGTGGCTCGATGATGCCACGGTGGCAATGGCACATGGTGATGTATCGAGCAAACATGTCGGATTTGGATGTCTTAATCCTAAAGAAAACAATGAATAATATTATATTAGAAAAGACAAAAAATAATTAAATATGCTGAAAATGGGAATCATTTTTTTTTTCTTGACTGGCTATACTTATAAATCAAATTAGTTAAAAGCTAAGCTTAATTACTTGTCGTTTATGATAATATTTAAATGATAAACATTGGAAGATAAATTATTCCTGTCGGTGACAGATCGGTCAGGACAGACCACTAAAACTCATCTTCTTGGCCTTTTTTTTAATTAATAAAAAACGTATTTTTGTTTTTAATTTTACGCGGTTTTCTAGCTGTGCTTTACCTACAATTCATGCATGTTTACAAATAAAAATAAATGAAAAAAAAAAAAAAAAAAAACTGCCATGCCTTCATTAAATGGGTAATGGAAAAAATAATTAAAAATGAAAGTCAGAGGAAGTGGACAGGAGTGGGCAAGTGGCGAGTTTTTATTTGCAAGTGACAGTTTTAAAATCACAGGCAGGTATGACTAGGCTACAATTTTTTTTTCTTTTTTTATTTAACAACTATACTACAAAACCATTTAAAACATGTCTACTAGGTAAAAGTTTTCATACTCTTACAAAAAAAAAAAGTTTCATTCCTTCTCCAACCGATGACGTGGGATCTCACAATCCACCCCCTTCGAGACTTAGCGTTCTCGTCAGCACACTGTTCGATGTCTAGCTCTAATACCATTTGTAACAACTCAAGCTCGCCACTAACAAATATTATTCGCTTTGGCCCGTTACGTATCGTCGTCTGTTTCATAGCTACAATCAAATGTGAAATAGAGAGAGTTAATACAAAAGTAATATGAAGTACGAAATAAAGTTGTTATTATGTTATGTCAACTTTTTTTCGTGTGAGATTTGAAGCATATATTTGCAATATCTCTTCGAATGACTGGTGACGATCTTGACAAACCCATTGTGAATGTTTGCTGAATCACCACACCTCAATGGGGGTGAGAGTTCTCTTATTTATAATTATTTTCAGAATACAGAAATATGGTAAATTACAAATATTATGGAAATAGTAATAAAAGGAAAGAATAATAAATGAATGCAATATATTTGCCTTTAATAAGAGGGCAAATATGGTAACCCGTAATGTAAGGCAAATATCTAGATATTTGCCTTATAGTGACGGTCAACTATCCTTAACACCCCCCCGCAAGCTGAGCGTCGGATTTGAACGAACGTAAAGCTTGGATCTGAAAAATTCAAAGAGAGGTCGAGAAATACTCTTTGTGAAGATGTCAGCAACTTGGAGATGAGAGGGTACATATTGTGTGCGAAGTTTGCCAGCGATAACAAGTTCTCGAAGGAAATGATAATCTAGTTCAACATGTTTGGCCCGCTTGTGAGAAACGGGATTAGAGCTCAAAAAAATAGCACTTTTGTTGTCACATAAGAGTAAGGGCTGCTTTGAAATAGGGACCTTGAGGTCATGCAAAAGATGCGTAACCCAAAGAAGTTCAGCAGCGGTTGTGGCAAGAGCACGATACTCAGATTCACAGCTGGAGCGTGAGACAGTAGGTTGCTTTTTGGCACTCCAAGAAACCAGATTGTTACCAAGATAAATAGAATAGCCGGATGTAGAACGACGAGTATCGGGACAACCAGCCCAGTCAGCATCCGAATAAGCGACTAGCGTACTAGGAACATTGGATGGACGAAAGGTAAGACCAAAGTGGAGTGTTCCTTTGACATAGCGAAGAATACGTTTGACAGCAAGAAAGTGATCTGCAGTAGGGGCATGCAAGAATTGACTGACAGAATTGACAGCATAGGCAATATCTGGACGCGTAATAGTCAAGTACTGAAGGGCGCCAACAAGAGATCTGTAGAGAGTAGGATCAGAGAAAGGAGAACCATCAGCAGTCAAGTGTTGAGAAACAACCATAGGAGTGTGAACTGGTTTGCTATCGAGCAACTGAGCACGAGTAAGAATATCTCGAGCATATTTTAACTGACTAATAAAGAGACCATCAGGAGTGGGTGAAGCTTCAAGACCAAGAAAGTAACTGAGAGAACCCAAATCTTTGGTAGCAAACTCAGAATGAAGCTTGCGAGTAAAGCTGTCAATAAGAGATGAGTTGTTGCCGGTAACAATAATGTCATCAACATAAAGAAGCAAATAGATAATGTTAGATTGCTGATGAAAGACAAAAAGGGACGTGTCAGCGCGACTGCAAGAAAACCCAAGTGTGAGAAGAAATGAGCTAAAACGCTGAAACCAAGCACGAGGAGCTTGCTTTAAACCATAGAGGGCTTTCTTTAATAGACAAACATGAGTGGGAAATCGAGGATCAATATACCCAGGAGGTTGTTCCATATGAACACGTTCAATAAGAGTTCCATTGAGAAAAGCATTCTTGACATCAAGTTGTCGAAGAGGCCATTTATTTGTGACTGCAATAGAAAGCACAACACGGACAGTGGTAGCTTTGACAACCGGACTGAAAGTGTCAGTGTAGTCAAGACCAGGAACCTGAGTATAACCTTTGGCAACAAGACGAGCCTTGAAACGCTCGACAGATCCATCAGGCAAATATTTAATACGAAACACCCATTTAGAGCCCACGATGTTGGTGTTAGCAGGGCGAGGAACCAAAGTCCAAGTATCATTTTGTTGTAATGCTTGAATTTCTTCATCCATGGCAGCCACCCAAGCAGGATTCTTAGCCGCAGATTTGAATCCTTTTGGCTCAGTGGATGCAAGAAGAGCAGAAAGAAGTCCAGATGAGCCCAAAATACCAAGATTTGCTGGATGACGAGTCTTGAATATACCAGCTTTGGCTCGTGTGATCATAGGATGAGTGCCCAAAGAAGAGAAATCAACAGGAGGTTCAATAGAGGTCGAATTAGAAGTCGAAGGTGGCAAAGTGGAACCTGCAAGAGAAGTATCAACCTGCACAGACTCATCTACAAGGTCAGAACAAATATCACACGGGGATGAACTGGATCGAGGAGTTTGCGGTGATGAAGTGGTAGGGGGGGATGAATCAATATGATGAAAATGTGGTTCTAAGAAATTTGAAATAGGAATAGAGGAAAGAGGTTGGGTCTGGGAGCTAGGGATAGCAGGAAAGTGGGTTTCATCAAATTGAGCATGACAGGTGATATATAGCTTAGTGGTGGCCGGATCAAGACAGCGAAACCCTTTATGAGCAGGACTATAACCCAAAAAAATACAAGGAATGCTGCGGGGAGAAAGCTTGTTAGGCATATAATCACGCAAATAAGGATAAACACGACAACCAAAGGGATGAAAATTGTCATAATGTGGAGTGTAGCCATAAAGGAGTTCAAAGGGTGACTTACCTCCAAGAAGTGGAGTAGGCAACCGGTTGATAATATAAGCTGCAGTGCTGAAGGCGTCAACCCAAAAACGAGAAGAAAGATGAGAGTGAAAGAGAAGGGCCAAGCCAGTCTCAGTCACATGACGATGTTTTCTCTCAGCACGACCATTTTGAGCAGGTGTATATGGACAAGAGAGTTGATGGTGGATGCCAGAATTACGTAAATGAGTTTTGAAACAAGTATTAGTAAATTCGGTACCACCATCACTTTGAAATACCTTGATACGAGAAGAATATTGATTTTCCACAAATTTTTGAAATTGAAGAAAAATATCAAAAAAATCAGATTTAAATTTTAAAGGGTAAAACCAAGTGAATCGAGAATAATCATCAATAAAAATAACATAATAAAGGAAACCCGAATTTGATTTGACGGGAGAAGGACCCCAAAGATCACAATGAATAAGATCTAACACATGAGACGACCTACGTTCATTGCGGGAATAAGGCAATCGATGACTTTTTGCAAGCTGACAGGTATTACATAATGATGGAGAAGGCAATAAAGACGTAAGAGAAAGATGACCTTTTCTATTTAAAAAAGAAATAACAGAATGATTCACATGACCTAGACGAGCATGCCATAAATCATATGAAGCACGTAAAGATTTGTTTCTAAGGGCTGAAATAAAAGCAGAGTTGCCGCGCTCCAGCACATATAGCCCTCCATCTCTTTTACCGGTTGCCACCACCCTTCCTGTTTGACGATTCTGGATAGTAATAAGATTATTAGTAAATGTAACGGAGAGAGGAAAATCAGACGTTAATTTACTTATGGAAAGAAGATTTTTAGTGAGGTGAGGGACAACCAAGACATCTAACAAGTGAATATTTGGAACAGGTGAAAGAGTACCGGTGTGGGTAATGGGTAGGGAAGCACCGTTTCCTACAATCACAGAGTCCTTACCCGTGTAATTTTTAGACTGATCCAAAATAGATGGGTCGGCAGTCATATGGGCCGAAGCTCCAGTGTCCAGAAACCAATCAGCAGTATCGGGTCCAGCAATAGAACATGACGTGTTAAAGGCTTCAGCAAGGTGAGCATGAGAAGAATCAGGTCGAACATACCGTTGGTTGCAGCGGTCAGCATAATGGCCCTCTTTGCGGCATATTTGGCAGTGAGGTGGTCGACGACCTTGACTTGAGTGGGTTCGTCCTCGATTAGAAGAGTTATTTTTGTGAGAATAAGAACGACCTCGCTGGTTGGTAAAGGAAGCAGGGTGGCTTCCATGGGTGCGACCACGATTAGTGACTGTGAATGCTGTAGGAGTGGAGTTAGAGGACTCAAGGGAGAGCTGAAACAACTCAAAACTTTCAGCTTTAGAGACTAAATCTGCAAAACAGGGGATAGAGGTAAGAGCCATCTGAGCAGTAGAAAAAGCTGAAAATTCGGTGCCGAGTCCACGAAGGAACCAGTGCACTTTATCAATGTCCTCGACCGGTCTGCCAATGGCATGAAGTTGGTCACAAATTTTTTTGAAGGCACGGGCATACTCAGCAACAGGTTTGGTGCCACGTTTCATCAACTGCAAGTCATCCTTGAGTCTCAGTTCACGAGCTTTCGACTGATGGCTGAACGTAGTTTCCAACGCAAGCCAAACATCACGTGCAGTAGGGAGACCAACGACAACAGCCATGGCTTCCTCAGTGAGAGAGGAGAGCAGGAGACAGAGAAGTCGTTGATCGGCTGCTCTCCATGCCAAATATTTGGGGTTGAGTGTTGAAGAGGTTTCTGGTTCAAAGCGAGGTGGTGGAACCCTGGTTCCATCGACATAGCCCAGCATGTCTTGACTCTCAAGAAGAGGGAGAAGTTGGCTTTTCCAAAGAAGATAATTGGAGGAAGAAAGTTTGATGGTGATCATATGGATTAGAGTATTGAAAGGAAGAAGATGATAAGAAGATTCGGAAGCCATAGAGAAGAAAGGATCAGGGTTGTTAAACCGAAAGGGCTCTGATACCATGTGAATGTTTGCTGAATCACCACACCTCAATGGGGGTGAGAGTTCTCTTATTTATAATTATTTTCAGAATACAGAAATATGGTAAATTACAAATATTATGGAAATAGTAATAAAAGGAAAGAATAATAAATGAATGCAATATATTTGCCTTTAATAAGAGGGCAAATATGGTAACCCGTAATGTAAGGCAAATATCTAGATATTTGCCTTATAGTGACGGTCAACTATCCTTAACACCCATCTCACCATATACAAAACGTTCGTACAAAAAGTTAATCGACAGTTGGACGCAATATATTCAATCCATGTCAGAAACACATATATGGATAACTAATAATGAATCATGATGACATAAATATATATTTTTAGAAATTCGTGGAGAACGAAAATGAAGGTAAGAATACAGCGAATTTTGACCCCACGGACCGATACCCAAAGAACAAGAACCTCTCCTTTTAATTTTAATTATTATTATTTTTTATTTTTGGGTCTCAATTCCATTCCAAATAAAAGGTTTGATTTTGACTGAATTTTAATTTTATTAATAAATAAATTTCTTTTTTGGGAGGTTATGTTCCAGTGTGGGTCGCTTTCGGTGGAGTGGAGTATCAAGACCACCACCATATTATTTAATTCGAATCATGTGGATTTCTATGCACTTGTGGCTGGGCCCACCAAGTCTTTTTGTCCTTTCATTTTATTATTATTTTTTTAAAATTTATTCGTTTTGGAACAAAGTTTTTTCACTTTTGGCATGTGTGGGCCGTGGGAATAACTCGGGTTTGATATTATCACCGTCAGTCACCGAATCGAACTGTGCCCATCAAATCAGAAACGACTGTAAACCACGACGGTGACCGATCATGAAAGTAGGTTTTGAGGTGTTAATTCATCCACAAAGTAAAATTAAAAAAAAAATTAAAATATAATAAAATATTCCAAATTCCAGCTCATTAGTTTCGAACAGATACACAAAGAGGAGTGAAAAGACCAAAAACTCCATACAAAGAGGGCTGGGGGAAGGGGTGAGTGGGTCCCACGTCACAAAATCACCCAATCATAGAGGGCCAACGAGAGAGGTGCATTGAAGCTGATGTAGCCGCATCACACAGAATTCTCCAATTTTTTTTAAATAATTATTTAAACTTTTTAGGAGCCAGCAGAAATGTTTTTTTTTTTTTTTATAAATATATTACGGCTTATCTGTACGGCCGCCAATTGTAAGTACTTAACGAACTGACAGCAACGTTTGTCAGTCCCAAGTTGTAATATTTATATGTTTTTCTTTTCTTTTTTGTGTTTTTTTTTCGTATAAAATTACCAAAACCCAAAAAACTGAAAAGACAAATTCTTTTTTTTTGAAGGTAAAACCAGAAGCCTGCCACGTGGAACGCGGGAACTGTGTCAACGAGTTGATGTGGAGTGTAGATTCTGTGGGGTCCAGGCAGTTTTTTTTTTTTTTTTTTTTTTTTACTTTAATGACTTACGGCGGCGGCGCGGTGGACCGGCTCCGGTGAGAAGATGGTGGTGGTGATATGGCGGGTATCGTCATGGAGGAATTTATCTACGATCATCGAGCTAGGTTCGATGACGTTTTTCTCCCATACGGGGTGGGAGTTTCCACCTTCGGTCAAAAATGCACAAGTGGCGTCGAGGCGTTGGAGATTCCAATTTCGTTTATTTTGAAGGCGACGAATCTTCTGCCATTGTCGAAGAGCCAATAGACAAGTGTTGTCCTTAATCTTCGAGATTGCCAATTCAAGAAGAATCGACAAAGTCCTCTCGTCGGCGCCGTCGCGTTCTGCTTTCAAATAGTCGTGTAATTCCGGCACTCCGATGGCTCGTTTAATCCCATAAGAATAATCTCCTTTCGGATCAAAAATCTCCCTCACTTCTCCGACAAATCCGCCATCGACCATTTGATCAACACGATCGGAGACGAAATTATGAAGAATCGGCAACGACACATCGACCCACAAAAAACAGAAATCATATCGAAATCGAAACTCGGAATAATCATCAACCAAAGCTTCAATGTACGAATTCGAGCCACCAGCAATAATCGGAAGACGATCACGTGCCAAAATCGATTCAATTGCATCAGAAGCATGATGGGTAAAATCATGGGAGGAGAAATTTGAATACGGATCGATCGATCCCAACAAATGGTGAGTAATTCCACGGCGTTCTTCGTCAGTGACTTTGTTAGTGACAACGTCAAGCCCTTCGTAGACTTGAATCTTGTCGGCGTTGACAATTTCCGCCGGAAATCGAGTGGCTAAGTCGATAGCCAATCGGGATTTACCCGTTCCGGTCGCACCCATGACGAAAACCACCTTGTCTTTCCGGCGGAAGAATTGCTCCATGTTGAAACTCCCCTGGAAATTGCCAACGAGCGGCGCAACTCGCTTGCCGGCGGCGGCGGCGGAGGATAATGACAATGCCTTGTTCATCAAATACCCTGTAAAATCAAAAAAGAAAGAAAACCCAGATGAAAAAATGAAAAATTGAAGCGACCCATATGATTTTTTCTGGATTTAATTCAATACAGTACCTGAAACGAAGAGAAAAAGAAGAGAAAGAGAGGCCTTGGGGCCTTGAGGAGTAGGGCTTTGTAGGGTATATGCACAAAAATGGAGGTTCTTAGGGTATGGATAGTGAGGGTTTAGGGAATTAATGTTTTTATTTGGGGGAAAGGATGGAATATGTGAAATTTTTGGATGTTTGAACCTCAAATTGCCACTGCCCCTCTTGCTCAACCCATAGAGGATTGCTCTTCGTATTTATGCCTTCCCAAAAGATACTCCTTTCCCTTAGCCTTACCTTTAGTACGGACCCCTTGTTCCCTGTGCTAATCTCTCTATGTTTTACCCTCGTCCCATGTATTTTAAATAATTTAGCTCAAATCCAATTCATCGGCTACGTTTCTCATGAGATTCCACATCGGTTGGAGAGAAGAACGAAACATTTCTTATAAGAGTGTAAAGATCTCTCACAAGCAAACACGTTTTAAAACTCATGAGGCTAATGACAATATATAAGGAACCGGTGGGCTTGAGTTGTTATATTCTTCCTCCTCGTTGAGTAGTGTATGTCCGTGACACCCCACATACATGAACCAATACCACATCGTGATTATCACGATATGAAATCATAACTAAAACAAACTCTACCAATCATCCATGTCACATTTTTTACCCATTTAGATGAAAAACTAGAAAATTTAAAATTTAGGGAATATGATAATTTGAATAATGTAATCGTTTTATAGAGGGGGGTGGAGGAATTTTCCCTTTATATAATTAATTAATAATTATGGTCCAATAAAATATAAGATTCCATAAAAATAAATAAATAAATAACCAGAAGAGATTAACAGCAAAACCCTTTTGGATATCAAATTTTGATTCCCTCGAAGTGGAAAAGGGTATATAAAGAAGAGACAATCTTGGAGTATAGCTAATAATTATATATATATATATATATATATATATATATAATTATTTTCTCCTTAAGGGTCAAGCTCATGCTTACCAGCCAACCTTATCTAGGGTTTAATCCATCGCTTTTACATATAGATTTTGAAGTGACTTTTCAGTCATTTTACTTTCTTAAAGATAGATGCTGTGCTTCATACTATTTATTATTTTTTTATTCATTATATTTTTTATAATTTTTAATATTATTTTTGAAATACTTTTAAAAGTCAAAAGGTATTTTTTTTAATCTTAAAGTATTTAATTTAGATTATATATTATCTCTTAGTTAAAAAAAAATTAAACAAATTTTAATGTAAATAAAAATATTAGTAAATTAATATGTATATTTCAATAAAAAAAAAGACCAAAAAAGGTATTATTAGTAATAAAACCTTAATTTTAGGGAATAATTAATGTTTATTAATAGTAAATATTCTTTCTATATATATGATTTATTTTAAAACAAAAAGAAAACCCATTTCTAGAAGAATTTTAATTCAATTCAAATTGTTCCATTTTCATACCAATTTATTATTTTCCGATCAAACATTAATAAACTAAAAACAATTTTATTTCTTTAATATTTACAATTTGAAACCTAAAAATATAAATAATTTATTATTTTATTATTTTGTATTTATATAGGATGGGCATAACCACGTAACCAAACAATACTAGGTGGGGCTTTTTTTTTTTTTTTTTTTTTTATTTTAATTAATTTT
>NW_019268517.1:823573-870991 GCF_002738365.1 Cucurbita moschata
TTTTTTTTTTTTTTTTTTTTTAATTTAATTAATTTATTTTATTTTATTTTTAATTTTAAAAGCAGTTGGCAAAAAGAATTTTTTTCTTTTATAGTGGTTTAGGATGCTCTAATTTTTGGTTATTTTAATTAATCTGAATTTAGTGAAGAGACATTAGGTTATTAATTTAATTAATACACACCTTAGTATAAAATTATTAAACTAGAGGATACCCTGAGGTGACTAATCACTCTTATTTTAAATATAAAGTTTTTTATTAATATTAATTTAATTTTTAAAAATATAATATACCTGTATTTTTTCAAACCTTAGCTTTATTATATATCTCTCCACAGTATACACGTTTTGAAATTTTGAGGATGAGTTCTAGAAGAAAAGCTCAGAAAAGACAATATCTGCTAGTCGTAGATTTGAGATGTTATTTATGTCAAATTTAGATTTAAAATTTCAGTCTGATCAACCAATATATATATTTTTTTCGATTATAAATACATATCGACGTATTTTTTTAACACAAATTATACAAATCTAAATAATTTAATAATAATCATGTCTCAAAATGAAGTTGCCGCACGTGCGAGTTTGTAATGATTAGGAAAATAAATTATTTAATATTATCTTGTATCACTTAAGGTATTATATTTATAAATATTGGGATTTTATAATTCCCAATATTAGGTATTAAGTACGATATTTAAAAAATAACAAATAAAAATAAAAATAAAATGTAGAAGGACAAAAATGTAACATTTAAAAATTTAATTAATTGAAAATTAAAAAAATATAAGGAATAAAACTATAGGTTTGAGAGAAATATTGTATTAATATTAATGTAATACCAAATTTTAGAGTTAGTGGGGGATTCCATTATATATGAAGTAGGGCCATTATATTAATGAAATATGGGTTTTATTTAATATTAGGTGATATTTTTAAAAAATTATTTGAGGATAATCTTCACACGTGGAAAAATTTATAGATAACTATGAAACACGGTCATATCACAGGAATGTATGAAAATATTGGAGTTATCTAGTGACAAATTTTGGAGTCCGACTCTGATATGAATCTCGGGCATATGATATCACAATTGCTCTCTTTTGCAACTCGTTGAGCAAATGTGTGATGAGGACACGAGCAACATACTCTAACAAACATGATCGTGACATAAGGTGCTACAAATAAGATGTGATTCAAAGAAGAATGAAGACGAAAATTGGTGGAGGTAAGACGTCGGAATAAAGTATATATATATATATGGTTTTGAAATTAAATGGTGATAATAGCGACCATAACGAGGAGTAATGATGATTATGAGTTTAATGCACATATAACTTTATATTATACTATGGGCAATAAAATATAGCATGCTCTTGACTTTATAGTATAATAAATAAATGACATTGAGGGACCTATCTACGTATATAAATCGTGTGACCTTTTTTTTCATTCAAAGGACATTTGTATTATTTTTAAAAGAATTTATAAAGAAGTTGGATATGGATTAATTTAGATGTATATCGAGTAATCTTATTAAGATAATTGTTTAATTTTATAATTTAGAGTTATCTGTTTGGAGTGATTAGACTGGGCTACTTTACACGTATATCAACTAATCTTATTCATGCAATTGTTGGACGTTATTAGATATGGTTATCAAGAAATTCATAAGATTTGAATCTCATTCCTCTAGGTATACGTCTCGGTGGCACTGGACCCCAATGAATTGCAAATATGTTAGTTTCAAAGGTTAAAATCTTATGCTTTCGAACTTGTTCTATTTTAGTTACCACTTGTCACAATCGCACTTTGATGGCAACAGACTTGCAATTGTATGGTACTCACTTCTCAGCAGCAAGTGAGTTAAGCTTATTCATTCTTGCGTCGCCTACGACCAAGCAACGTAAGCTCGAGTCTCTGGCCCCGATTCAAGAAGAAAGTTTTAGAGAACGAAGGCAGAGAGATTTGGTGTTATATGGGAATGTAAGCAAAAGGCAACAATAATGGCTTACTGCAAATAACTATCAGATAGGAGGATAGTTAGGGGTGTATACATGTTAGGTTGGATTGGAAAAAATCTTTGAGACCAACTCGAAATATTGGGTTGGTTGGATTGGTGATCCGAGCCATCTAAATTAAATAGAGTTTACAACCCAACCCAACCCTCTATCTTGAGTTGGGTTGAGTTGAGTTGTCCCTTTATTTTTTTTTAACTATTTTAAAAAAATCTATTTATTTATTTCATTAATAATTAAATTTTCATAAAACTCAAATATGAAACATTCCGAGGTGACAATCTAATACTAATATTTGTTACAAAAGTCAAATATTCTTAATTTTCGCAATAATTTTGAAAGTATGGTTGGATTGAATTAAAACCTTATTTTTTAGTTGGTCAGGTTGACCTAATAAAAAAAAGTCAACTCGTGAACCAACCTGAATTTTTGATTTTTTAAAATTCAACCTAACCCACTTCAACTTTTATGGTCCGGGTAATCTAGGTTGATCGTTCTTGATTTATATGAACACCCATTAATACCCGTATTCATAGTTATTTTTTCATATACAATACAACTACATTATCAGAATTTATTTTTTTTAATAAAAGTTATTTTAAATTATATTAAAAAATTTGAATATTTAAAATATAGAGACTAAAAAGTCCCATGACATAAAAAATAAAAAAAAATCCCAATATAATCTAAAATTGAATTAATAATATAACCTATAAAATTAAAAGAGAATAATGTCAAACTGAAGAAAATTCAAAGACATTTTCTTTAATCATGGATATAATGATTAATTAATTAATTAATTTTTTTAAAAAAAGTTGTCGTCAAATATTAGAATATTAGCCAAGGCAATATATTAAAATATAGTCAAATATTAAAATTAGGGTTCCCATGCGAGAATGGAATCTTGATTATGCATTCAATTTTAAAATTTAGTGGTGCACCTAACTTTATTGTAATTAAGAAATTAATTTCCCTTAACTTTTATTTATTATATATAATAATAATAATGATTTTCTAATAAAATTACCATTTTTTTTAATAAATCAATTTCATATTTTATTTATGTTATTAAAAAAATGGTTTCCCCCTTGAAATATATGAACGAGTGATGGCCCAATGTAAAGCATCCATGATCCGTAGTCATTGGCCCATTTTCATGTTATGGGCTTTAGAAGTTCTGGGCCTTGGCCCAAATAGTTAAACATCGAAACCCTAATTTGAGGCTGCATCGTCTCCTCGTGGGAAATGACTAAAATACCCTTATGTACGTGTGCTTAGTCGGTAGAAATTAAAATTAAATAATCTCCTTGACGGTTTAAAACTTAAGTTATATTCATGTAACGATACGCTAAATTTGAACTTGGAGTGTTTCTACGGTTGAGAACTATGAGCCTCATCGCTTTACAACTTTTGATCTAGGATTGCATGCTTGAACGTTCAAGTTTGATCAATTTATATGTGGAGCGGTTGAATATTGAGTGAGTAACAAAACTATTCTCGATCGTTAGTACCACGTTTTTAAAAAATTTGTTAAATTTCTAAAGTAAAATTGAAAGTCTGAAGATAATTTATGAGATGTTGATGGACAATTTTCATCCACATATGAACGGTAAAAATTTTTTTTTTTTTTTTATAAAGTAAAAAAATGTTATTGTTCCTTTTAAAATTTTATGAGTATTTTTTAAATATAGTTGTATGTGATAATGATATTTTTAAAAAAAATTAAAAAATGGAAGGGTATTAATAATTTTTTTTAAAAAAAATTAAAAATTTAAAGATTTTTTAAAAATAATTACTAACTATATTTTTTATATTTTTTTAAAAGTTGAAAAGGATTATTAAATCCAAATTAATAATATTTTTAAAATAAAATATAAAATTTATAGATATTTTTGTTAATTAAGTATAAAATTAGTTTAAATACAAAAACAGCAACAAAAATTAAGACACAATACCTTGGGAAACGGCTACGCGCTTTTCACAGCGCGTGTGATGCATTGGGTTAAACTTCTTCAGGGTTGGGCGGGTCTGGCAACAGAAGGAAAAGGCCTTCCTCGTTGCCCTTCTAATGGCGATCCGACCCAATCCGAACAAACCCATCTTCTGTCTCTTCTAATTCTCCTTCCCTTCTCGATCCTTCATTATCTGCAGTTACTGTGTTGATTAAAGAATCTTGAAAATTGTTAAACGTCAATGATTTTGATTGGGGCCTGCGATATCGGATATGAATCTCTCACTTTCATCTTCCTCTTCTTCTTCACTTCCTTCCGCTTCTGCATCTTCTTCTTCTTCCTCCCCCTCTTCGTCTTCCACTACTTCATGGTTCTCCGGCATAGTTCGCGGCCGTCCCGATAGGTCTTCGAGCGTGAAAATGTCTGGCAGCTCTGCCTCTGGCTTTGTTGCTGGGGATCCCCCTGGTCCTGTTGTGAGGAAGAATCATTTTCGTGGGTTGCTCTTCAAGTACGGTCCCAAGCCAATTCAGGTCCGTGGATCTTTAATTGAGAATTTTCTGTTCTTTGGACCTGTTTAATTTGACTTAGGATTGGTTTGTCATAGGGATCTTAATCTTGAATATTCCTGTTGGTGTTTGCTGCTTTAGTAGAATAAACCCATTTGAGAGGAAGTTCAAAGGATTATTCAGAAACTTCCTGTGATTAAGCTTCGTTATTCCTCATGTAATGCAATTGTTTGGAGGAATTAGGGAACATCTTCTTGGACTTTTAAGTAATACCTTATTAGTGACTGTTTCTATGTTCCATTTGCTTCAGAATCTCCCACTGAGTTTAAGGAATGTTAACTACAACAAATCACAAGCTTCGAAGAGTTATAGTTAGATGTGCTTTGCAGATGTATGGGGTCCTTTGCTATGGTTGGAGAGAGGAATGAAACACTCCTTATAATAAGGGTGTGTAAACTCTCTGTAGCATACACGTTTTAAAACCTTGAGGGAAGTCTGGAAGGAAAATCTAGAAGAGGACAATATCTGCTAGTGGTGGGCTTGGACTGTTACAAATGGTATCAGAGCCAGGCTCCGAATAGTGTGCTAGCGAGGATGCTAGGCCTCCAAAGAGGGTGGATTGTGAGATCCCACGTTGGTTGGAGTGAGGAATGAAACATTCCTTATAATAAGGGCGTGGAAACCTCTCTCTAGCAGACGCGTTTTGAGGGGGAAGCCCGAAAGAGAAAGCTCAAGAGGATAGTATCTGCTAGTGGTGGGCTTGGGCTGTTACAGATGGTTTTAGAGCCAGGTTCCGAATGGTGTGCCAGCGAGGACACTGGCCTCCGAGGGGGGTGGATTATGAGATCCCATAGCATTCCTTATAATAAGGGTGCGAAAACCTCTCTTCAACGCGGGAATCCTGAAAGGGAAAGCCCAAAGAGGATAATATCTGCTAGCGGTGGGTTTAGGCTGTTACATATCATGACCAAAATAAACTCTATATTCATGTAATGACATATTTCTTTCTCACGTGATGCCTGGTTAATCGTGTCCTCTATTATTCAGGTTGCATTTAAGACGGGGGATTACAAGCAGCAAGTCATATTCATTGGTGGATTGACTGATGGCTTTATGGCAACAGAGTATGTTTTCATCGAGGGGTTTTTCCCTGATTGGACCTTTCATTTGCTTGATTTGTGGGTCTAAATTAAAATGACAGGGACTGTTCCCCATTTCCTTTCAGTTCTTATCATCAAAATACATACCAAAGATCTTGATGTGTGTTCACTGGTGGATTTTCAAGAAATTAGAGAAATCGATTTTCATTGTTGTATGGTTCGAAACTCTGCAGTTCCTGACATTTTCTTCTTGATTTGTAGATACTTGGAACCTCTTGCAATTGCTTTGGATAAAGAAAAATGGTCACTTGTTCAGATTCTTCTATCATCATCATACAGTGGATATGGTACCTCCAGCTTGCAACAAGTAAGTTGGGTTGGTAACATCACCATGGTTTCTTGAACGAAGAAGTATACCATCTTTTAGTTGGCAAACAGTAATATCCTGTTTTAACAAAAGGATTTTGATTTGATTTAGGATGCCAAGGAGCTTGATCAGCTAGTAAGCTATCTGATCAATAAAGAAGACTCCGAGGGTGTCGTGTTACTTGGACATAGTACTGGCTGTCAGGTAATTACTGAATGTTCTTGAACTATGAAGCTTTGATCAACAGTTGGAAATTTCATCTATGTTCTTTGGACATTGTTGCAGGACATAGTCTATTATATGCGTACAAATGCAGCTTGCTCTCGAGCAGTTCGTGGTGCCATTTTGCAGGTAATAACTTATCCTTGAGTGTTTCATTACTGGAAGATTCACATCTCAGTACTGGTGGTGAGTTATGAATCTCGCATTACATCTTTGTTGTAGCGTTACGTAATTGTCTAGTAGAATTAGCTAAGGTTTTTGCAACTTGTAAGCTATCTTGGATGCCATGGTTCTCCAAAATGAAGAAAAAAAGTTATTTTCCTCTTGGCGTTTGAACACTTGTAGTCAATTTCTTTTAGAGCACATGATTTTATGTGTAGTTTTTAACTAATAATCATGATTCTTGTTTGTTTGGTCAGGCTCCGGTTAGTGATCGAGAGTATAGAGCAACTCTTCCTGAAACAGCAGCCATGATCGACTTGGCTTCGACTATGATAAACGAAGGCAGAGGATTAGATCTTATGCCAAGGGAGGCAGACCCGTCTCCGATAACCGCCACTCGGTGAGTATAAGAGCACATCATCTTTATTCGTTGGTAATCTTGAAAGCATGAAAGTTGAACATGTTACTATCTTACCGAACAGAGGATTCACAATTTGAAAACCAGTGGGAAATCATGTAAATATCTTTTGATTTGGCTGTGTCTGTAGTATCCTTCTTTATTTCTTTATTTCTTTAAACGTGTGTGAGATCCCACATCGGTCGGAGAAGAGAACGAAACATTCCTTATAAGGGTGTGGAAACCTCTCCCTAGCGTGTATTTTAAAACCAAGCGGGGAGGCCCGAAAGGGAAAGCTCAAAGAGGACAATATTTGTTAGCAGTGGGCTCGGGCTGTTCCAAATGGTATTAGAGCTAGTCACTAGGCGATGTGCCAGTGAGGACGTTGGGCCTCCAAGGAGGGTGGATTGTAAGGTCCCACATCATTTGGAGAGGGGAACGAAACATTCCTTATAAGGGTGTGGAAACTTCTCCCTAGCAGACACATTTTAAAACCTTGCGGGGAAGCCCAGGAGGTAAAGTCCAAAGAGAACAATATCTACTAGTGGTGGGCTTGGACTGTTACAGTGTGGATGATTTTTGGTACGTTTAATTAATTTTTCTCGAGATTGCAGTTTTTAATGCTACGATTAGCTATTTGCAGGTATTATTCGCTTTGCTCATACATGGGGGATGATGACATGTTCAGCTCCGACCTTAGCGATGACCAGTTGAGAATGAGACTTGGGCACATGGCTAACACACCGTGTCAGGTCTGCATGCACACTTCTCTCTTTCTGGTTTATCTGAATGGAGCAATGCTTCTTAAACCTTACTTAAAAGACTTGAATAAAAATAAGTTTAATTTTTGGATCGATGAAAGCTACTGCTTCTCTTTCGGACCGAAGAATATAAAAGCTCAAGCCATGTGAGATCCCACATTGGTTGTAGAGGAGAACGAAACATTCCTTATAAGAGTGTGAAAACATTTCCTTAACCAACGTGTTTTAAAACCGTGAGGCTGACGCCGATACGTAACGGGCCAAGCCAGACAATATCTACTAGCGGTGGACTTGGACTATTGCAAATGGTCAGAGCCAGACATTAAGCGGTGTGCGAGCGAGGACGCTAATCCCTATGGAGGTGGATTGTGAGATCCCACATCAGTTGGAGAGGAGAATGAAACATTCCTTATTAAGAGTGTGGAAACCTCTCCCCTAACAGACGCGTTTTAAAACTGTGAGGCTGACAGCGATACGTAACAGACCAAAGTAGACAATATCTGTTAGTAATAGGCTTGAGCTGTTACAAATAGTATCAGAGCCAGACACTAAGCGGTGTGCCAGCGAGGACGCTGGACCCCTGGGGGGAGATTGGAGGTCCCACATCGGTTGGAGAAGAAAACGAAACATTCCTTATAAGGGTGTGGAAACCTCTCACTAACAAACCTCTCACATTGCTTGCAGGTTATCTATTCCATGGGTGACGAATATGTGCCGGAATACGTGGATAAGGAGGCATTGGTTGATAGGTAAACTCAATAACTCTTGTTACTCAATTGCTATCCCATAGTCCACCTGCCTCAAACAATTAACATTCTTGATGGGGCTGGTGTTACTCACCTCTGTTTCACTATACATTCAATGATTTAGAGAGTAGTAGCCACAACCGAGCGGGAGAGAGCGAGCGAGCGATCGATCGATCATGGTGCTTGACACCTAACGATATTGTTTTTGTTATGAGGTAATGCAGATTGTGCAAAGCAATGGGAGGTGCAGAGAAAGTTGAGATTCAACATGGGAATCATTCTCTGTCAAACAGAGTTAATGAAGCAGTTGATGCCATAATTGACTTCGTGAAAAGGGAGGGTCCTAAGGGGTGGGATGATCCATGGCATTAGTACTGTTCATTCTTCTGCTGCGTGCTCCCTTCTTCTCTTCATTCATTTCATTTGATCATATCAGATTGTGAGGAAGGGTTATTTAAATGGGTATCAGATCTCTTGTCTAGACTGTGTTATCTGTGGTAGCTTTCATTGTTATTTGCAGACAAAGAGACAGAAAGGGTATGATTGTTTGTTCATTAGATTTCCTTCAATTGGAATTCTTCTTGTGTTCTCCATAACTTCGTGGTAATTATTTACAAGAGTTAGCATTGATTTTGATTAATCCCCAACATCGAGATGACATAGTTAATGTAACCGTTCAAGTCCATCACTAACACATATCATCTTTTTTGGGCTTTCCTTCCGAGCTTCTCTTCAAAGTTTCCATATTTTTGTAAGGAATGTTTCGTTCCCTCTCTAGCCAATGTGGGATCGTACAATCCACCCTCCTTGGGGGCTAACATCCTCGCTGACACACTACTCAATCTCTTGCTCTGATACCATTTTGTAACCGTCTAAGTCCAGATATAAAACGTGTCCGTTACTTCTAGACTTTACTTCTAGACTTTCCCTCAAGGATTTAAAACGTGTCCGTTAGGGGAGATTTTTGTATCTTTATAAGGAATACTTTCACTTCCCTCTCCAACCAATATGAGATCTCATAGTTAGTTTAATTTCTCATTAATAATTTTATGTTACATTTTAAGAATTTTGAAAAAAAAAGAGTTAAAATTAGTTTTTATAATTTTTAAAATAAAAAATTTATAAGATTTTGTATTTGAAAATTTAGGAAAATTTTAATAAAATTATTGTTAATTACTTTATGTAATTTTACTTACTAAAATTGACCGATTTACATTTTTACTAAATAATCCGCAGCGGGTCGGGTACATATAAAATGGTTCCTCATGGAGTCCGGAACCCGACAAGAAACATGTCGCGTGGGAAGCACGTGCCACAGCTAGAATCCAGGAATCCTCATAATGCAAAACAATGAAATGACGAAAAAGCCCCTACTGAGCTCAACTCCAATCCTGGCTGACAGGAAAGAACGTCGACATTGTCGGTGCTCCGCGTTGCTTGACAAAACGGTAATTTTCATGAATCTCACAAGAAGGGTAAAACCGTCCATTCATAAAGTTGTCTTCCGCTCAAGCTCCGCCCTCGCCTTTCCCTTTGGGACATCGACAATGGTCTCCAGCTCCATAATTATCGCTGTTTTTATCCGACAGAAGAGGAATACAAAAAAAAAAAAAAAAACATTTTTATTTCAATCGATCAATAATTCCCCCTAATTTCTACCCCAAATTTTGTTATTTGTAGAGAGAGAAACAGCAAAACAGAAGACCAACGAAGAAGAAGAAGAAATTGAAGAAGCATCTCCGTTTCTTCAAATCTTCGTTGCTCAAACACAACAATCTTCAAAACCCAGACAGATTTCTGGTTTTTCCGACCAACCCAGTAAGTAAAATCTGTTCTTTTTTCACTTTTTTCCTGCTTTTTCTCTTCGGTTTTGTTGGGTTTTGTTTAATCGAGAAAGGGGAATCTTTAGCGTTCGGAAAAGATCAGAACTTTATCGCCTGCATTTCTCTCCGGCGAAGGAAACAAAGGGTTTTTTGGGTTTCTTTTTTGTTCTTCTGGATTGTGGATTCGTTGAATCTGCGGCAGTTTTCAGATGCCGGAGAAGGGCCTGCTTCGAGCGACGTCGCAGCCATGGCTTTTCGTGTCGTCTTCGTTGGTACATTCCCGTTTTTGGGTACTCACAGGGTTGGTTCTTCTCAGTATGTTGGCCGTTTGGAGTATCGACGGCTTCAACGTTAATACCTTCATCAAATTTTGGAGCTCCCCTCAAGATTTCGTCTCTGTTTCTTCCAATTTCACCAATACCCATTTTAATTTATCCACTAAGGATTCCAATTTCACCCAATTCGTCTCTTACAAACCCGAAAATTACCCGGAATCTGCGTTGTTTGAACCGGTTTCGCCGCATAATTCCACCGGCGAACCTCGCCGGATTGAGAATGAACCGGCGGTTCCCTACGCGTCTTTTTCTGATTGGTTTTCAGCTGAACTCGAGCCTAATTATACCTCCAATCTTCTGGCTTTATGGAAGACTCCCGGCGGCGAACCCTGCAGAGACTCCCGGACGGCGGATATTGCTATTTCCGGCATGGAAGGTTCGGGAGTGGTGGAGCTTTCAACAGGGGATGTTCATGAGTTTCGGTTTCAAGCTGTTGATGAATCTGGAAACCCTCGTTGTCTAGGTGGAGACTATTTTGAAACTGATCTTTCCGGCGAGTGGTGGAAGTCTCGGCCGTTTGTTAGAGATTTGGGGAATGGGACTTACTTGTTTTGGGTTCAGGTGCACCCTGATTTCGCCGGTGATTATGAACTGACTGTGATTCTTCTGTTCCGAAGTTTCGAGGGGCTGAGGTTTTCCCCGACCCGATTCGCGTATGATCGAGAGCTTCGGAGAATCAAGGTTCGATTTGTTAGGACTTCGGTGGGGTTGCCGGAGATTAAGAGTTGTGGAAGGTGGGATTTTGGTAAAGAGATTTGGACGGGACGGTGGACTCGACACGGTCGAAATGAGGGTTGCGAGATCAGTGATGACGGTCGGTACCGGTGTTTTCCACCGGAGTATCCTTGCCGGAGGCCTTGGTGCAATGGGTCATTGGGGTTGTTGGAGAGCAATGGTTGGGTTTATTCAGCACATTGTTCATTTCAGATGTTTACTAGTGATTCTGCTTGGGATTGCTTGAAGGGTAGATGGATCTTCTTTTGGGGTGATTCGAATCATGTCGATACGATAAGGAACCTTCTGAATTTCGTGTTGGATTTGCCTGAAATCCCTGCAGTTCCGAGGCGATTCGATAGGAATTTTTCGAACCCGAAAAACCCGTCTCAAACGGTTCGCATTACCAGCATCTTCAATGGCCATTGGAATGATACACAAAACTATGAAGGTTTGAATTCATTGAGAAATGAGGGATTCAGAAATCTCCTGTACAAGTACTTCTCCGAACAAACCGTTCCCGACACGATCATCATGAACTCGGGCCTCCACGACGGTGTTCACTGGTTGAATATCCGAGCTTTCTCGGTTGGGGCAGCCTATGCTGCATCATTTTGGAAACAACTTCTGGATTCCATCATGCAGAGGGGATTAACAGTCCCGAAAGTGTTCTACCGAACCACGGTCGCAACCGGTGGCTACGCTCGAACACTCGCATTCAATCCCAACAAAATGGAAATATTCAACTGGGTCGTGCTGGAGAAGTTAAAGGAATCCGGGATCATCCACGGCATCATCGACAACTTCGACATGACCTTCCCCTGGCATTTCGACAACCGTTGCAACGATGGAGTACATTACGGTCGAGCTCCGGCCAAGCTCACATGGAGGGACGGCCAAATCGGCCACCAATATTTCTTAGACCTCATGTTAGCTCATATTCTTCTCAATGCACTCTGTTCTTGATTCAACAACACCACAACATTCTTTGCTACCTTAAAATCCCCATTCATCCAGGATTTACCCACTTCAATCCTCAACCAGCTGCAGTAATTTCTTGATATTGCGCAGTAACTTTTGCTGGAGTTAATTTGTAACTCATTTCATTTGTTTATATTTTGGAATTTTGGGATGTGCTACCCATGTTCTATAATGTTCATTATTTATATAATCTCGACCCCTAGCTGGGTATCAAACTCGTTGACCATTTAATACAAAATTCGAGTGTGACTACTATATAAGAACATGATAGATAGTGGAATCAAAATTGACCCAATTGAACGACCGTTATGTTTGTGGTTTGAAATCAAATAAAATAGAGTGTTTTCATACGTTCGGTTGCATTTGTTTCACTGGCTATGAGTTCGGTCATGTTCATCGATATATCGATATTGGGACATTCATTTTGAGCTTACTTTATGCACTTCTTTTGCACGTTAGGTAGTGCTTGACTTATATCTTTTCGATACTCGATTACTGGTCAGATAATTCTAATCCTAAATATTAAAATATAATATTTGAAAGCATTAAATTTCCAGCCAAATAATTTAGGTTAATAATTTGAAGTGAAATAATTGGTTAATTGAATGTCTCACACAATAATTAGAATTGATTACCATACTTAAAACATTGGAGTTTGGTGGAAATACATCTCAGCCATTGATTTTGTTCCTTTTTTTTTCAACTTTTAATGGGAATTTTAATTTATAGATTTTAAAAAATAATATATATATTTTTTCTTTATTTAAAAATTATATATTTTGAAGTAGAAATTCGTTGGAATATTGAACGAAAAATTGACACGGCTATGATCTAGAATGATGTGGCATTGACTTAGACGGTCATTTAGATTAAGTTTGACTTTCAAACAATCAACTTTTCATCTGATGGTTGTTTAAATTTTTATGAAATTGAAAATTATTCATTTACTTTTACTTTTTATGTGGAGTGAATTAAAAATCATAATCTTTATTAGTGGGAAGTTGTTGTGGAAATTTTATTACATTTAGTGCATAAAGTCAACATAGACGTTTTACCACCAAAAATTAATTTTTTTTAAATAAGACGTTTTAATCATACTACAAAAACTTCGAGATGGATGTACGATAGAATATTTTAATCGTGTCTTATATTTTAAAAGTTTCTAATAATTTTTTTTTTAAATTATTAAATTATTTTGAAAAACAGACACACAAACAAATTAAATAGATATAATTTTGGAAGGAAACTTAATATTTAATCTACAAATGGAATATTAAAATGATCTATTTGGTAATAATTTCACAGAAATTCAGTCAATTTTTAATTTATAAAAGTTGACAAAAAAAAAAAAAAAAACACAAAGATCTTTTGGGCCCAAAAGTCGTTTGTTTTCATTTCTGGCCCGTTTGATAAGCTTTCGAAAATTAAAAAAAAATAAAATAAAATCTTATTTTGGTTAAATTAAAGACAATTACAAATTAGTCCCTATAATTTTAAAAATTATAATTTCCACAACAAAGTTTTATTAAATTACGTACAAGCAAAGGGAGAAACACTGACCGTGTAAATTACGTGAGAGGGCGCATTTTGATTCAGTTTTGCAGGCCGCAACCGCACTCAGTTTTTGTTTCCTTTCATTCTTCCCCAAACCATTGAATCATGGCCGACGCGGCACCCGCGCCGAGGTAGATCCAGAGCCATCGTCTTCCCATGCCCTAACGGAGCTCCGATTGCAACGACCTTTTCCCGATGGCTTTCAGAATCGCTTTCGTCATCCTCCTCGTCGCTGCCGTAGCTTTCGCTTGCTTCACTCTCCCCGTCGATAAGGTCCGTTTGCTTACTGATTTTGGTTTGTTCATCGATCTTCGTTTCCCCATGGTTTATATCTGCAGATTTTTCATTTTCTATATTGATCGAAGTTCCTTTCCGATTTCAACGTCCGAAGATAAAATAATTATTTATTTGTTAATCGCAAAAATCTAAAGTCATTTTTTATTTTGGATATTTAGGTCAAATACAATTTTGATCAAATTTTAGAAAATTGTTCTAAATTATTTCTCACAATTTTTTAATGATGTGACTCATTTTTATTAATTTAATTCTAGATTTAAGCGATTGTTTTTTTTTTAAATTTAATTTTCTCTCTCATTCTTTCTCTCTCTTCCCTCACAATCTCCCTCCCTTTTCTTCCCTTCCACTCCATTCTTCTCACTCCTCTATTATAATATATATACATATACATACATATATATATACATACATACATATATATATATATATATATTATATAGTGAATAAATAAATAAATATATAATTTTTAGGTCAAATATATAATTTTTTTTGTTATAAGATTTTAATTTTTTAAAATTATGTTCAACACTTAATTATGAAATAAATAAAAATTATTTTTAAAAAAAAATTGATATAATATATATATATATCTTATAATAATAATAAAAAATTATTGGTTGAAAATATAGAGATTGAAAAAGGAGGCGTTTCAATCACTACCCAACCCCTTGGACATTTAGATTAAAGATATTTTTTTTTTATCAAAGAAATAATAATTTTCATTAGAGCATGGACATAATGACCGAGGGCTATATATATATATATATATATATATATATTCGTTAATATTTGATTAGTTTTTCTTGAACATAATGTACAAAATTCAAAATTTTCTTCGACTTCAATATAGCTGGTTAAAGCATATACTTTCGATAAAAATGTCAAAAGTTCATTCAATCCCGCTCATATATTCTTCTTAGTTAATCATGAGATTTGTATTTGATTAAATACCCTAATGTTAAATTTAGAGTCAAATTTCCCCAATCTTTATTTAAGTGATGAAAGACTACCTTTAATTATTTTCTACCATTTATTTTTTAAAGCATAATTATTTAAATGAAATAGTTCATATAATGTAATTTCTACAAAAAGTTGCATATAATTAGTGAGTACACATTATACAGAACAGGATTCTACTAATTGATGGTTGATACATTTTTCGGGAATTGTGCTTTGGTTCTTTCACAAAGCAATAGGTTCCACTAATTTTTTGCTTTGAATTCTTAACTTCTCTGCAGATTTTGAAGGATTTCTTGTTATGGGTTCACCAGGATCTTGGCGTCTGGGGTCCCGTTGTGTTGTGAGTCACTCTACCCATTTATTGAAATGATCCCTTCTCAACCAACCATCTCTTATTAGAAGCACTATAAATGCAGGGCCATTGCGTACATTCCATTGACAATCATGGCTGTTCCTGCCTCAATCCTGACAGTAAGATTACATACTTTATCCTGATTCATGAACAGCCTTACCTATTTTCTTAAGTCATCATTAAGTTTTATATACCTTTTCTGCCTCAGCTTGGGGGTGGCTACTTGTTTGGGCTACCCATTGCCATTGTTGCTGATTCTATTGGTGCCACTGCTGGTGCTGGGGCTGCATTTCTTATTGGAAGAACTGTAAGTTCTTGGATTCAGTATGCTTTCAATGCATACCTGTCAATGTAATTCATTTGAGTTTCTTACTATGTGCTGCAGGTTGGGAAATCCTTTGTTGTTTCCAAGTTGAAGGACTATCCGCAGTTCCGCTCGGTTGCTATTGCAATTCATAGATCTGGGTTTAAGGTTTTTATGTGGAAAGTTTTTTGTTTTTTTAAGCTGCTTTATTGTCTTGTGCTTAGCTCTTGACTGCTGTGATTTGCAGATCATTCTGTTACTTCGGCTTGTTCCCTTGCTTCCGTTCAACATTATGAATTATCTTTTGTCTGTGACTCCTATTTCACTTGGGAAGTACATGTTGGCTTCCTGGTTGGGAATGATGGTACGTTCCTCAACCTTCTCCGCGGCTTTAATTTCTTGTTGATCAGTTTTACGAAATTCATAACCAAGATGGATGGCGCTTATGTAGTGAACGAATTCGTATTATGCCATTGGAAAAAGCTAATTCAAAAGCCTAATGAGTTATCTTAGTAACCAAATGTTGTAGGGTTATGTGGTTGTTTCGAGAAAGTAGTCAGTGTTGAGGATTGTTGGGAGAGGGTATCAGAGTCATGCCTATGTCAATAGAATCCTCAAATGTCAAACAAAGAAGTTGTGAGCCTCGAAATTGTAGTCAAAAGTGACTAAATGACGAACAAAGGATGTATTTTGTTTGAGGACTCCAGAGAAGGAATCGAGCCTCGATTAAGGGAGGCTGTTCGAGGGCTCCATAGGTCTCAAGTGAGGCTCTATAGTGTACTTTGTTCGAGGGAAGGATTGTTGGGAGGCAGTTCCACATTGGCTAATTTAGGGAATGATCATGGATTTATAAGTGAAGAATACATCTTCATTGGGATGAGGCCCTTTGGGGAAGCCTAAAGCAAAACCATGAGAGCTTTTGCTCAAAGTGGACAATATCATGCCATTGTAGAGATCCGTGATTCTTAAGAGTCAGAGTGTACAAGCTAGTCTGGAAATTCACTCTATGAAAGAAAGAATACTAATTTGAAAGTAAAAAGAAATCTATGAAAAGTCATTGATCCTTGTTAGATCAATCACACATTGATAACTTTATAGCTCACTGAAATTTTTTGGTGTTCATGTGGTTGGCTCATATGCTTGTTTCACATTGATTTCCAAATGATTATTTGGTTGCAGCCAATTACAGTTGCATTAGTTTACGTGGGAACAACCCTTAAGGATCTATCTGATGTGACTCATGGCTGGAATGAATTTTCAAAGTCTGATTGGGTAAGCTAATTCAGGTTCCATAGTTGGCTAGAGATTGATACTCTCTAATTGTTAGGTATTTGAATGAGCTGATATAATGACCTCCTTTCTCTAGTATGATGTAAATTTGATCTTTCGTGAATGCAGGCATTTCTCGTGTTGGGTCTTTCGATATCTGGTAAGTGCCAACTCGTATGTATAACGATATTTAGCTTCTTATAACGCACATGCTCACATTTCTCAGTCAAGGAAGTGTTCCCCATATGATCCGTGAGCAAGGCATCTTGAAAGTTAGATTCTATGTTTCTCTTTAAGCGCCAATGTCATGTTCATTTTATAATTATTGTTTATGTAACAACTCAAATTCACTGCATGTAGATATTGTTTTTTTATTGGCTTTCCCTTCTAGGCTTCCCCTCAAGGTCTTAATATGCATCTACTAGGGAGAGGTTTCTACACCCTTATAAAGAAGGTTTCCTTCTCCTCCAACCAATCTTACAATCTACCCACCCCCTTTCGGGGCGCAACGTCCTCGCTGATACTCGTTACCCTCTCCAATCGATGTGGGATCTCACAATCCACCCCCCTTTGGGGCTCAACGTCCTCGTTGGCATACCGCCCGGTATCCACCCCCTTCAAGGTTCAGCGTCCTCGCTAGCACACCGTCCGGTGTGGATTGTGAGATCCCACATCAGTTGGAGAGGGGAATTAAACATTCTTTATAAGAATGTGGAAACCTCTCCCTAGTAGACGCATATTAAAACCTTGAGGAGAAGCTCGGAAGGGAAAGCCCAAAGAAGACAATATCTACTAGCGGTGGGTTTGGGCTGTTACACTTTAGTTCTTATTTTGCTTGATTGGAGCCCCCCTTCTCTAGTCGGGTCTCTAGTCGGGTTCCATTTTGTGGACTTGGTTCTTTTTTAGGCCCGTGCAGTCTTTCATTTTTTCTTATTGCTTGACTGGGTAGGTGGGAGTGCATATTATTACCCTTTTGACACCATGGAACTAAGAATATGACTGCAAAAATTCGTTCTCTATCTATTGCATTCAGCTGCTAAATAGAACATTGGAATAAACTTAAAACACAAACATTCATCCTGCACAAGCTTAGCATCCAAGGAAAGCCTTGAAACATTTTTCTTTGAATTACAGTGGTTCTAATAATTTGCATTACAAAAGTCGCCAAGGCTGCTCTAGATAAAGCGCTGGCCGAAAAGGAAGATTACGACGATGTCGTGTCTGGTCAGCTACTGGTTGTAGAGGCTCCTCTAGATCTCAAGCAGCCTCTAATAATCAAGATAGACCCAACCGAAGATAACCAAGAAAAATGACAAGGCCATGTCCTCAACGAACCATTCTGATTCACTCCACAGCTACTGATATCAACTTGTTTAAGAGCTTGTGGTTTGTAATATCTCTGTACAGTTCCATAACTTAGGTAGAAACCTAGCTTAGCTTCTGTCTTGTGATTGGAGATGAATATATGATAACTATAGGCAGTTCTTGTACTTTTCTGTATCGTATTACTAGGAAAGAAGAACGTTCAGTTCTCGATAGATATAGTGTATTGCTAAATTATAAAAAATACCGTTGACCTTCATAAACTTTTAAAACTCTCGTTTGTGTAGAAAACTTATTAGAATGCTTGACGAAAAGTCAACGTGACAGAACGTAGTCTTTTCAGACTTCATCTAGACAAGCGTCTAAATCATCGGGTTGTTTTTCGGTTCAACATTCAAATGAATTTCTACTACAAGGGTTTTGAAATGTCAAGGACACTATGATCAAATTCGAACAATAGTATAGAGAATGATCGATGCTTCTTAACGGTTGTGTACAGAATTTTTTGAGAATGTAAACAGAGATTCATTCTTTAGCCATCTTCCAATTGGGAGATATTGAATCCAGCCGAAGTGGGGGACACAGACTTGGAAACCTTGCTTCTTGGAGCCTTTACTTTTTGTATCCACCAACCCCTATTGCTATCTGTTCAATTCCCAACTAAAAGTTGAGTGCAGCTCAGTTGGAGAAGAAGAAAAAGAAGCTCATTTGTTGAACTTGTTTAGACATGATCATTTTTCTATGTACAATATTGGTTGCTATAACATCTTTTTCCCTCCTTCAAACCACTAAAAGAAGAGAGGAAGTCAATGACCTTTGGGATCGTGCTTCAATAGTAATACTCTAATCGAGTCAGCCTGATGTAGTAGATATGTGAGATCCCATATCAGTTGAAGAGGGGATCGAAACACTTTATAAGGGTGTGGAAACCTCTCCTTAGCAGACACATTTTAAAACCGTGAGGCTAATGGCGATACGTAATAGGTCAAAGCGGATGATATCTGCTAACAGTGGGCATAGGGTGTTACAAATGGTATCATAGCTAGACATTGGGTGGTGTGCCAGCAAGGATGCAGGCCCCCAAGGAAGGTGGATTGTGAGATCCCACATCGGTTGGAGAGGGGAACGAAGCATTCCTTGTAAGGGTGTGGAAACCTCTCTCTAGCAGATGCATTTTAAAACCGCGAGGCTGACGACAATATGTAACGGGTCAAAGCAGACAATATCTACTAGTGGTGGGCTTGGGTTGTCACAAATGGTATCAGAGCTAGACACCGGAAGTTGTGCTCCAAGAGGGGTGGATTGTGAGATTCCACGTCGGTTGGAAAAGGGAACGAAACATTCCTTATAAAAGTGTAGAAACCTCTCTAGCATATGCATTTTAAAATCGTGAGGCTAACAACGATACGTAACAAGCCGAAGCAGACAATATCTACTAATGGTGGGTTTGGACTGTAAAACCATGAGGCTGACGGTAATACGTAACGGGTCAAAGTAGACAATATCTGTTAGTGGTAGGCTATGTATACTAATAGACGTAGTTGAGTTGAGTTCGAACGAATTCAAAGTAGTTTCAACTTTTGAAAAGGATTCTTTTCAAAAGTTTAAAATGGAGAATCTCCACAATCAATTTACCCACAATCTTGTGCAAGTGATTGAAGGTGGTTGAAGATGAACAGTGGAGTGAACCAAAAGAAAAAGATATCGTAATGAGAGGTGTAGCAGAATCATATTGGCTAATGCAACCCCTCATCATGAAGCTTTGAACTCCCCACTCCTTTTAGTGGTTACACCATTTCCCTTTTCCCTTTTCTCTTCCTTCCTCCACAAACCATTTCAATATTTCAATCTTTTTCACTTTCTTTTAGAAAACAACTTATTCTTTCAATGCAATTTTCTTCCACCTTTTCCCAACTCCTCCTCTCATGCTGTTGAATTGGCCCTACCAATTCCTTAATGGAAGGGCTTATCCATATTCCCTTAAGATGCCCTCTCAGCCACTTGATCCTTGTAGCCTTTAAATCACAGCCATCTGATGCAACTTTTCCACAAAAATACAGCAAAAACCAGAGTTTCTGCTCATTTATATAGTTCAAACCCCTTGAGGGATTGATGGTTTTATGTAGAACCAACAATTCAAATGCCGGGGTTCGGTGTTTTCCCTCTTGGTAGCTGTTTCGATGGGTGCCGAGACCACGCTCAAGCGTCGGGATTCGGCACGCGTATATGGAACTTGAGCGACAGGCCGGTCGAGCTGCAGATAAGGGTAGGATCAATATTGAAAAAGGTGCATAGTTTGAAGCCAGGATGCTCAAAGAGGTTGAAATGTAAGAGCATTTACAAAGCATATATGCCAGGAAGGAGTATGAAGAGCTTGCTTTATTACTATGATGAAGCTTGCCAACCTTATGTTTGGATACATGAAAGTGGAGGTGATTCCATGAGAATGGTGAAGCAACAATTTATCAGTCTTGAAGATTTGAGGGAGTTTTCTGAGATTAGAATCTTTCGGGATCATCAGCGCGGTTGCGTATCGGTTCGGAAGAAACCGAGGCTCGGTTTCTGCTGATTCTTATACTAAAACATGTTGTGTTCTGAAACTTTGTAACTTTTCTATGAATGTTGTTCTTGTGTTTTCATCTCTGCCATGTCTATTGCCTAACTGTCTTTCCCTGTTTCCTTCTTTTGTTTGGAATTTAACAAAGTCAGATGGCATTGTTGTTTCTTCCTTTGCCTTTTTAAGGGAATGGAAATCTCGATTGGATAGGGAACGAAACATTTTTTATAAGGGTGTGAAAACCTCTACCTAGTAGACACGTTTAAAATCGTAATGGGCCAAAGTGAACAATATTAGCAGACTTGGGTTGTTACAAGAACCTACGTTCTTTTAGTAGAAAAAGTAAAAAATGTTTAACGACGAAGATGTTGTCTATTTTGTCCCGTGATTACGCTGCGAGGAAAAAAAGGAATGTGGATAAAGGTCTATAAATGAGTAAAGCAACCTTATAAATGAAGGGTTGCAATTAAGTTCAATATATTAAAGTTAAATAAAGTGGTTTGACGGTTTGACAAACTGTATCATCGAATCTTCAATCAAAAGCACTGAACAGCAAAGCTTTTAGAAAAAATCGAATTTTCCTGTGTATTTAAGGTGAATTTTCTTACAATTCAATATTTAAAATGAATTTTATGATAAATAATTAGATTTTTTTTTTGAAAAATTGGGATTTCAAAATCAATTTAGGTTTGAAAAACATGAATTTTGGATTGAATTTTGATTTTAAAACACTATTTTAAATTTTAAAAATTCAAAAAAAAAAATCACCTGATTTTTCTAGTTTCTTTTAATTTGCAGAATTCCATGGTTGGAATTGGAAGTTTATGAAATTGGACACCGTGGACGACAAGTAGGAAAGTTGTTGCCATCTCAGCATTGAGAAACGACACGTCGGAATAGTATAAAAGTAGACCGTCAAATAGAAAACGGAGGTCAACGGAATGGGCTGAACAAGGACTTGCTTCTTCCCAATTGTTGAGCAGAAGAAAGAAAAATCCAAAATTTCATTTCTTCTTCTCCGATCTCTCGATCCAGAAATGGGTATTTCATGGAGTAACAGAAGAAGAAACAATTATCTTCAAAACCCACCTCCGCCCTACCATTCTTCTTCCTCCTTCTATTACCCTTCTGAACCCACATCCCTTCCTCCGCCGCCGCAGACCCATCACTTCACCAATCACAGCCACCCTTACACTCCAACTCCCCAGCCGATACCCTTGCCGCCGATTCCTCCTGCCCCTGCTCCTCACTCCTATTACTTTTCTGGTGGGTACAATTCGTGTAATTATGGGAACTCTTCGATGGGGCGTTTCAATTTCCACCCTCATTATGCCAATCAGAGTAATGGGTGGTCTCAATTTCGGCCGGTGATGGTGCCGCCGTTTCTTCCGCCACCGTCTTTGCCGTTTGTGGAGCATCGACAGGCGAAGAAGGTTAGGAATGATGTGAATGTGCATAAGGATACTTTGAGGATTGAGGTGGATGAACAGAATCCTGATCAGCATTTGGTTTCTTTCGTGTTTGATGCGTTGTATGATGGAAGGTAACTTGAGATGCACTTATTTGAGTTTTGGCTTGTAATTAGTGTTGTGTTGGGCATGTGGGTGGCTGTAGAATGATTTGAAATTGTTTGAAATGGTTCATGATTTGGATCTCAATTCCTGCATTTTGAGTTGGGGATTTCTCTGAAACCTTACTAAGGTTTAGTTTAGCTAGTCTAAGTTAAGGAGCTTGGTAGAAAATGCTTGTCATGATGTAATTTCTTCATTGCTGCTTGGAAGTTCGCAATGCTTGCTTGTACTCTCTCGGTGTTCATGAAGCAACATTTTGTAGACTGATGGTACTGTTAGAACTTCTGTACCCTTGTTGTGCATAATGAGGGGTATAAAGAAACTGAATTATGCCTGCCGCCTTTAACTAGAGTCCTTACAAGCAATTGATCTTGATTATTGTTGTAACACCCCAAGCCCATCGTTAGTAGATAGTGTCCCCTTCGACCCGTTACGTATCGCCGTCAGCCTCACGGTTTTAAAACGCATCTGCTAGGGAGAGGTTTCCACACCTTTATGAAGAATGTTTCGTTCCCCTCTCCAACCGACGTGGGATCTCACAATTAGCTTCAGTTTTTGTACCACATAGTTGCTTTCACGTGTTATTTAGAGGCCTGGGCTTTCTATTGAGATGAGTCCTGTCATAATTTTTAGTACTGCAATTGTTGTATCAATTCAGAATGTCTAGCTTGGGACTTGTGATAGGGTAGATAAGGTTTCTTAGAAGAGTGTGGAAACCTCTCCCTAACAGTGAATTTTAAAATTGTGAAGCTGACAGCGATATATAATAGGCCAAAGCGGAAAATATCTGCTAGCGGTGGGCTTGAACGGTTATATATGGTATTAGAGCTAGACACCGAGCAGTGTGCCAACGAGGACGTTGGCCTCCAAGGGGGGTGGATGTGAGATCCCACATTGGTTGGAGAGGGAAACGAAGTATTCCTTATAAGGGTGTGGAAACCTCTCTCTAACATATGCGTTTTAAAACCATAAGGCTAATGGCGATACATAACGGGTCAAAGCGGACAATATCTGTTAGCAGTGAGCTTGGGCTGTTACACAAGTTCACCGCTAGCAGATACTGTTTTCTTTGGACTTTTCCTTTCGGACTTCTCCTCAAAGTTTTAAAACGTGTCTACTAAGGAGAGGTTTCCACACTCTTAAAAGAAATGTTTTGTTCCCCTCTCCAACCGACGTGGGAGCTCACACCTAAACTTTGTTTTTTCACGTTCCACCGTACTTATTCTGTCATCAGCTTCCTAATTGCTGTTTTGAATATACTTTCTTGTTACTGTTTCTAATTCAATTTCTTTACACGATGAACAGCATTACCATCCTATTTTTTGCCAAGGAAGAGCCCAACTGTAGGTTTGTTCCAATATATCCCGACGCCTTTAAGCCAGTAAAAATCCCATTTCAAAAGGGTCCTGCTCAGAAATTCTTTCAGCCTGTGGGAACTGGGTTTGACTTGGGATTTTTCGAGTTGGATGACCTCTCAAAACCTTCGCCTTCTGAAGACGTTTTCCCGCTCGTTATATCAGCTGAGACTTGCTCACCCTCTCAGTCCAACGATGAACGAATTGGTGAGCCTCAACCAGATAATTCACATATGCAAATCACTCAAGCTGTTCTGGAGAAGAAAAATGGCAATCCTTTCCAAGTTAAGGTGATCCGGCAACTACTATGGATTGATAGAATGCGTTATGAGTTGCGTGAGATATTCGGTATAGGGAGTTCGTCTTCAGAAGGTTTTGACAATAACGACTCCGGGAAGGAGTGTGTGATTTGCATGACCGAACCCAAGGATACTGCTGTATTACCATGTCGACATATGGTAAGGCTCCATTTGCGTGTTTATTCATGGCAACCATTCGACGAAACTTCGATAATCTATCTGCTACATTTGATTTTAAAACCTGTGTGTTCATTTGCAGTGCATGTGCAGTGAGTGTGCCAAGGAACTGAAGCTTCAATCTAATAAATGTCCGATTTGTCGTCAACCGATCGAAGAACTTATAGAAATCAAGATAAATAATAGCAATCAGTGAGAATTACCTCTTCATCCTATGTTGGATTTCATGGTTGGCTGTTAAATTCTTTGTTTTTTTATGTGTCATAGTCGCACATACTGCATTCTTTCACACACACACACACACACACACATGTATATTTCTTTCTCTTCATATACATCATATTAGTGTAGTATTCCCGACTTCATACCTCGATATCATGTCTAACTATTGAATGATGCCATGCCCGTCATCTCTTAGCTGACTTTCTACTGTAATGTATGTATATGAACGTTCAACATTCATGGGTTTTCGTGTGCGGTGTGTCGATGTTTGATTACACGAATTGGATTCGGGTTTGTAGTTTAAGTATAGGGAGTGGTTGAGTTAAGGTTCTCCCCATATGATAAGCTCTTTGTTTTGTCCTTTTTTTTTCTTTTGAATGATACATGACTGTTGTATGCAAGGTTGACATTGTTGGTAACATGCTATAAATGGCCTTTTCATTTGCTTCTTCATTTATGAACCATTATTTATTGGACCTGTGTTGTTCATGTGATGAAATGTTGCTGGGTGAGTCGACAGTTGGAGAGGGGAACAAAATATTTTTTGTAAGGATGTGGAAACCTCTTCCTAGTAGACGCATTCTAAAACCATGAGGCTGCTAACGGTGGGTTCGGGCTATTACAGTTGGTATCAGAGTCAGGTTTCAAGCAGTGTGCTAGTGAAGGACACTGGGTTCCCAGAAGGGTGGATTGTGAGATCCCACGTCGGCTGAAGAGGGGAACGAAGCATTCCTTATAAGGGCGTGGAAACCTCTCCCTAGTAGATGCGTCAACCATACGTATGAGCTAAAACAAACAATATTTGCTAGTAGTAGCCTCGGACGTTTGAATTTGTTTTAAAAAAACTAGGTTGTATAAGAGGGGAGCCCTCTATGATGTGGTTTGAAGGGCATTTGGTTAAGGGTTGTTGGCAATAATTTGTGTTCACAGTCAAAGTGAGACCTTTTTTTATGTATACTGAGGGGGAAAAGAAAGGCAGAAGGGGCAAAAGTTACTTGGGGGTTTCATGTCAGTTTAGGCTTTTGAGGTAAAGAGGTAATAATTTGCTTGGAATTGAAGTAAAGGGGTAAAAAGTAAAAGCTTGATTCTTGGGATGGTAAATTTACCCCTCCCTACCACCCTCAATTATTCTTTGAAGTGTATAGTCCTCAATGTGACCTTTACACGGGGTGGGTACCCTAAAAGGGATAGTGCATGGTAACTTTTTGGTCAACTTTGACCTTACTATTTCTCACAAATTACTTACCTTATCGACCGATATAAGGTAACCTTATTTGTTGTCGTTAAACTATTATCACTGTAATGTACTTTGGAGTAACGTCTTAAAAAGGCTAAAAGAGACTTTAATTTGAAGCACTTTTTTTCGGTTGGAGGAGGCGAAACATAAGCCTCGATCAACGATAAAATTGTATAACGGGTAATGATCATATAAGGACAATCGAAAAATCAAACCTATTAATTATCACTTTCTTATAAAGATCTCGAAAAGATTCACTTTTTAATCAATTTTTTCTCTTTGGGTTAAATCACATTGTGTCAAACATCACATATTTTGATACCGAGAATTTGGCTACAGGTTTACATTAGCTTTCTAGTTAAAGTAACGGGATGAGGCATCATGTTGACTTGTGAAAAAGATTACTCACATGGGTTTGATGTTGTGCTCAACACACTTTGATGCTTAGTCAAAACAGTGTCTCGCTAAAATAGGATCCATACCTAATGTATTTGTAACCGCTCAAGCCCACCGCTAATAGATATTGTCCATTTTGGTCTATCACGTATCACTGTTAGTCTCACAATTTTAAAACGTGTATGCTAGGGAGAGGTTTCCACACACTTATAAGAAATACTTCGTTTCTCTGTCTAACCAATGTGAGATCTTATCGTAATAGTGATAATTAGGCAAACAAATTACAATGACAAGAACTCCAACACAATTTGTATCACTCCCTAACCATACCTCCTTAGCTCGATGTGCCTCATTGATGACCCATTCCATCTTGGATTGAATTGCCTACATGGGTTATAGGCTCGTAGTCCTCTTATTCTATCTCGTCGAGATATGAGTAAACTTCTCGTCCAATCCCGTCCTCCTCAAAACAATTGATTTTGAATCTCAAACAACATTAAAAGAATTTTGTTTTCTTTTACATGATGTGTTATAATAATTAGCACATGGAATAGAAGAGAGGAGACATCGATCTTAGGTTTACCCACAAATCAGTCTTGTCGGGGACTCATCATAACATAACACACCAAAACGCCACCGTTTTAACCCCCCCAACCAGCGCACTCAGCCGAGCCAATTGTGAATTCAGCTCAGCTCAGCTCAGATTTTCGAAATCTCTGCAAGTACAATGCAGCAACCAATGGAGAAGAGAAGGGCTAATAAAAAAAGAAAACGGAGTTCAAAAATAAAAGAGTACTCTGCCTCTCCGTTTTGGTGTTTTCCCCTTCGTTTCTCAGCTCTTCTCTGCCCCCATTTATCCCATCTCCGGTTCTCTCTGAACTTTGCTCTTCTCTGTTGGGTTTCTTCTTTTCTTCCCTCTCCCATCTCAAGATTCCTACTTTCTCTGCATTTTCCTGGTTGAGTTCCAAGAGATTCACGAACTACAAACAGCAAAAACCCGATTAGCATTTCCCAGATCTGTTCTTCTCTGTTTTTTTCTTTCTGTCTCTGTTTTTTGACTTGAAGATATGAGTAAAGAAGAGTTTCTGAAGATCCAGGTGCTTTGTTTACTCGACATGTTCTGTTTTTCTGTAATGTTGTAGCTACTGTTTGTTCATTTTGTTCTGTTTTTGTGTCGTTTTGAGTGGTTCTGCAGAAATGTGTGTTGAAGGTCAATATTCACTGCGATGGATGTAAGCATAAGGTGAAGAAAATCTTGCAGAAAATCGATGGTACTCTGTTTTTCGTTTCCTCTGTTTTCTTATGATGTTTCTGTCGGCTCTGTTTTTATTTTTTACTTGTGTTTGAGTTTGATGGGGTTTGTGTGTTTTTTTCTTTAGGGGTTTTCACTACCGAGATAGATGCAGAACAGGGGAAGGTTACAGTCACTGGAAATGTCGACGCCGCCGTACTCATGAAGAAGCTGGCTAAATCCGGCAAACATGCAGAGATTTGGGGCGGACAACCGGCGAACAACAACAAGAATCAGCAGAACAACATAGCTAATCAGATGAAAAACATGCAAATTGACAATGCTAAAGGTGGGAACAACAAGGGTCAGAACCAGAAGGGTGCGGCTGCTAATGGAGGAAACAACCAGCCGAAAGGCGGCGGACAGGGACAGGGGCTGCCACCGGTGCAGGTGCAGCTTCAGCAGCTACAACAGATGAAAGGGTTTCAAGATCTGAAGCTCCCACCCCAATTTAAGGGGTTGAAACTGCCTGTTAAAGATCAAAACGTGAATCTTCCCAAGGGTGGGAAGTTTAATTTGCACGAAGGTGATGACCTCAGCGATGAGGATGAGGATGAGTATGAGGATGAGGATGATTATGATGATGAAGATGAACTTGATGATGATTTGGGTAATCTTCATCTCCCTCCTGCGAGTAAGATGAAACCCATGATGGGAAATGGCCAGATTCCGAAAATGATGATGAATGGGAACCTTCCACCGGTTGTGAATGGTCCGGCCGGCGGTGGTAATGCCAAGAAAGGCGGCGGAGCTGTTTCGGTGCAGGGTAACAACAATGGGAAGAATGGTAACGGCGGAGGATCTAAAGGAAATGGTGGCGGCGGTGGTGGAGGTGGGAGTAACCAAAAGCAGGGCGGTGGAGGTGGGAGTAACCAAAAGCAGGGCGGCGGCGGCGGAGGTGGGAGCAATGGCAAAAACGGCAACGGCGGTGGAAATGGGAGTAGTAACGGGGTGAACGGCGGTCAAAAGGTGACCGGTGGGGCAAACGGAATGGGCCATGATTTACAAAGCTTCATCGGTGCTCATGGATTGGGAATGTCAAATTTGGGTCAAATGGGTGACCGGCCAATGGGTCAAATGAACAATCTTCCAGCGGTGCAAGGTCTTCCCGCATCAGCGGCGGCAGCCATGAACGGTGGAGGCAGCGCCGGGAGGTTTATGCCGGACAGCATCTCCACAAACCCCTACCAACAACAGCAGCAGCAGCAACAGCAACAACAATACATGGCCCAAATGATGAACCAACAACAACACGCGCTTGGGCACCAACCAATGATGTACGCACGGCCACCGCCGGCCGTAAATTACGTGCCACCGCCGTACCCATACCCATATCCATACCCACCACCGTACCACCACCACCCATATCCGCCGCCGCAGCAGCAGCCAGAACCCTACACGTATTTCAGCGACGAGAATCCGTCAAGTTGTAACATCATGTGAAACATGTGCTGCCGGAATTTCAAGATCGGAATCTTCATTATACTCTGCTTCTTCTTCTACTAAGCTCTACTTGATTGTGTATGATGTTGATTTTGCTTGTTTTTTTTCCCGCTTTTTTGGAATTTGAAGCTGGATTAGCCTTTAATCATATCATTAAAAGCCAAGAAAAAGAGGGTTAATTATAGATATATATAATTAAATTAAGATGTTTGGAAAGGGAAGCATGGAAAAATGGTAGTGAGCTAAGCTTTGCCCTTTTTTTCCTTTTTTTTTTGGGACGCCATGTTTATAAGTGTTTATATGTTTATGTTATATAAACAACAATAAAGGATATTCTAAATTCCCATTTTCTTGCTTCCTTTGCCTCCCTACAATATTTTCATTTTTACATTATTTTCTACAAAAGATCCAATTTTTCTCTTAAAAAAGTAAACTTTTAAATGGGTTCTTATCGGGTGAGTCGGTTGACTTCGATTACACCAAGTCGACCTCGAGAGGAATGTGCCCACGCCCGCGAGGTGAAAAACCTTATGTGAGCTAATTAACTTCGATTAACCTTATGTGAGCTAATTAACTTCGATTAGACCAGGTCAACCCTGAGAGAAATGTGCCCATGTACACCTAGCGCACAAGAGGTGAGACCAACCACACTCCTGACTAGGGTAAATTGACATGTCGAAATCACGTGTATGATATAATCCAAACCATATAAAGTCACAATTCAATGAGACATAAACTTTATAAAATTAAGAATATTGAAACATTATGGACCAAATTGAAAATGATACACGTTTAACCTTAATAAAATTGCTTCAGAGCGTTGCATTTAGACATGTCGACTTTTCATCCGACATTTTTTAGTCAATTTCTTATATTAATAGGAGATTATATCATATGAATCATATCCATAGAATAAAAGGGTAAGATAAATAAATTTAAAATGTAAGGATATGGTTTTCATAAAATAAAAACAAGAAAAATGGGACAGGATAATGTTAGCATATGAATGAGGGAAAAATGAAAGAGGGAGAGGGACAGAATTGTCTTGTTTTAACAATTTCCCACATAAGGAATCTATCAATTTTATGTCCCAAATTGATTTGTGACCGTTGGATGGAAATCTGGAGATGTTTGGTAACAGGGATAGTGGGGAGTTCCAGTTCGGGACAAGGTATAGGGCAATGTCTAAACAAACAATTATTATTGTTTTTTTTTTCTTTTTTCTTTTTTTTAATGTCTTGAAAATCTAACGGCGTTGACACGAATTCTGGTACGTGTCCTATCTATTTTTATTTTAATTATTATTATTTAAAAAGAAAAGAAAAGGACGGAAGAGATCCAGACTCAGAATCGGTTCCCAATCGAGTGCTGGAGATGTCACATGATGATCATGATGAAGCCTCATGCGGGCCCCACATGTCTTTTTTTTTTTAATTTAAATTATTATATTTAAAAAAAAAAACTGATTGATGTGGGACCCACCTACTTTTTCACTCAAGTACTCCCCTGTTTTTCTTCAATTCCCTATGAGAGGTGCACCTTATCATTCCCTTGAGCCACACCCCACCTGATCCTACCCCATCCTCCATTATCTTTTTATTTTTTTTTTTTTCACCTTTTTGATGATATTTATCTATTCGAGGGTTAATTAAAAACATTAAAAAAACACTTTTTTTTACTTACCTTTTGGTAATTTATAAAATTCTTACAAATTAATATATAAAAATTTACTTAATCTCCGTAAAAATAAATAGAAAATTTTTCGGTCATCAATATATTAAATATTTTTTTAATAATTAACTTTTTATATAAATTCTTCAAAAATTAATTCTTATATTTTAATTATTTAATTTGGGAATTAGGATTTTTTTTCAATTTTTAAAAAAAGAAAAGTAGTGGAAATGAAAGTTAAAAATTGATAAATTTGATTTTGTAAGAAAAAATAAAATGATGGGGTTAAGTTTGGCAGAGTGCAATTAATGTGGGGACAGTGAGTCTGTTTGGTAGCGAGGATAGGGTAAGAGAGTCCCGGAATAAAACCAAACCCCACCCAATTCCCATGCTGCCTTGGGTCTTGGAAAAACTCGTCAACACACCACGTGTCTTTCATGCTACTCTCTCATAACTTTTTATTTTATAATATAAGATGCTACAAATTTTTAACTTACTATATAAAATATACATACCCTATTAACATTTAAGATCGATTACATGATTATATTATCTACTTGTCTTAAATTATTTTTAAGAGTGAATAATTCTCAATCCCAAAAGTCATTCGTCAGTAGATATTGTTCGCTTTACCTTATTAAAAATGATATTAGAGTCAGTCACCAAACGCTGTAAAGCTTTAGTCGAAGTAAGGCTAGACTCTCTCCAAAGTGCTGGTCGGAATATGACTAGACTCTCTCCATAGTAGACGCGTTTTAAAACCTGAGGCTCACGGCGACACGTAACGGGCCGAATCAGATATTAATATTAGCTGTGGGTTTGGCCTGTTACAAATGATATCAGAACCAATTACTGGACGTTGCGAGGCACTGATTGGAGTAGGGCTAGACTCTCTCCATAATAGATGTATTTTAAAACTGGGAGGGTGATGGTGATACATAACAGGCTGAAAGCAGACAATATCTACTAGCGATGGGCTTGGCCCGTTACAAATGATATCAAAGCTAGTCACCGGACGTTGTAAGGCACTGATCGGAATAGGGCTAGTCCCTCTTTACAATAAACACATTTTAAAACTGTGAGGCTGACGTCGATACGTAAAGGGTCGTAGCGGACAATTGGTTAGGGCTACAACCAATTTGGTTACTTGTGGATGCAGAAGGTTAAGCTATAGCCCACTATTGTGTAGCACAACATTGAATCCCGCGTTAGAAAACATTCGATTTGATGTTTTACGAACTTCCATTATCGGCAGTCCCGCGGATCACGGACCCAAAATTATTTCATAAAATTCTGCACCCGAGTGGAGGAGGAACTGGAAGGGACTTTTCATTCAACTCGAGCAAGAAGCCGATTGGATTGGATTGGATTGGATTAGGGCAGAGGAACGCCATTGAAAGTGATGCTTTTTGTCACCTGCTTCCACTTGAATTCCGGGTTCAATCACTGCATTGCCAAAGGAATATAATTTTCTTCTCCCAGTCAAAGACAGCATTTCCGAGATTTGACGTTTAGTGCCCGTCTTCATCCACATTCCCTTCACTTCCATCCAAAACCCGCTCTCCCTCGCCGTTCTTTGAAAAATGGTCAGTCAGTCAAACCCCTCTTCTTCTTCTCTACTCTCTTTTATATGCTTTAATTACTTAACCCATTTGTTATTGACTGCTGCGAACTCCATTGATTCTGTTCCACTCAACCTGTTTGATAAAATGCCTGTGTGAAGTAGTTTATCTGATCAGGGGTTGATTATGTATCGTTTGGGGAGATGTCATGGCCTAATTGGATTGGATTGATTTGGATTGATTTGGATTGATTTGGTGCCCTGAATGTGTTTGATGAAATGTCTGAATGAGGCCTTCTTTACTCTCTTTTACGAATGTACTGACATGGTGAATTGCTTGAAGTGCTTGGCTTAGGTAAGCTAGGACACATCTTTTGGGTTAGCAGAAATATTGCAAACTTATGATTCGGGAGGGGAATAGATTGCTTTGATTAAGCTGAAAGAAAACATAATTTTGCGACAAAAGCTGATGAAGCCATTTCAATTTTCTTTAAAACACTTCTTCAGTAATCTTCACGTGCCTCTGGCTTTCAAGGAGGGACATACCATGCCTCAAATGATTATGGTTGGTTTTAAATAAAAGGCCATGGCTATACTAATTGTCTTGATTTGAGCAAGAATGATCTCCTCTCTCACCTCACACTTTGACCCAAATTCACCTCTCTTTAACCGAAAAAGCAGCCTGCTTTTGGTTATTTACTTTATTATCCGCTCAGAGACTTGACATAGGCATAAATTTTTTATACTTTGTGCTTTCGTAACTGTATGATTCTACGTCGGTTGGAAGTGAGAACGAAACATTTTTTACAAGAGCGTGTAAATCTCTTTCTAATAGATGCCTTTTAAAAATCTTAAAGGGAAGTCCGAAAGGGAAAGCTCAAAGAGATCACAATATTTGCTAGTGGTAGGTTTGAGCCGTTACAAAATGGTATCAAAGTCAAGCACTGGGCGATGTGCCAGCAGCAAGAAGGCTTAGCCTCAAAGGGGGTGGAAACGAGGCGGTGTGCCAACAAGGATGTTAGGCACCGAAGGGGTGAGTTGGGGGGTTCATATCGATTGGAGAAGAGAACGAGTGACAGCAAGAACGCTGGGCCCCGAAGGAGGGTGGATTGTAAGATCCCATATCAGTTGAAGAGAAGAATGAAATCTTCTTTATAAGGGTATGAAAACCTCTCTCTATTAGACGCGTTTTAAAAACCTTGAGGGAAAGTTCGAGAGGGAAAGTTCAAATAGGACAATACTTGTTAGTGATGGAATGACAATATCTACTAACGATGGACTTGAGACGTTATAGTAAATGGTCAAATTCTTTAGTTTTACTCCACCAGGATCACAATCAGCTTAAAAAAGGCAACTCTTTAGCCGCGTCTTTTAAAGAAGATATTACATTTCTAAAGCATAAGATCAAAGACTTAAGCAGCACTCTAAGTACTCCTCACTGTGCACCATTTAATAATTGTTTCACAGATCAGATTAAGCCATTCTGCACCAAATACAACTTAAATATTAGTTATAGGAAAGAATATCATATGCACTGTCTGTTGGGAATGAGACATCAAATTATATTTTAGAGCCGCAGAGCTGCACTCCATAATGTATGGTTTTGGTAGGAAGAAAAGTATAGTGAATGTGGAGCCAGTTTGGAGCATAAGCACAGTGCTGGGAATCTCAGTGGCAGAGGCATTTTAGGCTTAAATTGTTCTTGGCCAACAAGTTGCGCAATTTCTGTGCAAAATGCCAACTGAACCCATCCATCTTTGTGTGTGTATAATGAAGATCCGAAGTGGAATTTAATTCAGTGTTTTGGGTACACAAAGTTGGTGGGTCATTGATTTTTTTGTTTAATTTCAATGCCATAGCCATTATTACTCAACTAGGCACCATGGAGCATGAACAAGAAGCCATCCTCTACTGTCCCCATTTTAGTACTCTAATAAATGTTTGCCTCACTTAGTTATTACGGTCTGAATTTGTTTAGTTGCCCAGTGTTTGGATCGTCAACTTTTATTTGTAAAACTATTTTTTTTTAGTCGTCGGGTACAAAGATATCCCTGAGGTGGAGCGGGGATGAAGAATTTTTAGTCTAACATTATGGTGGGTATAGAGATGTCCATAGGTCGGATGGGGACGGGAATGGAGATTTATTCCCTACCTCCGTATAATTCTCCATTTATTTTTTACCTGGGATTTTAGAAAAATAAAAAAAAATTAAAGAAAGCAAGAAAAAAGAAAATTAGAAAAAAAAAACACACACAGCCGACTAATTGGAGCCGCAAAGCCGAGCCGAAGAGCGAATGTGCTCGGTTTGGTTGAACCGGGCAGAGGACCGGCTTAGGGAGTCGCAGAGGGAATCTCAATTATTAATTGCTGTTTCTATTTATTAATTTTTATAATAAAATATAGGTAAGTGGGACCCAGAGTAAGTGCAGAGTGCACCGTTCCAGGCCTAATCATTACTCCAATGCCACGCATGGTACTGAATCCAGGCCGTAGATTAAATACGTCGTTGCTTTGGAACGTACACGTGGTCTGATCATTTTTTATTATTATTTTTTAGTTTGTTTGTGTGGGTCCTACGAGTCAGAGAGAACACGCCTGTGAATGAGTGACCGTACCTGATTATCATTGAAAGTCAAAAAGGTCAACGGTTTTAGTTGAACCGCTCAGAATCCCCCGTTTGGTTTTTTTTTTCTTTTGGTTTGAATGATGCATTGTTCATGCATTCATCATAGAATTTTGCAGGTTTCTTACGTCGTCGTTTTGTGCTTGCCTGCTTCATTAGTAATAATAACAATATTTTCCATGTAAAGCTTCCAATTCCCATAGAAATTACGAGGATCCATAAGGTGTTGGTCGAGGAACACGGTGGCCGAACAAGATATTATCGAAACGAATATTTGAAATCAAGAAGAGAGTCCAAATTTGAATGAAGATCTTGGATTAAGATCGAGCTACAGCTAGTCATTCATGTTGTTGGTTTAGTATAAAAATGTTGAATAATGCTTTTTAGGGCATGAGTTTGTTCATTTGTCGTTCGTGTATTTATATTTGCATGCTAGACATTCAAGTAGTTTTGATCAAGCTATCTTATAGAGTAATTTGAATCACGAATTTTTTCTTCTTAATCTTATCACCAACGTAATCCGTTCCAAAACTTTTCTGGATCTTATTCGTTAAGATTACTATTTTCTATTGAAAATAAAATCAATTAACGTGACAGATAATTGATTTTATGAAAATCCCATCGTACAAAAACAGCAAATATAAAGTTTTGAAGTCCTTAAAGCCTTAATTATGTTCTTCACTGGCATAAGTAAACTTGAGAGCAGAAGCTTTGTTGAACTTCAAAGGCTAATTCATCCAAACTTAGCTGACATTCAAGCCCTATCTGCATCCAACAAATCAAACAAGTTAGATAAGCACCGATCACTGGTAGAATATCAACTTGAAAAGCTCATATTGATTCGAAACGTTTGATCCTAATGAACAATCTTACGTTATTACGAAAAATAACAAAGACCCGTCATCATACAAGTCATAACAAGTTACTGATCAAGATTTTAGCAGTAATTTTGCATACATTTGTATTGGGTACGTGCATACGTGCATGCATGCTTTAAATCTAGTTTCTGAAGATGGATTCATAGCTAAAAATGGAAACCCATAACTCTAACTAAAGCGAAAAGCTTAGTTTTGCTGAATTCACTTCGAAATAATTGAGATAAATCAAGAGAAAGATCATCGAATTCTTAAACCGTGCAAAAATATTCTTAAAGAGTTGATTATATGAACAACCCTTCTGCACGTTTTGTGGATCATAAGACACTGATGAATCATTTTAAAGGTCGATAATTTAATTTGACAAAATTGTGATCAAACTTCAACCCGTTATTAACCCTAAATTCCCATGTAAAATGAACAATTTTGTTTCAAATTTCATAAAATCAAGGTGTTCTAGGTTTAAAAAAAAGAAGATTTTTGGGAAGAGAAAATTAGGGTTTGTAAAATCTCCAACCAAAAAACCCCAAACAAAACTGGTTAGCCCTATTTTGGTATATACCTTGACAACAAAAGAGTAAAGAACAGTGTCATCCATACTACTGATGTTGAGATGAAGAACCTCAAACGACAGCCTCTCCAACACACTAATCATCTTCGAAAGTTGCCCGGGAATTCGTCGAGAAATGATCTTCAACAGCACGTTCGAACCTGAAATCTTCGCTTCGACATCCGCCACCGACGAGTTACAACAAGCTCCGACATCAACTCCATTTTCAAATCCATCGGCAACCGCCACCAACGGCCTCGGACTCGGGCTCGGACTCACACTCTTCCTCCTCCGTTTGTTCGACTCCAACGATTGCAAAACTTGATGCAACTCCTTAATGAACTCGATCACTCCCCCAATTATCGACGCTTGATCTCCCTAACATAACATCAAAAACCCACTTCACATAATCAAAATCATACCAAAATCAACACAAAAATAGAACAAAAACAGATCAAAATATACCCTTCTGATATAGAAACAAGGTGTCAAAGTTCTCAAAACCCTAAGATGTTCATTCATCTGCCTTCTCCTATTCCTCTCCACAGCAATATGAGCCATGTTTTGCTCACAAATTTGGCACCAAAACAGCCATTGATATCTATTTATATGGCTAACACAACGAGGCAAAAGGCAAGTTGGTAGGGTTTTGGGACAACAATAAATGCAACATGTTGTAGTCTCGTGAGACTTAATTCTTTCACTTCATTATAATTCCTTCACTTTAGTTTGTTTCTTAACATATGCATGTATTACGCGTCTCACGCCTAATAGCTTGCCTCAATTACGTGCCTCTCGTGAGTTTAAGCGAAGCCATAGCCAACAGGCTGTGTTCTTATAACTCTTCTTCTTAATTATTTCCATGCAAAACCTCTCCTTTCTCATTATATCTACTTGAAGTTTGATGTGTATCCATTCATGAATGCCCGATCAAATAGTTATATCCCGGTTTATAATCATCAATATCATCGTGCCCTTAAGGGTGAGTATCAGTTGAAGTAGATCATGACATCTATACATATGCATCGAGTCTGTAAATATCAAATTTCAACTGGGTATGTGACGTGCTTGATTATTTCCATCATGTTTGTTTTCTCATAGTCAAATTAGTTTTCTATCATGTTAGCGAGATGTTGTTCTATATCGAGTTGATTGTGTGAGTTCAGTAATTGATTGTACTCATGTGTGATCACAGATTTTCTCATAATTGTCGCTTGAAGCTCGAGAAGTTAGGATGAAATTCCGTATGTGATCTTAGATTTTTCGTAACTCTTTTTGTAGCGTACTATCACGACTCTTAAAAAATGTTCCAACAGCGAATACGAGTATAGATATAAGATATCGATTATCATTTCAATGAACCATTATCATCTAAGATTCTAATAATATGTCTGATAATTCAATCAATAAAATTAGTGAATAAAACACTAATTATCATCGTAAAAAATGGACGTTAATTTATTTGAATAATTGAAAAAATAATAAATTAAAATATTATTTCAAACAAAATATAGGTCAAAATCTAGCTAGGTGTGCCATGAATATAATCAAGATAGAGAAGATGGAATTAAATTGACAACTTTATTATTATTTTAATAATATATATATATATATACAATTTTTTTTTTCTTATCACATTTATATTCGTAAAACACAAATTAAAAAAGAAGACATATGATAGGACGTGTGCTCATTTAGTAGTATGTCTAGCCCTAGGTCTAGGCTCATACGGTCGATGATTAAGGTGGGTTATTCAATTTTTTAAGCTCGGATCAATTAGAGTCGATGCTACTCGAACCGGTTTGACCAGTCTTAAGTCGGTCCGCGACAAATACAAATATAAAAATAGTTTTATTATGTCATTTAACAAATGTTATTAAAAATTATTTTTATATTAAAAGTCAAAAGTAAAAGTCTTCAACAAAACTAATTTGATAGAGTGTACATTAAGCATCATATATAATTAATTAATCTAACGCGATCTATTATCTTATCAATAAAGTTATATAGATGTGACGTTAATATGCTTTTTTAACATAAGATATTATAAATTTGGACTTTAGGTTATCAACACGCAGCATCTTAATTTTTTTCTTCCCAAACTCTTTTCTCCACGTCCATAATCATAGATATCCGTCAAAAATTCAAATATTAAACTTTTACTCTTATTTAGAATAGTTCTGTCTTTTATAATAAATCATCGGTTAAATTAGGTTAATGAACAATCAAATTACAGACTAATTTTTACACATATCATCGACTTAAAAGCTATAAATCAAAAAATGTATATCTTAAAAGCTAAAATTATAGATTAATTTTAAAGTTTTTATGACCGAACCATCGAAGAAAAAAAAAATGTATATTTTATTAGTATAAATAAGTATTTTAATTACGATATTAATGAAATTATTAATTTCTTCTTTTAAGAATTCAAAAAATAATTGAACTGAGTTTTGATTATCTTGAAATATTTTTATCCAAGAGCCGTACGCATATAAGACAACGGCAACTTTATTATTATTATTATTATTCATTAATAGATAAGAATTTATTTCCATTGAAAAGCCAAATATTTGGTGCTATCTTATTTTATTTTATTTTATTTCAAATAAAATCAAACCTATTTTATTTTATTTTAAAAATAGCATTTAACTTTCGAAATATATATATTTTTTTAAATAATAATTATGATTACTCTTTTTTAAAAAAATAAAAAATATAAAGTTTAAAAAATTCTCATTAATTTTTATAAATAACAAATAATTTAATTTATAAGGTGTCGATGGATAGATTATATGATGTTGACGATTAAAGGGCTGGCTCTATGTGAGCAGAGCCACCGAGTCACCCACCGTTTCTGTTCAGCAAACTTACAAAGACTTTTAAGATTCATATAGCTCTACAGATTTGAACGAAACAATTTGTAATATTAAAATTTGAATTTTTTTTCATTCATAATTTTAAAATCTTCAAGTTTTTCCTATATAAATCCACAGATCTCTACCACTGCAACGCATCACCAACAATGGCGACCTCCATTTCCCTCTCCTTCTTCTCCTCTGTTCTCTTCCTCCTCCTCTCATCCGCCATAGCCGCAACCTCCTTCCGCCCCAAAGCTCTCGTTCTTCCGGTAACCAAACACCCTTCTCTCCAGTACATTACCCAGATACGGCAACGAACCCCTCTGGTTCCGGTGAAGCTCACCGTCGACCTCGGTAGCCAGTTCATGTGGGTCGATTGTGACCGTGGCTACATTTCCTCCACCTACAAGCCTGCCCGTTGCCGCTCCGCTCAATGCAACCTTGCTTCCAAGTCCAGCGGCTGCGGCCAGTGCTTCTCACCGCCAAGACCCGGCTGCAATAACAACACCTGCAGTCTGTTCCCCGGAAATACCATTATTCATCTCTCCACTAGCGGCGAACTCGCCTCCGATGTCGTCTCTGTTTCCTCCACCGACGGCTTCAATCCAACCAAGCCCGTCACGGTCCCGAATTTCCTCTTTGTCTGTGGGTCCACGTTTCTCCTCGACGGCCTCGCCGGCGGCGTAACTGGAATGGCCGGATTCGGACGGAACGGGATTTCTCTCCCATCCCAATTCTCCGCCGCCTTCAGCTTCAACAGAAAATTCGCCGTTTGCCTGAGCGGCTCCACCAGATTCCCCGGCGTAATCTTCTCCGGCAACGGCCCATACCATTTCTTACCCAACATCGACCTAACCGATTCCCTCACATACACCCCACTCTTCATCAACCCCGTCAGCACCGCCGGCGTCTTCACCGCCGGCGAAAAATCCACCGAATATTTCATCGGCGTAAAATCCATCGTCATCAATTCCAAAACCGTCCCACTCAACACCACCCTCTTAAAAATCGACAGCAACGGCATCGGCGGAACCAAAATCAGCACCGTCGATCCATACACCGTTTTAGAATCCTCAATTTACAACGCCGTGTTGAAAACCTTCACGACGGAGCTCAAGAACGTTCCAAGAGTAGCGGCGGTGGCGCCATTCGGAGCTTGTTTCAATGCGAAGAGCATTTCCAGCACCCGATTAGGACCAGGCGTGCCGTCAATTGAACTGATTTTACAGAACAAGAAAGTGATTTGGAGAATATTCGGCGCGAACTCGATGGTGCAGGTGAAGGACGACGTGCTGTGCCTGGGGTTCGTGGACGGCGGCGTGAACCCACGAACCTCGATCGTTATTGGGGCCCACCAGATTGAGGACAATTTGCTTGAATTTGATATGGCCACTTCTAGGCTTGGATTTAGCGCCACTCTTCTGGGTCGGATGACCACGTGTGCTAATTTCAATTTTACCTCTAAACCTTGATTAATTAGTCTTAATTAAAGGTTTAATCTACCCCTTAATAAGTGTTTGCTGCTTTTCATACTTCAATAATTCATGGATATGAATATTTAATCATGCTTCTCATTAATTATTTATTTAAGAATTCTCGACCCAAAGAGATTTTGATAGCAAATTGCTTGTCCTCTTCGGTCGCTACAGTGCATCATGACATTCTTTTATATTGACCCTCGCGTGGTCGAATGGGTACCTCTTGAGATCACTACTTTCCTTTCACTTGAATTAGTTGGGGACTGTGTCACCGCGCATTGTTATTTTTTTTACCATCATTAGAAAATTATAATTGATTATTCATTATTATATTTAAATGTAAAGAGATCTAGCGTTCTTAACCAATTATTATTCGGAATGGATAATTAAAATATTTTTATTGGAGCGGGTCGTAGTATTTACCATTATATCATATTAGTGCATGTGATTATTATCACTAATCATGGAGATTAAAGCATAAATGAAGTTTAAGCTTTTAAAATTATGGAAAAGCCAAACATGTTTAGGTAAAAGTAGAAATAAAATAAATTAGATTTAACTTTAATTATTAAATATCAACCAGCTAATTACTTCATTCTTTAGTACTGACATGGTCTGGAATATTATGTAATTATTTATTATTCATTCGCAGTATTATTAAATTATTAAAATATTTATATTTTAGACTTTTTTTTATTGAAAATTATATCAAACATCTCTTCTAAATTGATTTAATTAAGAAATTTTAAAATTTTAATTATATAAGTTTTTTTTTTTTTTTTTTGCTCGATGGATCTTGGGCCATTTTCAGGTGGGCCAATGAGCCCAGCAAGATTAATAGGGCCCATTTTCAGGTGGGCCAATGAGCCCAGCAAGATTAAAACATATATTGAAAATTGTTACACGGACGAAAAATTCTAACTTTATTTCTCAAAAATGAAAATTTCGGTTCGAAAGTATGTGGATGATGATATTTAAATTCCTAATCTTTTGGTCGAAGACGTATAATTATATTAGATTTATGTTGACAACTTTAATACGAGCGTCTAAACTCAATTCCAAAGAGGTTCAACATAAAATGATGAACCCTATGAAAAAAGACAAATTAGTTGTGAGACCGACCCAAGAGAAGAGTTAACTTAGCATTTGTTAGACAAACACGACTCTCCACAATACTATGATATTGTCCACTTTGAGCATAAGCTTTCATGGTTTTGCTTTGGGCTTTCCAATAGGCCTCATAGTAATGGAGAGAGTCGTGTTCGTCTAACATGGTATTAAAGTCATGCTCTAAATTTAGCCATGTCAATAAAATTCTCACCAAAAGTCAACTTAGCCTTAACCATGTCCAAAAGACTAAACTCAACTTCAAAGCCAACTCCGAGTGGTTGGCTATGTCATGGGTCCAACCTTAAAAGGGCTAACTCAATCTTATGACTCACCCCACGGGGTTGAAGTGCAGGTGGCTCAGTACAACACCGATGTTCATTTTCTCTTGTTTTATAGCCACGTTTCGATTCTCAATAATACAAATTCACCGTAGATTCAACGATCTAAATCCTGATATCACCATCACCCCAAACCCTAAACCCGAAACATGTCCCCGTCACTAAAGTCGTATTATTTTCGTTTAATTTCAAATATGATCCAAATAGAAGTGGTCCAATACAAGTTCTTGAAAAATGGGCTCTTTCTCACTTAAATTTTTTTTTCTCGCACTCAAAATATTTATTTATTTATTTAGTGACAATTCATGGTGGTGGCAGTAGTTGGATTGTGCAAAAATCACAATTTCTAAAATTCCCTTTCTACCCTTCTCTTTTATAAAATTAAAATTAGTACCACAATTATTTATATTGTCTTTTTCCACTTTGATGAGCTAATTATTAATTATATATTTATATTCTTTTTTCTGATTGGTCTATTTTATACAAAATTTTATTATTTTTTATTTATATTTTTTTTAGCGAAATTGGAAACTATGGGCCAGACCCAAAAACCGTGGACGTCGCCATCGGATATTGTATTATTTTAATTACTTTTCTTTTTTAAAATATCTATATCTTTTTCATACGCGTCATATTCTTTTTTTTTTCTTTGCCTTTTTTTTATTTATTTAAATTTTAAATAAATTATTGTAGGTTCTATTCCATCTATAATATTTATCAAAATTGGTTGGTTATATATATATATATAGATAGATATATTTCATGAGATTTTTATTTCTATCCTTGATATTTGTTTCTTAACATTTAATTTTAATTTTAGTTTTTAATATTGATCAAAATATGTATTTTTTTAATGTATTGTATTTAATAAATACTAATGAATTTTTTTAAAGCATTAATACTCGTGACCTGTGTAATTTTTTTTTTTTTACTATCAATATATTCACGAAATTTCACAAATAATATTAATACTCTTTATCATAAATTTTGAAAGTTTACGAGTATTTTTTTAAACGTGGTAGTATATGCGAAGGTATTTTTAAAATAAAATATTAATGATTTTTATCTAAAACTAGAGGTAAGAATACTTTTATATTTTTTTAAAATTAAAAGTATTGTTGAAAAATTTAAATATATTTTTATTAGTTTAATCTTTAGTTTTTTATTATTATTTATTATTATTATTATTTTGTGTTATTTATCCTCCTCTTTTATTCTTATAAATTATTTGTTATTTATTATGTTGGATGAATTATTGGATTTTGACACTTCGTTGAAAGAATTATTACCCAACTTTTTTCTTTTTTATTTTTTTGTGTGTTTGTACTCTTAAATATTTTAACTTTATTTTTTAATAATCCAATTTAATAAATATCTGATAAATAAAGTAATTCATATATTTGTGTTAATTTTTCTATTAAAAGCAAAGGTAAATCCTTAACTTTTAGAAAATATATAATAAATAAATAAATATTTAATAGATTATAGTCAAATTCATACCAAACTAAAAGTTTAATATTTTATTAGATAACACGTAGATTTAAAATAATTTATAAAAAATTAGACTATTTATTTAAAAATATATTAGAATTGAATATTACTCAATTATCCATGCTTAATTAATCGAATTTTAATTTGAGTATAGCTCCGTTGTGATATAGTTTGTTTTGATGTATTAAAATATATATTTATTTATGAAGTTCCTTAGTATTTTTAATATTATATATTATGGAAAATATTCCATTCCAAGGTGGTTTTTGTACTTAAAATTCCACCATGGCTAAGCCACGTGGCTATTTAATTAGGGTTAAGTTTGGAGTTAAGAAAGTTGACCACTAACACTTAACCATGGTTATAATTTTCCCATAAATTATAAAATTATTTTTTCCTTATCCAAAATTTGTTTCCAATTTAATCCCTCTCATAACCTTAGTGTCACATATGCAACTAAATTTTTAAAAAACTATTTATTTTAATTTATGTCGATATTAAATTAGATTTTTTTTTTCTTTCTTCCTTGGAGCTTCGTCCACGTGTACACGTAGCTCCGACGTGGATGGCGCGTGGAGTAAGAAGAAGGGCAAAACCCACAAAATAAAATGCAGAGTGGTGCCTGCCGTTTCCTCCACGTCATCATCCTCACACCCTGGAATAATCGCCATTAGGTGGGTCCCACCCCCTGCCAAATTTCCATCTCATTCTACACTTGGCTGCCTACCTCCTCAGTCCACCGGAACAAAACAATTAAAATTTAAAATAAAAATAAAATAGCACCCAACATTGAAATGACGAAAGTACCCTCATCGTCTCCTATATAAGCCATACAAGCCAAGCCATCGTCCATCCAGCTCCCGAGCTTCTAATATTTCTACCTTCATCAATTAATCCATAAGAACCCTTCTGGGTTTTGTTTTTATTTATTTATTTATTTTTATTTTTGAAAATAGCCATGCTGGGAGTATTCAGCAGCTCCATCATATCGCCGCCAGACGAGTTAGTGGCCGCCGGCTGCCGTACGCCGTCGCCCAAAACCACTTCCGCCACTCTCGTCAACCGCTTCGTCGACACCAACTCCTCCGCCGTGTCGGTGCAGGTCGGGGATCATGTCCACCTGGCCTACACTCACCAAAGTGAATCTCTCTTGACCCCACGGTAATTTCCATCCCCTCTACGACGTCGTTTTATTCGGTTGATCGGAAATCAGACGGCCCAGAACCACCGGGCTTCTAGTTATTCAAATCTCCACCGTAGGATTAGATTACTATTTCTACCTTTAATTAATCCATAACTAGAAGGAAACCGACGGAAAATGTGTCGGAACGGCCGATGTTCTCTGTCGGCGGCGAATAAAACTCAAATTTATTAAGTTTTCAGAAATTAAAATTCATTTTTTGGTGAAAAAAATTAGAGAGAATATCGAATGGCTGCGATTTTGTTGATCGCGTGGATATCGTGACTGCCACGTGCGATCAAGGTTCACTGGATTCTCTCTGGGCTAGATTTGTCTGACAAGCCCCCACTGACATATTGACACGTGTGTTTAGTTTTGTCCTTATCCGTAAGGTTATCCATAGACCAATAGCATAAAGTAATTATTTTTTAATTATGCATTTATGAGTTAGATTGAAATAAATACCCATTTAAATAATTGTTATTTCTTAAAAACAATTTATTTATTGGCCATTAATCATTTTATGAATTTAGCGATTTTTAAATAGACTTATAAAAATTATCATAATTGAACTTTTTAGTATTTTAATGAAATTGTACTATGTAGTATTAAATATTAAAGAAATGGGGGTAATTATTTTAGTTTTTTTTTTGCTTTTTAATTATTATTTTGTAATTTTCTATTTTTACATAAAATTAGTATTTATTTGCCTATTTTTACACAAAAAAATATTATTATTTAACCTTGAAATTCAAATTGAATTAATTTTTAAATTTAAATGTAATATTTTGACAAAGAAATAAAAATTAAAAAACTAATTAATTACGGACGACAGATCGTTCGCAGTGAAGGACGACATCTTCTGTTTATTCGAGGGCGTTCTGGACAATTTGGGGAGCCTGAGGCAACAATACGGGCTAGCCAAATCGGCGAACGAGGTGGTTCTCGTCATCGAAGCTTACAAGGCCCTCCGTGATCGGGCCCCATACCCGCCGAGCCACGTCGTCGGCCATCTCAGCGGCAATTTCGCCTTCATCGTCTTCGACAAGTCCACCTCCACTCTCTTCGTCGCTTCTGTAAGCCCTATTTTGTTGCTTTTTTTCAATCGGTTTCATCGAGGTTCATTGAATAATTAGGGTTTCTGTTCTGCGATTTCTGACAGGATCGGAATGGGAAGGTTCCGTTGTATTGGGGAATCACCGCCGATGGTTATGTCGCCTTTTCCGATAACTCCGATCTTCTCAAGGGTTCTTGCGGGAAATCACTTGCTTCTTTCCCTCAAGGTAGATTAGAACCCCTTTCGAGCTCTGTGTGTATCAATTAACTTGTTCTGTAACGATAATGGAGCGTTTTGTTTTTGGATTCTGCAGGGTGTTTCTTATCTACAGCAGTTGGTGAATTGAGATGCTATCAGAATCCTAAGAACAAGATCACTGCTGTTCCTGCTAATGAGGAAGAGATTTGGGGTGCAACATTCAAGGTAATTTGGTTGACATTCACAACAATCAATCAATCAATCATATCACTAAACTACATGCCTAAGATCTCAACACTTTTTTTTGGTTGATGTTCTTTGTCAGGTGGAGGGCCCTGCAGCTGTGGCGGCCACATGGTGAAGAGATTTCATATAATTGTGTTTAATTTGTGGTTGAGAATGCAGATGGGTGTGCGGTGGATTGGATGCCCAACCGACAAAGTTGGCATGCTTATGCTGAACAGTGGAAGATGGGTGTGTTTTTCTTTGCTTTTACTCTGCTGATGTAAAGCCCTTTTGCTTTTGGTGCAATAAAGTCGTGGCTTTTGTAGAATTATCCTTTGTTATTCTATAAAATAGAGTTGAATTTCCCACCACTTGTGTTTCTGCCATTTTCAACCACTTGTTCATATCAAATGTGGGTGTCATTGACATTTGAACCACAACCATGATGCAATAATGCTGTGAAATGCTGAAATTTAGAGACCAGAATCTTAAATTATGATATGTATTGCGAGGACCAATAGAGCAAAAGAACAGCAAGTTTTGTCTATGGTTATAGCATTAGGTCCATTGATATCCCTACCTTTGCTGTTCCTACTGCATGACACTCACAGTCTAGTTTGGAAGCAGGTTTGAACGTTAGAAGGTATAGAATCTGGTGTTGAAATTTGTAGTATAGCCAAAGATTTTGCCGTGATGAACAATCATGTCACAAGTAGCATAAGCATAGTTGCAGGATCAGTGAGCTAGAGTAGCATAAGCATAGTCCTGGCATTGTTGAAGAATCTTCTTAGACTCGGTCTGTGAGATTTCATATTGATTGAAGAGGAAAACAAAACATTCTTTATAAGGGTGCAGAAACCTCTCCCTAGTTGGTGTGTTTTAAAAACTTTGAGTAGAAGTCTGGAAGGGAAAGCTTAGAGAGGACAATATATGCTAGCGGTGGATTTGGGCTGTTACAAATGATATCAGAACTAGACACCGAGCGATATGCCAACGAGGACACTGGACCCCAAAGGAGTGGATTGTAAGATCCCACATTGATTGGACAGGGGAACGAAATGTTATTTATAATAGTGTGGAAACCTCTTCCCCGAGCGATGTGCCAACGAGGACGTTGGACCCTAAAGGAGTGGATTGTAAGATTCCACATTGGTTGGAAAGGGGAACGAAACGTTATTTATAATAGTGTGGAAACCTCTTCACCAAGCGATGTGCCAACAAGGACGCCAGATCCCAAAGGAGTGGATTGTAAGATCCCACATTGGTTAGAGAGGGAAACGAAACGATATTTATAATAGTGTGGAAACCTCTACCTAGTAGACACACAGCAGGGAAGTCAAAAAGGGAAAACTCAAAGTGGACAATATATATTAAAAAAGGACAGGTCGGAGCGATCTTTATTTCATTAGAGGATTTTTACTCTATATATATATATATATTTTTTTTTTGTAATTAAAATTTGTTTATGAGTTAAAAAAAAAAAAAAAAAAAAAAAAAAAAAAAAAAAAAAAA
>NW_019268517.1:871536-876374 GCF_002738365.1 Cucurbita moschata
AAAAAAAAAAAAAAAAAAAACAGATAAAGACTACGACACCAATAAATCTAAAGTATTTATTACGTAAGAAAAAAATTATAAAAGTAAATAATAATAATCTCAAAAAAAGGGAAAGGGACCTCGACAAGCTCCTCCATAGGCCCGGTAACCTCATTGGCGCCAATTTTGAGCCCGGTTCTCGAGTGGGTCCTTCCTCTTCTTCTCTCCGACATTTTTTCACCTTGTGTTCAGTACATGGTCTGCAATCGTCTTGCGCCTTAAGTTGATTTGAGTTACAGTTGAGGGATGATCTTCAACAGTACGTTCAAGTGTTGGTCATTGGAGATGGAGCGTCGGAAGATTTGGCTGTGTCGGGTTTTCGGAATCTGGAAGTCATTGACATGGATCGCATCGAAGTTACAAATCTCAATCCTCAGTTTCTCTTCAGGTTCCAACGATTTTCACGGTTCTATGCGTAGTGTTTTTCTTTTTTTTTCTTTACGTTTCAAGTGTAAAATCTGCACCGGTTCTATGAATTCGATGAATCCTTGTAGGCTTGAAGCTGATACCCATATTTCCATTAGAAGAAACAATTAAACCAAATGATAGATGAGGAAACAAGTAAAATTTCCATTATGTACTCTAGCAGAAACTCCTAGAACTGCTGCTCTTTGTATCGAGTATGCTCTTCTAATCAAATGGGATGAGGTAATATATAAGTTGCTATACTTTTCATTGAGGATTGTGAACGTGCGCCCCTTCTGGAATTTCCAATACCTTTCTTTTAGGTTCATAGTTGAGAAACTTTTGATCCAGATAATTTTGAACACATGAAATGGGTTTACAATGAGGTACACAAATTCCTATAGGGTCTGGAAATTCCTATTAGTGATTTTAAACTTCTACTTGATCTTCCCACATCTATAGGCTGTTAAGAGAGCAGAGCTTTCTTGAATTCCGAGTGTTACATATTCACTAACTCAGGTACATATTAGTCTTGGAATTTTCACTGAACTGATATGTGTTGACGTTTTATTATTATTCTTATTTTGATCTTAACTTGTGATTGTCTTTTAGTGGGTAAATAATAACTGGTTTGTTGTTAGAAATGCATCTATATCTGATTTATATTCTCTAAATGTTGTTTATGGGCGCTGTGAAGAATATCATACCTGCTATTGCTTCCACTAATGCAATTATATCAGCTGCATGTGCACTGGAAACATTGAAGATTGTGTCTGTAACGGCCCAAGCCCACCGCCAGCAGATATTGTCCTCTTTGGAATTTTCCTTTTAGGTTTCTCCTCAAGATTTTTGAAACGTGTCTACTAGGGAAAGGTTTTCACACTCATATAAAGAATGATTCGTTCCTCTCTTCAACCAATGTGGGACCTCACAATCCACTCTCCTTGGAGGCCAGCATCCTCGTTGGCACACCACTGAATGTTTGGCTCTGATACCATTTTGTAACAGTCCAAGCCCACCGCTAATAGATATTGTCATCTTTGGACTTTCCCTTTCGAGCTTCCCCTAAAAAATTTTAAAACGTGTCTGCTATGGAGAGATTTCCACCTTGTAACATCTTTTCTTTTTATTAAGTTTATTAAGTTTTTATGACAAGTTGAAGCTAGGCTTGCGGTGAATGAGACAATTTTCAATGCAACAAATTTCCAAGTGCTAGGCTTGCATTTCTGATAGCCTTTGATACTGTTCCATTACTTCCTTTTATTTATGCACTTAATTTCCAAGTGCATAGAATTTAATGTCAAGTGATCCATTTCCAGATATAATGGTGCCGAAGGTCTCCACACTAAAGTGACAGAGTTTGTAAAAGATAAGGACTTGTCTTGTTTGTGGTCCAGGTGTTCTTATTGAGCTGGATACTTCAATTACTTTACAAAAGGTCGGCTATTTTAGCTTTTATGCCATCTCTACATGTTATATGCAGTATTATGGACATACCGCTATATTCATTTTGTATTTCAATTGTTGCTCTGTTACTAAATTTCAGATGTTGAGAATTCTTTGACGTACACCTAATTTAAATTTTCACGAAACAACAGTTCACGACCTGCTAGAAGATCATCCCTAGCTCTTGTTATCAAAGGAAAGTGTAAGGCATCGAGGGAAGAATCTATCCATGCAGGCACCTCCTGTATCTCAATTTCCAACTTTTTGAATTCAACGTGTGGACATGACCTTTTGGTCGAAGATATATATCTTAACCTATTGAGCTATGCTTACGATATCTCAAGTTGGCATATCAGCTTCACCTTAGAAATATGGGTATCAATTTTGTTGTTGTTGCTGCTGCTTGTATATTGAACACTGTTCTAATAGTCCGAGTTGGGAAGATTTCTTTTATCTAGTTGAGTACAAGAGAGAAGGGAAAACAAAATTTACTGTTTTTACTTTGGCCTTCCTCCCACCCTCCTGTTTTATGTAACACGCTTATAATGAATTCCCTCACCAGCTGGTGATCCCAAATCTGATCTATTTGCTTGTTGAAGACAGGCAATGATAGGAGAAGCCAAGAGGTGTTACTGATATGAACATTTATTGCTATAGTAGAAAGAATGAGCTCTTCCATCTAACACCACCTTGTGAGGCCTCCAATACACAAGAAGTTGGGTAGCAAACATGGAGGGTCCCCCAACCAGCTAGCAAACCGAGTGAAAATCAGTAACTTTACTACTACCACAATTAATAGTTTAGTACTTTGCTCATTTGGGTTCACTGTTAGTAGATGAAAATAGTGATATGGATTTTAATGAGTCGCAATATGTCATGTTCACGCAAGTTGATTGTTGAGGGGATTCGATTCCCTTTCCCTTTTCTGTGTTAAGCTTCTTATGGATTTCCTGAACAGTCTGTCTACGAATTGAGATGTTTGGGTTATAGATAAGGTTTGGATATTTCGACCATAAAAAGATTAATCAGAATCGTTGGCTTATTAAAACTATGAGCCAAACGTTTCTTCGACGTTGTTTATGTTCCTGTAATGCAGCTGGCCCCGCGAAAGAGATGCCCGACGACTGCTGAACTGATGGTCTTAAACAACACACAGATGCACGGATGAGTACCAATGACTTAGCTTAGCTAGTTGAGAGCCTGATAGATCCTCTCCCATGTACGACAATACAGGTAATTTATTGCCTTTTAGAATACATATCAAAGATACATGAGGTTATATTCACATACTCATAAGCAATGAGCTTTGCTTTGACGACCTAAGTCCACCGTTAGTAGATATTGTACTATTTGGATTTTTTCTTTTGAGCTACCCTTCAAGATTTTTAAAAAGTGTCTACTAGGGAGAGTTTTTCACACCTTTATAAAGAATGTTTCGTTCTTCTTCCGACCCCACGTAGCACAAACCCAAGTGGGCTGAAGATCTAAACCAAATTTAGATGGTGGTTTGTGTTCGGAGAAGATTTTTGCCGGCAACCGATCCTCATCTTTTCCCCAACTGGATAACACAATGCAATGATTCTTGTGGGGTCTCTTAAAGTTTTAGACAGATTGGCCAGCTGTGGCTAATGACCCACCATCTCACATGCTCAGCCAATGTGGTTTTGACTCACCCATCACTCCCTTTTCCCCCTTCTAAACTCTATATATCTTCTCTCTCTCGCTTGCTCAGCCAAGTGTGTGCGTGTATAACACTATAAGTTCTGTATTTAGTTCTTTTGTAGCTCCGAGTATAGACAACATGGAAGTAGCTTTGGAACTTGAAGATGATTTGTTCTTCGCTGATTTAAGCAGACAGCTGTCTCTTCTTCTCATGGATGACAACGAAGACCCTCTCCCTCATCATCCTCATGTTTCTCTTCAGGTACTTCCTTTTTCCAAATTTCATTCATTTGGGTATGCTTTTTTAGTCTCTCTGTTTGTGGCTGTGAATTCAAACAAGCTCGATCAATCTGCAGGCTCTCGCTCATGGAGGCCACCAGCCTGCACGGCCACTGGCGGTGCATGACCAAGCTGCCGCTGCTATTGTCGTTGCCTACAGTGGCGTAAGCAAAGGCACCGGCGTGTTCATCCCTCGGTCTTTGCAGCCTGCAAGAAAACAGAGGCGTGGAAGATACAACAACATAAAGGCAAACCGACAGTTTCCAATCGCTATTGATGTGAATTCACAAGTATCCAACAACAATTCGTTGCGTCCCAAAAAGGGTCAAGGATTCGAGGAATTTGAGGAAAAGGGTATCAGAATTTAGATTAAAAAAATAATTCTTTCACCAAGTATTTAAGTATGGTGATGCCTGTACATGGAAGAAGCTATAGTATTAGCTCTATTAATTACTGGGTTTTCATTGGTTTATGTGTTCCATTGGAAGGTTAATTAATTAACCTAAGGTTTGTGAACCTCCTCCCTCCTTGTGTTCTTCTTCATGAGAGAAAGAGTTCGTTTGTTAGGATCGTCAATCCGAACATAACTCAAAGTACGAAATACTCGAATCTCGACTGCAAAAGCTGAGATGAGTCTGAATTTGTGTTGTAATATGCTCTTAACTGGCAGCCATGCAGTGGCACATGAGCCGTCATGTTTGGATAGCTGGATCTCTGTTGCAAGGAAAGCTAAAGTTTTCTAAAAACATATTCACAGAGAGACAGAGGAGAGAGAAGGATTCGGAGGCTTTAACTTGATGTTTGACTAGATCTCGTATTTTAACTGGTTGAATCAAGTTCTGATTAAATTATAGGATTATTAATTGGTCGTATTAAGCAAAGATTTTTGAGATGATTAAAAACTTGAGAACCTAGATGGACAAAACCCATAATTAAAATTAAAATAAAGGCAAATTATTTTCTAATTTTGGTGATTTTTTTTTTTTTTTTTTTTTTTTTTAGCTAAT
>NW_019268517.1:876871-899609 GCF_002738365.1 Cucurbita moschata
TTTTTTTTTTTTTTTTTTTGTTTTTAAGCTAATTTTCTGGATAACTCCAAACTTATATTTTTATTACAATGCATTGAATATTCACAAAACGGATGAAAAAAAAAAAGGATAAAAATAAAATAAAATAAAATCAAACAAATTAATTAATTAATTAACTTGGAGGGAACCCCACCACTATTATTTAATAAGTTGGAATATAATATATTATTTTTATTATTATTTTTAATCTTTTATAAATTAATTGCTCGTAAAAGGGAACTAGCATGTGACCCAACTGGTGTCATTAGAATATATATATATATATATTATTTTTTTTGTTGGGAATCTTTGATGGATTTTATTATTATATTTGAAAATTTAATTATATAAAGTAAGCCTTGCCTAACTAGGCATGGCAAAGGGGGTGGAATAGGCCATGAATCTTATTCTCAATGGTCGTGGTCGGAGAATCTTTATTTCCGAGATCGAGCTTCTCATAATTAGTGAGGGCATCGTTCAATATAGCTCAATCGACGTAAAATATTTACTCTTGACTAAACTATTTGAATTTTTAGTCACTTAGATTTGTTTTATTGAATATTTTAACCTAATTTTTCGTTTACGATCTTTATGGACAAGGTCGAATCTAGTACTGTGAATTATTTAATTGGGTCAAACAAAACACTGCTATATTAAATTGAAATTGAAAAAAATAATTAAGACTCGAATGATAGAAATGAAACAAATAACGAGTATTAATATGGTTCTGCTCTTCGAATAAGGTGCGTAAAAAGAACTTGAACGAACTCAATGCACTTAAAAAAAAAAGTGAGTGTAGCAGTCTAAACTCATTGCTAATAGATATTGTCCGCTTTTGCTTGTTACATAGGACTGTTAGTCTTACGATTTTAAAACGGGTCCATTAGGGGAGGAAGCATTATTTTTAAAATAAAAATTATACTTTTGAAATTTGAAAATATTAATAATATTTTTTTATTAATTTAGATGAAAATAAATATTCATTTTATAATTAATTAGTTTCATAAATGAGCATCTCCCGTCGAAGTGTTCCGGACGAAAACAAAGAGGAAGAAGAAAAGGTCTGTTTGTCCAAATTGGGAGGAACCAACCAATAAATCTCGTTTACTTCTCCACCAGGAAGCTTCCATCAATGGCGGACTTCAATTACGCCTTCATCTCTCTGGTTCTTCTTCTTCCTCTTGCACTACTCATTTTCCTATACCTAATTGTTCGTCCTCGCTCCGTTAAAATTCCTTTGAAGAATCGCCATGTCTTCATTACCGGCGGATCGAGCGGAATCGGGCTTGCGTTGGCCCACCAGGCCGCATCGGAGGGCGCGCGAGTCTCCATTCTTGCGCGCTCTCTCAAGAAGCTCGAGGAAGCGAAGGACGCAATCGGACTCTCCACTGGTATTGATGTGGCGGTCTTCGCTGCCGATGTTCGAGATTACGATGCTATTTCCAAGGCTGTAGATGAAGCCGGGCCGATTGACGTTCTTGTTGTGAATCAAGGCGTGTTCGTACCTCAGGAGCTGGCAGAGCAAGATATGGATGAGGTGAAATTCATGTTAGATGTTAATTTGTTGGGCGCATTTCACATGATTAAGGCTGCCCTGCCTACAATGAAGACTAGAGTAGACCGTCGACCCGCCTCGATCGCTCTCATGTCTTCTCAGGCCGGTCAGGTAGTTGTGTTTCTATCTGCTTTCTACTTTATTGGGCAATTGCATTGATTATTTTTTAATATTCAAGTGACGCTTTATCATGTTGAAGGGTCAATTAATGAGCTCTCATGGTGGTATGAGGTATGCGAGTAAATTATGTGCGCACACATAAAGGAGGGCGAATTAAGGCGCATAGATTGTTTACTGCTAGTATATAGGGTGTGCTTGGTCATAGTCATAGTGTTTAATCACCTCAAGTCTTTTTGATAGTATAAAAATACTTTGAATGGTTTGAGAGGAAGCATTTGATTAAGTACAAATAGAAAAAGTGTTGACAAGTGCCAACTACTACTCTAGAGTGAACTTCTTCGATTGTTAGGGTCAATTTAATGTCATTGATAACATGCAGACACTCGCTGAGTTGAAAATTCAGTAGAAGTGGTAATCCTTTACTCACGAATTCCTTTTGTAAATATGAGTAGGTGGGTGTTTATGGCTACACGGCGTATTCAGCTAGTAAGTTTGGGCTTCGTGGTTTGGCAGAAGCCTTGCAACAGGAGGTTATAGGAGATAACATACATATTTCTCTTATATTTCCTCCAGACACTGACACTCCTGGACTAGTAGAAGGTATGTATAAAGCAAGACCTGGTTTACCTTATTGTATTGTTCTGCTAGTCCTCAAGCAGGGTTTCAATATTTACTCAGTGGGTTGGATTTTTTAGCTCAGTTTTCAGCCCATTGGTTTAGGTTAGGATATGAGGTAAATGTTTGAAAGATAAACTAATTAGGCTATTACACGGCTAGGATTTATTTGAGCTAGTAGCCCTCTTTTTTGGATATCTCAGGTTATATGCTATTTTGAAGGCTGCATTGACAGAAATCCTTCAATTTATTATATAGGATCTTTTTTTAGTTTGTTTCTCCTTTTAAAAGTTACATATCCTTAATCGCAGAGGAAAAGAGAAGGCCTGAATTGACCAATATCATTGCCGCTGGAGGAGGCAGGATGAAAGCTGAGTTAGTTGCCAAAAAAGCTTTGAATGGCATTAAATCTGGTAGCTTTATAATTCCCTGCAACTTTGAAGGAGCATTATTGTCCGTAGCAACTGCTGGCTTATCTCCTCAGAGATCTTGCTTGATGGCTTTCCTTGAAGTTGTTACTGCTGGGATAATAAGGATTGTGGGCTTGTGTTTTCAATGGGTTTGGTATGATAGTATTCAAAAATGGCATGCACAGAAAAAAAGTAAGTATTCATTCAAGTGATGAAACTATGAGCTTGTTCAATCCCTTGATTAATGTAAGTTCTATAATTGTTTTTCTTTTATGGCACTCATTATTGCGCAAGAGATCTGGTTAAAATGCAGTCAAACTTTCACATAGTATCGAAAACTAATCAGATTTTGAATTACACAGTTATGCTATCACAGGTTCTTGTTTTTATTTATTTAATTTTTTTTTTTCCCTTAAGATCACAATCTTCTTTGTCGTCTAATTTCTAGCATATGACGATGCGAGTGGCTTTGTTGTCCTGATTTCTCGTCAGCTGCCTTTCTAAACACACTCCATTTTGAATGTCATATTACATCAGTATACTAATTATCTTATCTTTTGCCTTAAATTCTTATACCCTCAATGTCTGTTACAACGCCTCTAAGGCTGTGATCTATGCAGTGAATTAACTAGTGACCAATATCTGGATAATCCTGGAACTTGCACTGTCTTTTCAGTTTGCTCATTGATAGAAAACGGCTAGACTTGCATATAGTGCATTTGTTTTTGCATTTCTCTATCTGATTGTAACTTCAAGCCATTTGTTGAGTAACCTTATCCATGTCCTATTGCCAGGAATCTAGAAGATACGGCTGGTTTTTTCACAACAATTTCTTTCATTTATGGTTATTAGCTCCAAGTTCTCTCCTCCAAATTCTGAAACAACTGGAAGTAAAGGCTCGAGCCCGCTCTGATAAGTCGAACACTAGTTCAATATTTGGTAGGCAAAAGGTCAGGGATGACAGATTCAGTAGCAGTTCTCTCTCTTCCCCCCAGTTTGACAGTAAGGCTTTCACGGTTGTTTACTCTTTTTCTCTCATGTTTTTTTAAGGTAGATCAGCAGCTGTAGGAACTGGATTTTCATCCCATCTTGTTAGGGTATCTTTTCTTACTGTATGCCATAGGGGGAAGTTGAATTAAGTTTCAAGAACATAATTTGATCAAGTTTAGACCTTTATGAGAGCTTTATCTTACTACAAACGGCAGAAAAAGAGATTTTTCTTAGCAAATTAGTTGTGTTATTTGACAATTAGGCGTACGCCAACGCCACTGCAAAAACCATATCGAGTCTATTACAATTCTTGCTTGCTTCTTTTAATTTGACAGGAAGCAGCTGGAGATGGAGGGATTCTATGTATTGACTATTCTGACATCTTATTTCTAATACCAATTTCATAGTTAAATGTTAAATGAAAAGTGGGGACTTGGGAAATAATAAGTCTTCTAAATTCAGCCCCTATATGAACATGGGCTGAAATCTAATCTCATTCAACCATGATAGCTTGACCTTCGTAAAGACAAGTTAGGATTATGCTGTGTACCTTTACGAAGGAACTGCCATTGTTTTTTTTTTTTTTTTTTACAGGAAAGCATGCATCAGAGCCCTTCAGTTATGTCTGATAGCCCGTACGTGGGGATCGACAAGTTTCTCTCTATTATTGTCTATACGTGCAAGTAGGCTTATTGACTGAGCTCATGTTACGTCAATTATGTCGATTTCAACTAGCCAAATTGACTTTTTGTTTTGGTTTGCTCACTTCTAGTTCATAAACTATTTGGAATGGTCAAGTTTGAAATGAAACTTTCGATGACAGCACAAGCGCATAATTGAAATTTGTCACATATACCATTATTTTACAAGTGGCCATATTATATCTCTTTACCATTAATTTTTAATAAAAATTTTAATGAAAAAATAATTTTTTTTGAAGTTTATGGACGGAATTAAAATTCTCTAAAATTCATGTATTTTAAGAATTAATAATCAATTCAAGCAAAACTCCAAATTATAAAATAAAATCATTTTTTATAATTCTTTTAAATTGAAAAATTGGCATGAAGTAAATGTTTTTATAAACTTAATTTTGAAATTAACAAATAAAAAATGTAATTCATTACGTCAAAATCAAATCACATGAATAAAAAAAAGTTTTTTTTTTTAATTTTTTTGTAAAAAAAAGTAAAAAAAGGTTTAAAAATGTGATAATTTACCCAAAATTTTACCTTATCCAATACCCTTCTGAACTTATTTGAGACGGTTGGGTTCCACAGTGCCCCGCCGCTCGCAGAAGCAAGACGGCGGTTGCTTCACCACCGGCGCCGGGAACTCTCCATTACGACCCGACTCCCCATTTCTCTTACACCCTCATCTTCTTCATCTCCTCTTTCCTCCTTAATAACCCATCCTGTATTGCGTAGGCGCGGCATTCCATTTCCAATGGCCGCAACGCTTCTTCCGTCTACCAAAATTCCTCCCCCTTGGCTGCCCGTCTCATCTGAACGCCGCTATCCAATTTATTTACCAAAACTTATCAATAACAATGGACCCATATGCTCCACCCCCAAATTTAGGCCTCCGAAAGCATTTATGAGCTCATCTTCTTTAAACAATGCCGTCGATTCTAATTTCGAGGCTTCCTCTCTCCGCGAGATCTGTAATGGATATGTTCCCGATCATATATTGGACAGGTAAGTGTCCATATTCCTCCATATCATGTGGGTTCCTTCTTAATTTATCATTTCTAATATTATGTCTTCTGGGGTGTTTTCTTTTCCCTTAATTTTCTTCTCTAAAATGATGTAGAGCTGAGGAAATTGGATTTGTTGCCCCAACTGGTGTGCAGAGGCAAGCTCTTCCAGTTCTGTTTTCTGGTCGGGATTGCGTGCTTCATGCGCAGGTCAAATCTATGTATTTCAAGTAAAATTCCTGCAGAATGTGGATACTTAGTATTGTTTGTTTGTGTAAATTCTGTATATGGTTCTTTGCTTACTCTTATCCTTTTAGACAGGTTCTGGGAAGACGCTGACATATTTGCTATTGATATTTTCTGTAATCAACGCTCAGAAGTCAGCTGTGCAAGCACTGATTGTAGTACCCACCCGGGAGCTTGGAATTCAAGTAAGATTGGACTTTGTATCTTCCACTAATTTCATTTGTACTTATCTTTCATTCTGTAGTTCTGAAATCTGTTTTCTATTGCTGTTCTGAATGAGGGGGCGGGGTGTTTGGTTGATGCTTCTTACATGTTGATGGTAATGTTGTATTTGACCTGGTGGAATGGATGCCAGGTTACTAAAGTTGCTAGGATGTTAGCTGCAAAGCCTGCAACGGCGGATGAAGTTGGGCAGAAATCTTATGTTGTCATGGCTCTTTTAGATGGAGGCTTGTTGAGAAGACACAAGACTTGGTTGAAGGTGCTGCATTTGTCTCTTTTCTTCGTGCATAAAGTTTATTTGCATAAGTAGAAGTGTTTTGGCTAGATGGTTTGCAAAAAGTTGAATTACTTGTTGACAACATAATTGCATTGTCATCGGGTTTCGTTTTGAATTTCTTCAATTCGACACATGACCTTTGTAACGGCTCAAGCCCACCGCTAACAGATACTGTCCTCTTTGGGTTTTCCCTTTCGGACTTCCCCTCAAACCTTTAAAACACGTCTACTAGGAAAAGGTTTCCACACCCTTATAATGGGTGTTTCATTCTCCTCCTCAACCAATGTGGGATATCACAATCCACCCCCCTTCAGGGCCCAACGTCCTCGCTGACACTCGTTCCTTTCTACAATCGATGTGGAACCCTCACCAAATCCACTTCCCTTCAGGGCCTAACATCCTTAACTGGCACACCGTCTCGTATCTACCCCCCTTCGGGGAACAACCTCCTTGCTGGCACATCGCTTGATGTCTGGCTCTGATACCATTTGTAACAGCCCAAGCCCACCGCTAGCAGATATTGTCCTCTTTAGGCTTTCCCTTTTGGGCTTCCCCTCAAGACTTTAAAACGTGTCTGCTAGGGAAAGGTTTCTACACCCTTATAAAGGGTGTTTTGTTCTCCTCCCCAACCAACGTGGGATATCACAACCTTGGATTGTTTTTTTCCGATTCTCTTCACTTTCTTGGCTTGTGGTTAACAGTAAATAAGTTTGCATCTAGATGGTAAGTTTGAGATATTAAAATTTTCAGGCAGATCCCCCTTGTATACTGGTGGCAACAGTAGGAAGCTTGTGTCAAATGGTTGAGAGGCGATTTCTTGATCTCGCCTCACTAAAGGTGCTGATAATTGACGAGGTACTTGCACAAAAAAAGTTATTTTCAGTAAGCTTTTGGGTCATACTTTCATGACAAATCACGTAATTGGAAGGTCGTGTAGCTATAAACTGCTGATGAAGTAAGCTCATTCGAAACGTTTATTTCAAGGAATTGACGTTTTTTTTCCGCTCGTTTGCCAGGTTGATTTCATGTTTAGTTCCTCAAAGCAAGTTAGTTCTCTGAAGAAAATCTTGACATCATATTCTATGTTCAGTAATCGTCAGACTGTGTTTGCAAGTGCATCAATTCCCCAGCACAGGCATTTTCTTCAGGAATGCATACAGCAGAAGTGGACAAAGGTGTGTATATGGATGTCTTTTTGGTTACTTCCAATATGTGATGCAATTCAGCCATTAGTTTTATCTGCTTGTTAGAACTTTCCCTCTCTTTGTCTTGCAGAATAATATAATCCATGTTCATATTAACGCAGTTCAGCCCATGCCATCGTGTCTGCTCCATAGATTTGTGGTAAGAGATTTTATTGCTCATTCAGAAGTAATTATCCTCAGCCATCTCACTGGATATAGAGTTTCTTCTTTCTAATCATTTTGAGATGTAACTTGCTTAGATATTACCTTTTGTTTGACAGATGTGTGACAAGAACAAAAAACACCAAACCTTCCTGAGTGTACTACTCACAGATAAACCTCAGTCTGCAATCATTTTTGTCAGTGAGCAGGTTTGTGTTGATTGCCTTAAAGTGAGATAAATAAGTACAATATTCCAACTGCTGCTATTGTAACAATCCAAGCCTATTGCTAGCAAATATTGTCCTCTTTGGTGTTTCCGTTTCGGGTTTGTTTTCAAGGTTTTTAAAACGCGTCTTCTAAGGAGAGGTTTCCACACCCTTATAAGGAATTCTTCGTTCCCCTATCCAATCGATGTGGGATCTCACAATCTACCCCTCTTGGGAGCCCAGCGTCCTTGTTGGTACACCGTCTGGTGTCTGACTTTGATACCATTTGTAACAGCTCAAGCCCACCGCATATATTGTCCTCTTTGGGCTCTTCTTTCCGGGTTTCCCTTCAAGGTTTTTAAAACGTGTCTTCTAGGGAGATGTTTCCACACCCTTATAAGGAATGCTTCGTTTCCCTCTCCAACCAATGTGGGATCTCACAATCCACTCCCCTTGGGAGCCTTGTGTCCTTACTGGTACACCACCCGATGTCTGACTTTGATACCATTTGTAACAGCCCAAGCCTACCGCAGATATTGTCCTCTTTGGGCTCTTCTTTCCGGGTTTCCCTTCAAAGTTTTTAAAACGTGTCTTCTACGGAGATGTTTCCACACCCTTATAAGGAATGCTTCGTTCCCCTCTCCAACCAATGTGGGATCTCACAATCCACCCCCCTTGGGAGCCCTGCGTCCTTACTGGTACACTACCCGGTGTCTGACTTTAATACCATTTGCAATAGCTCAAGCCTTCCGCTAGCAGATATTGTTCTCTTTGAGCTTTCCCTTATGGGTTTTCCCTCAAGGTTTTTAAAACGCGTCTTCTAGGGAGAGGTTTCCACACCCTTATAAGGAATGCTTCGTTCCTTTCTCTAACTAATGTGGGATCTCACAATTCACCCCCCTTGGGGGCCCAATGTCTTCGCTGTCACACCGCCCAGTGATATCATTTGTAACAGCCTAAGTCCACCGCTAGCAGATATTGTCCTCTTTGGGCTTTCCCTTCCGGGCTTCCCCTCAAGGTTTTAAAACGCATCTTCTAGGGAGAGGTTTTCACACCCTTATAAGGAATGCTTTGTTTCCTTCTCCAACCAATGTGGGATCTCACAGCTATTTTCGCTTGAAGCTTTCAGATTGTTCATGGTTTACTATGCCGTATCATATTTGCTACAAATCATCAATGAATCGAGGATCTTTTTTTCTTATGGGCTGTTTTTGTAATGTGGTTCCAAATATCATCTTCTATCGCCCTTGAAAGATTAAAATCGAGAAAACGTTTAATCACAAATCATATTAAACTATAAGCATGTCTGTAGCTACATATCAATGCCCATTATAGGTTCATATTTTTTAGTCTTGAACTCTGGATTTGAGGCAAATCTAGTTCTAGAAAGCCAGTGCAATTTATTTGATCCTGTTACATTGGATTATCCTCTCTGCTCAATTTACTGAGCTCTTATTTTCAGTCAGAGAGGTCAAAGAAGGCTGGAAAGATTCCACCAGCAACCTTGATGATTGATTTCTTAAAGACTTCATATGATGGTTGTTCTGATGTCGTCCTTCTCGACGAAGACGTAAATTTCAATTCACGAGCAGCTTCCCTATCGGTAAGCTTAGTATGCAATCTTTCTCCAACCATTAACTGAGCGCGGTGTTAGAACTGCAGTAGGATCATTTAACTGGGATGTGATATCTGATGATTCTGATCTGATATTCGCTAGCTGTTTGAATGAGCATGTGTTCTGAACCTTTATATCATCTTCGTTTTTCATACCGATAGAGGTTAAGCATATTCTCCTTCCCTCTCCCTTCTTTCACTCTAAAGCAATTATGATCGGAGAGAATTTACACCCACAGATTTGTAGGAAACGGTTCATTGTCGATCTTGTTTACTCTTTACATAATTATATATATATATCATCACTTTTCGTCCATTGGGTCGGTCCAAAGCACGACATTGTATATTGAGAAAAAACGAACTACGAATATCTCAATATTTGTTGCATAAGGAGAGAAAATGGAAAAGGAGAGTGAAACCCAATAGATGAATAAACTTCTACTCAAAATCTCAATATTTAATGTTAACTTGTAACATGTTTGTATTTGTGTTCTTGATTGTTTGGAATGCAGGAAGTGAGACAAGGAGGAAGTTATCTTATTGTAGCAACTGACTTAGTGGCCAGGGGAATCGACTTACCCGAAACGACTCATATATACAACTTTGATCTACCTCGAACTGCCATCGACTATCTTCATCGAGCTGGACGAACAGGTAGGAAACCGTTTTCCGAGGAGAAATGTATGGTTACTAATCTTATAACCTCAGTAGAGAGATTTGTTCTGCAAAAGTTTGAAAATGAACTACTGTTTACCTGTGATGAACTTGTTGTTTAGATTGTGAATTTCTTCAACCTCAACATATATATGATGCTGACCTGAGTTGATATCTCATATAGTGTTCTTACTTTTTAGTTTGGAACCGAGAAAAAATCGTGACAAAAACGTCATCTTCCACTATCGGTTCATACATAGACTATAGGTCTAAATTTTATTTTCGGTACTTGATGGCCCCGACACTATACCCAGAATTCGTAATTTGGATTCGGTACTTAATGGCTTCGACACTATGTCCAAGATTCAGAATTCGGGTCTTCTTAACATATTTTATTTTTAACAATTTATATTGATAAATCTCATTAAATCTTTGAAAAAATATTTTTTATAGTAAAATTTAAATTAATTAATGTTTATAAAAATAAAAATATATAAAACAAAACACACTCTTAATTTATTTATAAATGATTTAAAAGTGGAAAAAAAAATTAAGTTATAAGCTTACGTTAGCCGATTCTCCGCCAGCTGAAAAGCATGTCAACCAATTGTTTATTTATTTATTTTTATTTATATTTATTTTTAATAATAATAATAATAATAATAAAATATAAAAAAGGGAAAAAAATAAGCCTATGGAAGCTCCAAAGGACAAATTGTTATCCCTTCCCTTCCTAGAGGAACATGGAATCTCCTTGACCCTAACCCAAACCGATTAAAATATTTTCCATTAATGATTCGAGATCGTTAATATATAACTGAGAGGCAACGCTCCACTCGACGTATGAATCTCTTAAGCTCTGTACGTTTAATTATGAAGTTTCTGTAGCTGTACGGGTAAAGAAAGGTGCATCTTGTTATTCGGGTCTTAGTACTTCTTATTTACTCGTGCGTCACGACCATTTTTATTTAGTTTCTAAATCTTTAACCGTAATGTTTAAGCTCGACATCTCGACTTAACCTAATACGATATTTAATTGTTAATTTAGGATTAAGGTGATTATGTAATCATACTTTTAACATAAAATTAGTTGCATATGATTCCATTATATAAAAAGAGAGGGAAAGTATGGGAGCAACATGGCCAAAAAGGTAACCTTTTAGGGCTTAATTAATTAATTTATTTATTACGGGTTTTTTTTAATTAACGTGAGACATGAACTCGATTCGTTGTCTTTCTAAAGTATTAGCTTATAATTAATTACCTAAGCCTTAATTAATACTTTGGCTTTCACGTTAGCCCTAAGCTATTAGCTGTATGATACATTCATATTCATCTTTAAAATAAAAGATCCTCCGTTACTAGTTACGAAAATGAAATCGATCGAATCAAAATATCAGTCCACGTGTTAATACTTTTGTATATTGAGGAGCTCGAAAGCTAACGATGGGAAGTAATTGATATTTTCGATATACATACGAATGGCCTAATGCCTATCAACTTTCTTCAAATATGCTTTAAATCGAGCAGAAAAAGTGCATCTACTTGTGCACTCGTAATATTCTCGATATTAGCGATTAATGTTCGTTTGCTCTCCCATCTCACTCTTTCGAGTTTTATACGGTTTGAGCTGAATGTGTGTGAAATGCGTTCACAACCTACCCTAATCGACAGTTAAAATCGTGAGTCGAGTTCAACGTCTATTTCAGCATATTTTTAAGTGTTTTTCGGAGTCCAAGCAATAAAAAACATATGTTCATGACTAATTTGTAGATAATTTAAGCACACGAGTTTGTGATGAGATTAACGACCTTTTACCGACCTCTAAAACTAGGGTTTCTGCTGAGATTAGTGAGATACGTTACAAGTAACCCGAGATATTTTCGGAGAATCTTCATAAATATGTCAAATTCGAGAAAATCTAATGGGTTCGAGTTTATGTCAACTAGCACTTATTCGAAAGTTTTAAAGTTATGAGCCAAAACATTCTTAAATTCTCGAAAACAAATCGGCCAATGAAATTGCGACATGTTGCAACATCAAATAACACAAAAATATCCCTGTTTTTATGAAAATCTTCCCTTAATCTTTAAAAGACATTAAGTCATTAAGCATTAACCAAAAATTAATATTAATTATAGCTTAATTAATACCTTTTATCACCACATTTTCAAGTGTTGCGTCATTTTCCACCATCCTCTTATCAAATCCAAATTAATGTCAATAATAATAATTTTTTATTTTAAAAAAATTGTGACATCATTCTCATTGTCTTGTTCCTTTGACCTCTAAATAATTCTCACAATTTTAAATTTTAATTAACTTTTTTTTTTTTTACATATAAATATTAAAAAAAAATTGTTAACGTGGGATCGTGGAAAGAATCAAATGCCAGAGCTTTACGTGTACGGTCTCATGCTAACCATAAAATCAAGCTTTCCAAATCTCATTTTTTGGTATTTTATGCAATTTTTTTCACTAATTAATTACTTCTTTTTTAATTATAAAATTTTTATTTCCTAAAAATCACACTTTTAAATCAAATTAAAAATTAAAATAATTATTTTTCACGAGCTAATGTAGCTATTAAATGTTAGAGGTGTACCGTGTTGAATTGGGTTAAAAAAAAATCTTATGGACCAATTTGTACCTAACTCAATCCTATATTTTCAAGTTGTTGGGTCGTTTTTTTTAATTAAATTAAAAAATAATATTTATTTACTATGCATGTTACATTGATAACTCTCATGAAGTTTAAATGTAAAAGAATTTACAAGGCACAACATATCACTAACCTTCTTCGATAATTAATAATAATTATTATTATTATTTACTTTAAAAAAAGCAAGAGGAAATTGGGGAAATTAATTAATTAAAAAAAGAGAGAAAAAAAGGAAGTGGGTGCATATAGCAGTTTGGGAGCCGATATTTGACCAAGTTGGTGGGTGTAATCAGCGGTGGTGGTGCGGAGCCTGTCTGGAACCGGTGGTTATAATACAATTAGACCAGCTGACGCACAACCCACTTCCGACATGTGGTTTTTTGCTTGACCGACTGTCGGAAAAAAATTCCCTATTTTCTGTTCTTTTATTTCCTTTCACGTTTTATTAATTTTAAATCAATTATTTATTTATTTTAACCGAACCCAATCTAAGTAAGTTCATAACCCAACCCAAAATATACGTGTTGGATTAGATTAGTCAAATTTTTTGAACCCCTCTGAGCCACTGAAATATTTAGTTCATATTTTGAAGAAGACTCCAATGAAAAAATGACAGCTTTGACAGGATCTCACACGTTGATTCCCCTTTTCCATCAAAATATATGCTTTACATATTATACTAATCCGTACGATTTTATACCTTATATTATATTTCCCTACGACCGTAAAATCATTATCAATCTACAAAGTAATTTTAAGAACGGAAATTCAATATCTAAATAAGGAATCCAATATCTTTTCCAAATTCGACCAAATCAAAGAATATAACATAGGACGATTTAAATTCTGACATTTTCAAAACACCTTTCGTCATAGGTTGTGTTTTATAATTCATTTTAGAATATTACATCACATCGGGTAATAAAAGTTCGTACATAAAAAACTATTCCTTTAGATATACTATTAATAAATATTTTTATTTTCATTTAAAAAAAAATTCTTATTTTTTTTTTAAAAAAAGGAAGCAAATAAAAATAATGAATATTTAGGGAATTATTAATAGAAATTCAAAGGGAGTGGGCTGACATTTTATGTGGTGTTGACTCCTTAAAGGCATATGAATCATACACATTATATTAAAAATAAATTAATATATTTTTTAAAATATTTATTTGGGATAAAATCTAAATAAATGCAAAGGAGAATTAAGGAAAATCACTATCAACAAATATTTGGGAGAATCTTTTTGTTTCCTGTTTTTTGTTCTTTTTCCTTTGGAAGTTTATGAGGAAAATAAAGCTGGTAAATTTTGGACCAATATGCCCTTTTTTCTCTAACATTTTTATACCCACATATTTATTTTTATTTATTCCACAAACAACCCTAAAATTATTTCCCCCCCTCCTCCACAACGAAACTTCAACTAACAATCGACTCGGGAATGACTAGGAGGACGGATTTTGCGAGTGGATGACATTCTAATCTTATCGTTTTGTTTTCTTTTTTCGAGGTTTCTAATATATACGGGAAAATATAAAAACAAGATATTGAAATAAGCAGTTGGATAAGATTCCATCTTTTTCTCTAAATTATATGGACGTTCTTGTGTATGACTTTAATTTAGTGTTCCAGATTTCGAAAACACTGTATTGATGTCATTTTCGTTATTTGATTGTTTTCTCTCCTTAGAAATGATAGCTAAATTTAGCTTAAATTTTAAAGAGTAATTATCTAAAATATTTAAATAAATAATAATTTTTTAAAATATTTTTAATAAAATAACTCAAAAGTCAACCAAGATATAATTAATAAATATTTTATAATTCCAAATATATAACCACAAACTCAAACAAACAGAAAATAATAATAATAATAAAACACAGAAAAAACATTCCAAACACATAAAAAGAATTTTGTTTTTCCTGGAATATCAGGACAAGCAAAATATATATTTATATTCTTCAGAAAAAAGAATCTGACAAATAAAATATATAAATTTCACAATTTTCTTTTTAAAAAAAGAAATTAAGGCTCAAGTCAATAAAATTATAATTTCAAATTTTATTAATTAGGTGAATATATTAATAAAAAGTGGAATTCTCTTCTCTTAAAAAATCTTATTGCGGTTATAAGACATAACAATTAAGAAATACTTAAAAAGATGCATTTCCGTTTATTTATGGGAGATTTAAAGTTCAATAGACAGTGCCCAAATCGTTACGTCTCTCGTGCAGGTTGGAACGTACCTGACAAAAAATTTTACTACCTTTGGTCGCCGACTCCCTTGTCATCAGGTCACCAACATCCTTGACCTTTCGGTACTAGGTAGGCGTCAACCCCATACATAGTCTTAAGATTTTGCAGAGACGTGTGTATTTGGTAAACAATTGCCGAGGCCTAGTCACTGCGACCGCCTTTGTGAAGAGGCACCCTTTTGCCGAATTGCTTAGAGAGAGTTTTCTCATGCCTCTAGGTATTCTCTACCTGTATCGGTTTTTTTCACTTATTATAAGTAATTTAAGATAAGTAGATAACGTAATCATGTCGTAAAAATACATATGGATACTTTTTTTTTTGGGGAAGGTCAGTATTGTAAGGTAGTGTTTGGGCATATTGAGGTTGTATAATTTAAGTGGAACGAATAGGCCCCCACCACTCTACCTCACTCCTCACTACCTCCCCTGACACTTTTTTGGACTACAAATACCCATCCTTCACCCTTCACCATTCACCATTCACCTTCTCGCTTATCCATCTTCTTCTCTTTCCCTCTCTCTCTCTCTCTCTCTCTCTGAAATCCCCAAATTCAAACCTCCACTCTCCAATGGCGACAATGGTCTGTCATCGGAGCCTTCAACCATGTGTAGACTCTCAATTCATCGAAACTACCTGGCCTCACATCAAATTCAAATCTCAAATCCCTCCGCCTTTTGAATTCGTCGCTTTCAAATACTGTTTTCTCGATCTCGATTCTTCCAAATCCCTAAATCAATGCGACGATGTTAATCACATTCTTTCTAATTACCACAACGCTACTAACTCTGTTCTTCTTCTTCCTCCTTCCGATGCTCCGAAGAAATCCGACGACGTCGTCCGCCGTGAAGCCAAATCGCCAATGGCGACCAAGGAATTAGAATCCGCCTACGTTCATCCGCTCGTCAAGCGCTCTCGTTCTACTCTGAGCGATAAGAGCTTAGCGCTCTGTACTGAAAATTTAGGCAACGAGACTGGAGCGGATTTCCTCGAGGAGGACGCTGTTTTCTCCGATCTGAAAATCGAGCGATCTTCGACGAGGAAGCGAGTGAAATCGGATAATCAAGGTAACAAGAAACTATTTCCACCGCCTCTAACCACAATCGCCGGCGAGGATTCGATTCGAGTACGGTCGTATCGCGAAGACGGAAGGTTGATAATGCAGGCGGTGAAGGCTCCGTCGAGGCTCTCGTACTTCCATGCCGAACGAAGCCAGGGCCGCCTTCGACTGAGCATTTTGAAAAGTAGTAGTACTCCCAAAGCTGACTCCAATGAAGAAAGTACGGAAAAGGGAGTTGAAATTAACACACCAAACGACGACGTTGAAGCGGTGGGCGAGAAAAGTAATTATGAGGAAAATACGAGGAGGAAACTGGAAGAAAATGGAAATCTCAGAGGGGCGGAAATGGAAATAAAAAAACTTGAGATGATGCCATGCAAGGGCAAACAGGCGGGTAAAAATCATAATATTGACGAAAATAAAAACCATACTGAAATGTTATTATTTACTCGGGAGGCCCTCTCCATTTGGGTCTGTACTTCTTAATTAAAAATTAATGATTTTTAATTTTTGGATCATACTTATTTAATCCTTCTCCAACTCTCTCTTTGTGTAACCCTTTTAATAATCCATTTCCAACCAAATAATTTCATGTCCCCTTCACCCAACACATTAATTAATTAAATTACAAGTTACACCCAAACATACAATTAAAGATGTCCGACATGAACCGAGTAGCCTTTTAGTCTTCGTCTCTACTTTTGTTCCTACCTCTTATTTCAATTACCCTCATCTGGGTTCCCAACGGAGTGAATTGTAAGATCTCACATCGTTTGGAGAGGGAAACGGAGCATTTCTTATAAAAATGTGAAAATCTTTTTTTAACAGACGCGTTTTAAAACCCTTGAGAGGAAGGGAAAACCTAATGAGAACAAATCTATTAGCGGTGAGATTGAGATGTTATAAATGGTATCAGAGCCAGACACGGGGCGATATGGTAGCGAGGATGATGTTGGAGAAGGTAATGAAAATTTTCTGACAAGAGTGTGAAAGCTTTTTCCTAACAGACACGTTTTAAAAATTGTGAAGTTAACAGCGATATGCAACAAATCAAAATAGATAATATCTGTTTTAGCAATGGGCTTGCACTATTACATCAAATTTCAACGTAACGTGAGACAGAGTCAAGGTCATGGATAATTTCTATCTCCAATCCCATTTAACTAACAGGGAGAAATCTCTTCTCACTCGAACAAAAGTAGATTAGTGTAGGTTGAATAAACATCTCTACCGACCCAAGGCGGAAAAAGGAAGGACCAAGAAAGAGCCGTACAGATTGAGGGATGCAAGTAGATGTGTGTCAGTGTGAAACAAGAATTAATAGGTCTGGAGTTAGGGTACTGCAACCATCTGGACTAATCCAAGTTTTAAACGCAATATTAAGTGGCCCTATCTGTCTCAGCGTGTGGGACGCCGGATAGGGATGTGAGGGATGTAAAAATGATACCCGGGAATTAAAGGGCACATGCATTATACCCATCCTTTCTAACAACAACGACCAAAAGTGCAACTTGGAGTACGGTGCCCTTACACACCACATGCCCTTTCCTCTCACCGAGGTGGAGCTCCTTCTGCCTTTCAATACCCTACCCCCTCCCACAACGCTCACCCGCGCGCACATCCACTCCCGCTCCATCCCTATCGATGTCTACACATCTATGTATAGCGATATTAATATAGCTGTCTGTATCTACGTACGTACGTAAAAGTTAATATCTTCTTTTGTTTTCTAGGTTCCGTTCGAGAATGATGGTCGTATGTCCACGTACTAGTCGTAGCTACCATTTCTTTTCTTTGGGGTCAATATCAATAGCGTCGTACATTTGAGGATCAACCTAATCCGAGGTTGGATTTTTATTTTTACCCTTTTTTTTTTTATGAAAACATAAATGGAAGAAAATATAAATAGTAGATTTATCTTATTATATAAAACAAAATTATCATCAAATATGATAAATATAAATTTGTGTGTATGTATGACTAAGTGAATGATGTAAACCGTTCGATAAAGATACTCGATATCGATTGATATAACATATATTATATTGTGAAAATTTTGTTAAATTGTAAATTTTATCCTCTAATTTTGAGAAAATTATAATTTGATCCCCATATTTTGATAAAATTTTATAATTGGACAGAATTATAACCTTCTTAAACTATAAAAACCCTTTAATTTCACAGTAACGAACACAGTAATTAATGTCAATAAAAAATTTAAAGATACAGATAAGATTTGTTTTAAAATTAGAAAAAAAAATGGTCTCGTCTTAAAAATATGTTACAATCACTGTTTAAATATACAAGGCTCGGACTAAGACTTGGATAAAGCTTATTAAAGTACCTAATTTACCCTGTGCTAACTTTTTCTCTTCAATCGAGTGTGATTGCTGCTCCACCATTGGTCGCGTCACGGTCTCAAAACGGATGTTTTTTTACTTTCTTAAGATAGTGCAGAAGGTCTTTTAAGGTCAGTTTGCATCCCCCGACTCAACATCGAAGTAGTTTTGTGTGCGGCCATTATCTCTGCCTACGAGAATTAAACTCCTTCCCCCTTCCAAACTACGAATAAGACATATGTTTTCCTTGACACTGTCTGTCTTGACGCTCTCCTCCTTTAACCCGTTTGTAAAAAGGCGAATTTTGGCTAACTAGAAAACAAACCCACCTTAGGTTGTGACAACTTTCTACTACGGATAAGTATATAAGAAATTAAAATGCTTCGTAACGAAGGTTTGTAAATCCACTTGTATGGTCAAAGCACGTGTCGAATTTGATTTGATTATAAAAAACCATATATTAAATTTATGACCTAAGAAATATGTGACGTTTTTGATGAATTATATGATGAACCAAAGTTTATATTATTAATTAAAAGAAGGAAATTGATGCATGCAATTTGTTACGTAAAATAATTAAAATAAAAATATATTTAACCAAAAAAGGCGAAACCAAAACAAAAAAAAAAAAGCAGCTAGGGGATGCCACGTAGACAGGCAAACCAAGAAAACGATGTCGTTTAGTTAAAAAAAAACTCCATTACCCCGAAAGTTTCCGTCAATTGCAATCCCACCCAAAGCCCATTTTATTTGACCTAATCAACAGGGAGACCGTTGAGCCAATAAGAATGCTCCACGTGTATGATAATTCATTAGGGAAAAAGCTTGAGAGGCATGATATGAAAAGAAGAAACAAAAAAGGAGTTGCTTTGATTTGGTGTTGGATATTTTTTTAGAATTAATTGACAAAAAAATTTAAAAAGTTTGGATTTTTTCTCTTCCTCTTCTTTTTGTTCTTGAGTTTTTGTTTTGCTTGGTTGTTAAGTACTTGGATGTTACGTTTCGTATGACGTTCGGTTCAAACCATTAAAAAAGTGAGTTCCATTACTTAATTTCTTTTTATGATTCAACGTACGGTTAAATCCATGTTGCATTAGATATAGACTATTATTTGAACTGAAGAAGAAAGGATCGAGAATGTTATTTTGTGAAATTCTACCTCAGTCGGAGAGGTAAACGAATAAGATGTGGAAACCTCTCTCGAGCATACGTATTTTTAGGAGGAAACCCAAAAAAAAAAAAAAAAAAAAAATCAAAGAGGACAATATCTACTGAGAGCTTGGTTCCTTACATATTTGTCTCATCGAGAACTTGCCTCGAACATAATTAGGAATCTTTGATCAACTGGGAAATACAGGGAGAGAGAGGAGAGAAAAACACGTGCCTCACTCCTTCATTCGGAAGGGGAGAGACGGGACTCAGTACTTTCCACTGGGTGAGAGAGGTGTAGCTACTCGCTCATTAATCACAGTGTTTAGCTGACTTGCACTAATATCCCATTTAGTGAGAGGTGCAGCAACCGGCTCGTATTTAACTAACTTGCAATAATTGACCCTTGTTGTAATGGGAATTAGACGCCCATTTGTTTATTGTTGTCAACTAATTTATTTGATGTTCAATTCTGCGCTCACTGTTGTAGCATTTTTGTGTCTACTATTCTGATTTTAAGTGGTCATATTTTTGTGTCCCGTGCTAGGAAGCATTGCTCCTCTTTTCATTTCAAATTTGAGAGTAGGACCGATACGGTAGATTGATCTATGTACCTCTCTTATTACTTTCTTATATTTCTCGGATATAATTGGATCCCAACAACCACTCGGACACTCAGAAAATTGAAGTTAAAAAGAAAACAAAATGGGGAGCGGAGAATTGAATAGGTCAAAAAGATTGTGGAAAGGGATGCTGGATGGTGTGGTAGCTTTCTAAATTTCTTTTGTTCTAGCTTTATTTTATTTATAATCTTTTTGTGCCTGCCAACAAATCTTTGAAGACTGCATACCAAATAATGATGAACATGATAATATGAATCTGAAGATGAAATTTTGCAGTAGATTCGCTTGTAATTTTCTCGGGAAACAAACGGAATTTCCCAAGATTTTCACGATCTTGCCGCAGGGCACTCGTGGGCCCCACCCCTCCCCCTCCTCTAATCAACGACTAACACCTACTCACTCGTTCATATTAATAATTAAAATCTCATGAAATTTAAATATCAAATATTTAAATATGGGTTATAAAAGTTAATTATTGTTAATGTGTATTGCATGATGAAAGTCCCACATCGACTAATTTAGAGAATGATCGTGTGTTTATAACCCAACAATATTTCTCAGGAGTTGAGTGGAGATTTATAAAGCAGAGGGATTAATTAGTCAAATCAAAAAAAAAAATTTAAAAGTGAAAATTCCATAAATTAGGGGTGATTTATGCAATTATTATTATTTGTAGGAAACAAAATATTTGACCCAAAATTAGGAGGAGTGATATTTCTTTCCTTTTTAGATTTTGTAATCATCCCCAATTTTAAAGGAAAGATGTCGAGCAGTGGCTGTCACGTCACCTTTTTTGTTTTTTTTTTTAAATGGATTTTATTTATTATATATATATTTTTTAAATTCCATCCCGATTTTTCTATGGGCAAATTATTTATGCTTTTCAAAAATATTTTATTTTTTATTTTTTGTTTTGTTGATTGTGGTCTAGGCTAATTACATATATAACCTTTTCTAACTGAAAATTGTAAAACAATATAATTTTATTTATTCATATATCATTATAACTATTTTATTATTCTTTTTATAAAAAAAACATTATCCATTAACTTGTATTGCCCAACTCGGCCCATGGGCTTATTTTGGGTGGTAATAGTGAATCGGAAAGCCCAAAAGTATAATGGGCCGCCGTGTAATTTACTGGGCTTTGTAAGCTTGGGAAAGGTGGAGTCTGTATAGCCCATTAACTTGTATAGCCCAACTGGGCCCATGGGCTTATTGGAGGCACTTGAAAGAGACGACTTTGAAGCTCAGATTGAAGCTGAGTTTGTCGATGGAAGCTTTCCATCGGAAAAAGAAGAAGAAGAGGAAATTCGAGAATGAAATTGAAGGGGAGAGGAGGAGATCGATTTCAAAACCTAGAGTGATCATTGCGGTATCCGGTTCCATCATCGACAACGCGATCCCTCGAGATTGCCACTAGAGTATGCATTTTCTCCCTTATAGGCGAGTGTTTTTCGAGTTTCTCCCCCTTTCCCCTGTCCCTTGGAAGATTGTAATTTGTTATGTTTTCTCTTTGAATGATTTGATATCTTTGGTTCGAAGCTTGTGTTGATTTTTCTGCTCTCTTGATTCACTTTCACCACGTTCAAACGAAGTGATGTGATTGACATTGGAATAACTTTTCTTTCTCCTAATGTTGTATGAACTTCTTCATAGTTGGCTGGTCAAATTGCTCGTGCGGCAACCATATTCCGAATTGACGAGGTCTCCATCTTTCTCATTTCGTTACTTGAAATTTTCTAGGACAGTCATTGGCTTCATTGGAATTGTTTAACTCAGGAAGATAATTTTTGCACGTATCAGGTAGTGGTATTCGACAGTGGAAGGAGTTCGGTGACTGCTCGGATGTTGCGGCAGCGGACAATTCTGATGAGGATGAAAGTGGCGCTGCTTTTCTTATAAGGATCTTGAAGTATCTTGAGACTCCACAATACTTGAGAAAAGCTCTTTTTCCAAAGCACAACAATCTAAGATTTGTGGTCCGACCTTAAATTGATTGGTTGCTTTAATCAACAAGAAGTAACATTTCCTGTTTTTCCTCTGATCTTCTTTTCATCGTAAATTTGTTGTAGGGGATGCTGCCACCGCTGGATGCTCTTCACCATTTGCGCAAGCATGAATGGAGTCCATATCGAGAAGGTAAATGTTAGAAGTTTCTACTAAATTCTGTCATCCAATGAGGCTGAATTCTCATATAATCTGCACATGAATCAGATGCTTGTGTTTAAAGAAGACTGGGAACATGTTAGTTCTAACTTTGAATCAATTCAGTTCAGCGTCCAGTTCAAGAACATCACTTTTTTTGGCCCTTTTTCTTCCAAACAGTTTTAGCCATATCCGCTTTCGTGATTTCTCTTTGTGACAGCATTATTAGGAAATTATTGTTTGCAAAAACTGTGCTGAGGAATGAAGAAGCCAAATTCTAGTGTCTGCTTGATTTCTTGGTTTCCTGCCAGCAGTCATTTCCAGCTACCATAAGCTTTGTCCATCTCTTTCTCCTACAAATTTTTCTTCTTGGTATAGCATCAAGAAAGGCTCCCAGTGCCCAAGCTTAATTTTTTTGGTCCGCAGTGTTGTATGATGCTCTAGTTGACTATATCCGTAAGCTTCTTTTCCCCCTATGCTTCCTTCCTTTTTCTCAATGCCTAAGCTTCTTTTTTTTTTTTTTTTTTTTTCCTTT
>NW_019268517.1:900145-908347 GCF_002738365.1 Cucurbita moschata
TTTTTTTTTTTTTTTTTTTTTTTTCCTTTCTTATAGGAATATTTAATTATGTGTATCTTAATGACTATATCTTTGGATGACTTCTGCTTCGTTATGTTGACATCCTTGGCTACTCTGTTTCTTCTCGTGCACATTACATTTTAGACCTCATTTTGTCATGTTAAACTTAGGTGTTACCCAGTTGATGTTGGTCTGAGTAAGGTAAGGACATATATTATTACGGCTTCTAAGTTCTTTTAGTATTCGAACGGAAACAAAGTTGTCAAATTAGATTTCAGCAGATTAGATTTGAATGTTCAACTTCAGACCATGATTGTTAGAAACAGCAAAATTCATGAGCTCTCCTGGAGTCGGTTTCCCACATGGCTTGAACTTGGCAGTTGATTCATTAGCGCCCATGGTTCATTTTTTATTGTAACAAAAGGCTTAAAAAGATAGTACGTCCTGCCCATCAGTGTTGTAATTTTAATTGTCATGGAAATTTGGGCCGCTTTAGTTCATGTTTTGTGTGATTTTCTAGGCCTTCTGAATATGGACAAGATTTAAATACACATCAAATATTGTATTTGGGAGATTTAATGTGTATTTTCTCATCAAATATAGTATATTTGTTCGTTGCTACTATAATATCTCTAAAACGTTGTAACAAACGTAATTCTCTTTTGCTCCATTGGCCACCATGAAGCATTCATATGGGAATTTAATTGGTACCTAAATTCTGATGTACATACTTTGTAATTTACACAGGCTGTACATGTTAAAATGAAATGGAAAATATAAAAGCTTGCTCATGTTGTGCAGGAAGTGGTGGCAAAAGGACACTCAAAGTCGAAATGAAATGGAAAGTGAAGAAGAATACGCAAGGATGAAAAATTGAGACAAGGGTACCGTGATGGCAGCACAGAGGTGGAGGAGACGACAAAATGTAAGAAATGGAAAAGAACATAACATATCTGCTTTATTTTAACAAGTTTTATGGTAACTTGAAGTACAGGTAATAGAACATCCACTCCAATCAATATAAACAAGCTTTCCAAGCTAATCTCCACTGAATTGGGAGGAAGATCCATCCTTCATCCATTCCTCTGAAAAAGGGAGGCAATGAAAACAAGGGATATAGAGATGCGGTTCATGGCAAAAGTTCCTGTCATCAGTGGTCTACACGAACACAGCACAATGCCTAAGCAAAGACCAAATAAAACCTACGGCTACAGACCATCTAATACGTACCATGCTGGTTGCTGAAATTAGATAAAAATCCCAAACTAAAACAACAGATTCCTCTCTTCAAACACTGAAGTTTAAGAGACAAATCTTGCAAATGGCCTAAACCAACCTCTAGTTCTCTTGATCAACTTCAAGGTTCTTTAGTTTTGATCCCAATTCATCCTCATCGTTCTCGTCTGCTACAGGATCCTTGTCCTCATCCTCGTCCTCGTCCTCGTCCTCATTGCCATCTACCCCCTCAGGATCATTTTCATCCAAGGGCCCAAGCATATCCGGATGTTTCTTGAAAATATCTTTCACCTCATCAATGCCTTCATCAGAAATGAAATTTCCATTGATGTTCAGCAGCACAAAACCAGGCTTCTGAACCATAGTCTGAGCTAAAACCCGAGCCCCTGCCCGCCTTATTAAGTTAGTACTCATATCAACTTCTTTTATTTTGATGTGACCTTCTAGTGCCTTACTGATCAGGATAGTTCCTTCATCCTTCAGTTCATTCTCGGCCAGATTCAAGCTGGTAAGATGGGATTTTTGAGCTATGCAAGCAGCTAATGCAGAAGCAGCTTCAGCTGTTATGTCATTACCAGCCATTTCCAAGACTTCTAGTGCAGGAGCTGTGTCCTTTAGTGCATTAGCTATGGCAATTGCACCTTCGTCTTCCAAGTTCAGGTAGCTCAAATACAACTCCTTGAGATCTACATGGTATGCAAGGGATTTACTCAGAGCAAGTCCACCTTCCACTCCAAGCATGTTGTCTCGAAGATCGAGTTTCTTCAAGTTGGTACAAGTCTCGAGTGCTATACATAAGGCAACTCCCCCTTCTGAGTCTATCCTTGAAGAGGAGCATTGGAAATCTTCCAACAGAGGAGAACGCTTCACGATTTCAGCTATGGCGAGCGCACCTTCATCGCCTGTCATGTTATTATGAAATTGAAGGACTCTAAGCTTATCTGTTGAAGGAATCAACTCGGACACTGCCTGAGCAGCTTCCTTGGAAATGCCATCATTCATCAAGTATAGCTCCTCCAACCAAGTCTGTGATTTCAGGAGAGAGCCAAAAGCTCTAACACCTTTCTCACCTAAGGCGTTGTTTGAGAGGTTCAGAGACCTCAAGATGCTGCCTTCTAAAGCATCTGAGAACAATTTCATGACTTCTAGAGCTTCTGACTCTGTTCTTCCTGCAATAAAATCAGAGAGGTCCACTTCTTTTAACTGATCCTTGAGGGATACAAGAATGGGCTCAGTAACACGAGCTGCTTCTAAACCAAAGCTTCTGTTGCTAAAACATATCTTGGTATAAGAATTCCCTGGCTCTTTCAAAGGCTTTAGTAGTTCTTCAGCTTCCTCCGCCTCAATAAACTCCCGTCGACCTTTCGAGATGTCGAAAAAGGTTTCACGTGGAGCACTAACAATATCAGATCCAACCTCCTCCTTGTCTGCCTCGACTCTAGGACCTCTCTTAAGAACCTCAAGAAGAAGCCTGCTACACTCCTTGGCATAAAGTTGCACAGCAGCACTTCCATCACCATCAGGGTGGTTTTCATAGTTCTGATTAGCTGTAGCAAAAGCAATGTCTTCAATTCTCTTCGACTCATCTGTTGCCTCTTCCTGACTAAGAGTGCCATACTTTTGGGTGAAAAAGGATTTGCTGGTAAGGTTAGATGTCATCCGTTCCACAAGCATATTCCGGGTATTGTCACTAGGAGGCCACAATTTGATCGACAATGGTCTACATTCCAAATTTATGTCTACAAACTCCATTATCAGAAGTGCTCAAATCCAGCCACCTACAGTGAATAGAATAGAAATAAACTTAACAGTAAGTGTCCAGTTCTTAAGAAAATCATAGTCACTAGATAATAGAGACAAGTTAGGACACACAAGCCATGAGCCAAAAAAATCCATAGTATCCAAACATATTACAATATCAGCAAAGAAACAGAGCTAAAACTTATTTCCAAGCTCCACCAAGCAATCATCCAACCATTATTGTAGTCCAATAAGAAGTAGAAACAAAAAGGATACAGATTGGAAGAAGAATTCCATATCCAGCTCTGCCTAAAACTTTTCCCTTCTGAACTATCTCTGTGTTGACCTAAACAACAGAGAGTAGTCCACCAACAAGATAGAGTGACAAAAAAAAAAACATTACCAGAAGACAATAAGTGTCAAACACACTTGAAAACGAAATGTTTTACTCTTATACAATCAGAGACATCGGAGAACAAACAAAGCCCATTTTTCTTAAGATTAACCCCAGAAGATAAAAACACAAATTAGCAACAACTATTATGGATCTAACACAAAACAACAAAGCTTCGAACACTTAAACAAACGAAGTTCGGAAGAAAATGGAGGCAAACCCACAAACGCAAACAAGCAACAAAAGGAGGGAATGAAGAAAACCCTGTAATGAAAAGCAAACAGAGCAACAAGAGAGGAGAAAAGAAGTGTTGTTCACCTCCTGGAGATGAACGGAGGATGTCAGCGAGTGACTGAAGAAGACGAGAGAAGAGGATAGAAGGAAAAAATCTTAACTAGAAGAGAGGGAAAGTAAAAATGGGAAACATGGAAATGGTAAAATATTGATTATAATTGTTGGGGCGAAGGCCAATGGTGGGGGTTTCGAGGACGGCTGCTAGCGTTTGCGTCCAATTGGCGGAAGCCGAACAGAGAAGTTTTGCAAATTTGAAGTTTCAGGCAGAGGATGGCCCCTTCCGCCAGGTTTCGATTTTTGCAAAGTCGCTTTCAAAGCCTCGACTTTCAGCTCTTTTTCTTTTTAATCATCTGAAAATGTACTCTCTTTATTATGGGAGAAGGAAAAAATATGATTCCTAAGCATTTAGAGTGTCCCGGCGAGATCCAAAGTCGGTCAGAGAGGGAAGTCCGATAGGGAAGACTTGAAGAAGATAATATCTGTTAATGGTGAGATTGAGACACCGAACTATGTGCCAACAAATACACTAGACCCCCAAGAAGATGGATTGTGAATCGATTGGAGAGGGAAACATAATTCCTTATAAGGGTGTATAAACCTATTCCTAACAGACAATTTTAAAATCTTGAGAGAAAGTTTGGAAGGAAAAGTCACAATATCCTAGCAAGAGACTTGAAAGGAAAAGTCCAATGAGAGAAAGTTTGGAAGGAAAAGTCACAATATCCTAGCAAGAGACTTGAAAGGAAAAGTCCAATGACAATATCTACCCGCTTGATTTCTTCGGTTACAATCTCACTTATAATTTTTTAACAAAATTATGAGTTCTAGCACTTTAAATTATGCATTTCAATCTTAAATCTTAAATAATTTACCACCGATAAAAAATTATATTTTGATACATAAAATTTGGATGAGATTTGATTATCAATAATTTTCATAATCATTTAACACACGACGTCAAGACATGTCACATCAAAGCATAAATAAAATTGCTTTAAAGGTAAACATTTATACATAGTTTTGATTTATTAAATGAATGTGTAGGATTTAAAGTAGTTTGAAGTATGTTTGGAATTATTAAAAGCAGTGTCATATACACACAAAAAAAAAAGGCAATCATATGGAAATGGACCCATGGTGCTCCAAGGAAAGATATGAATTATGGTTAAAATGAAGAAATTAATGTAGGAATCACGTGAAATCTAATCTGACAAATGAAATTGTAATATGCATTCCATAGTTTTATTTAAAGTAAAATTACTAACAAAACCACACTAAAAGTAAATCAATTAAAACGTTAATAAAACGGGCTTTGATCTTAATTACCTAATTGCAGTCAAGTCTGTCAAAGGACTTCACACAGTGAAAGTAATAAATAAATAAATAAATAATATAACTAAATCAAAATTATTTCAAAAGATTAACCCACAGTCCAAAAAAACCTGTTGAACCCCTGAAATTGATATAACCGGTGGTCAAATTTACAGTGTTCTCCAACTGAATTGTGTCTTCACAAGAGCTTAGTCATTTGGGAAGATACATCAATTCATAAAATAAATGCAATGCGTTTCAAGGATAAGGTCGATGTGAGGAATGAGGTCATTCTATCTAGCAATGCTATTACTAAAGACTTTATACAAAAGATCAAAACCCTAAACTCATTAGAAGAAAAAAGAAAAGCCAAAGGATCATGAGCCATCAAACAAATTAACTAATTCGAACCTCATTCTAGCTCGCTCGGTTGCAGCAACCAAATCTACCACTATCTGTACATCGTGTTTTTTTAGTTAGAGATGATGAATGAATGCACGGTCCAGCCATCTACAACCGTGAGCCATGGAGGTTAGGCTTGGTCAGGGCTTTTGCAAAATAGTTGCGGATCTCGGGAAGTATGCGCTGAATTAGATGAGAGTGCCTGCAAATATTGGAATGAAGAATTGGCTTAGAAAAGGCAGGAGAAACCATATTTTTCTATCCATGGCCTCTTTAGGTGCATCTCCAAATGATCCATACGAGTTTAACTTACAACTTGCTTTAATAATCTTATGTAGGGGCTTCTGATACTGATATTCTCCATTTAAAGCCACCGGCACGATCTAAATCTAACAGTTTTAGCTTCCAAGTTTGTTACCAAAATTGAGGAACTTGAAATGAAGTTTTTTAAGGGCTTGTTTGAAGGTTTATAGGTTTTAAAATTGTGTTTGTTTTCTCATCATTTATCTAGGATATGTTTAGAAAAGAATTGAATTCTTACCCAAATTCTAAAAACAACAAATTTTTTAAACTACTTTCTTCTAGCTTTCAAAACTGGCTTAGCTTTGAAAAATACATGTAACAAGTAAATAACAAAACATGGAACTCCAAGGTGAAAATATATTTCAAGGCTTAATTCTCAAAAGCTAAATGGTTATCAATCTAGACCTAAGTGGATAATTTGATACTTTGTGAACATATGCTTCAACAAGGATTTACAAGTTTCTTTTAACGGCAGAAAAACTCAAAAGGTTTATTCCAGCAGGCAAAGAAGGACCGGAAAAGGTTGGGAGGCACATACCCTGGCATTGTGCTGAGTTTATCAAATTGTTCCAAGATAAAAAGGATGCACGTGTGCCTCAAAGATATGGCATTAAAGGCTTCTGAAAGTTCGTACATGCTTGCAACATTTTCCAATGATATATCCTGGCAGAAGTTTAAAATTAACATATATCATATACATATATGACAGCCTGAGTTACGGGAATAATTGAATGAGAAATATCAGAAACCAAAATTAAAAATTCTTAGCTCACCTGTGCAATGGTATATTCGCACAATCGTTTAAGTCCCTCCAAGAGATACTGATCGGCAGCTCTCAGGAGATCTTGTGCAATATCCAACGAAACATCCACAGATCCAGTGTAAACAAATCTGTAATGATAACTTAAATTCAGTTAATTAACATAATACCACTTGCATTCATATTCTGATAACTTTTGGAACTAGAACTTTTTTACCTCATCATTAGCTCAAAAACTTCCCATCTAATATTTGGAATTTCTATATCCTTTGCATCCTTTTCCTGAAATAATATTAAACCCAATCAGTGAAATTGTGCATTCTGAAGACTATTGTTCCAAGAAATTTCCAGTTTGATTAATATAAGTATAAACATGCTCAAGGATTATAAATATTAAAGGTATTACATTGTTCTAAGTGAACTATATGATCGGGGAAACTTGCAACATGCAGGAGCCATTATGACAGGTGATACAAAACTACCACTCGCACTTGAAAGCATAGTCGCAAAGTTAACTAGAAACATGGATGACAGAATTAGTTTAGAAAATACTGATATGCTCACCCGATAGCCACCATCAAACATTGCACGGAATGCATCTGAAGAAGCAAGCAAGCAAATTCTGTGGGCATGGAAGCGTCTTCCTGCAAATGTCAAATGGAAAAGGCATAAGCTGAATGAAGTCATTAGAAAAGCAATGGATCATAAGTTGTTTAAAACATGAGGAAAAACAATAAAGACCTTCAACAAGAAAAGTCACATCAGACAATGTAGAATTGTTCACATACTGCTCCCCAAGGTAAACCTGCATGACATGTCAGAATTTTAATAATTAAGGGCATGGGATTCAGGTAAAAAACTTGAAGTAGAGAACAAATACTCCCAGAAACTGAAACAGATTTCCGAGGGATTCGTATATTTAGCCACTAAATCAAAGGCCCAAGGACCCATACCCATTAACTTTCTCTATTTCACAAAGCCAGGTTTTCATTCTCAAGCCAATGTGTAAAATATTTTTTCAATGACGTACGTCAGAAGGGTAATAAATCTACAAACATCCTACCTGTGGTGTTGGAGATGGCGGAGCGGCATCTACAGGAGAAAGGGTCATGGCTTTATTTGCCAGCTTGTACAGAGCAACAGCACCATCAAGCTGCTGCTTGAGACTTGAAGAACCAAGCAGGCCAAGAAGCAACTCCAGACCTGCAAAATGCAAATGTGGTTGTTCTACAATAAAATTTCCATTAAGAAAACAAATTTATCCCCAACTGCACCCTCAAAAGGGAAAGACTCAATGAGATTCTAAGAATATGACATGCCATTATTATCGATAAATATGGTCCTCTGATCATCGGGTGAACAAAGATGAGCAAGAGCAAGAGACACTCGTCTTTGCACAGCCTTCTCAGCTACACGCATTAGATGTAACAAGTGATTCAAGACCTAAGCAAGGAAAAGAATGTGATTAACATTTGGAAAGCATCCATACTGACAATTGAACAGACTAAAACATCAGACATGCCAAAATCCCAAAACAAAATCAGGAAAGTCACAGCTCACCCTTCCATGTATTTTCTCCTCCAATCTCTTGACTGTCTTTGCTACACAATCTTTTGTTGCCTGAAACAAAATTGCCAATATATTTAAGTCTGACACTTGACAAAGCAAGAAAGTCAGTAACCACCACTATTGGATGGAAACTGTGGATAACCTCCAATAATACGTGCAAGATCGGAAGAGGTTGGGGGGGGGGGGGGGGGGG
>NW_019268517.1:908842-944400 GCF_002738365.1 Cucurbita moschata
GGGGGGGGGGGGGGGGGGGGGGGGGGGGGGGGGGGGGGGGGGGGGGGGGGGGGGGGGGGGGGGGGGGGGGGGGGGGGGGGGGGGGGGGGGGGGGGGGGGGGGGGGGGGGGGGGGGGGGGGGGTGTTGTTATTGAACTGTTCCAACTAGATAGATAAGGAAGGTTAAGTTACTTGCACTATAAATTCTCCATCTTGCAGCTTCTGAACTCCTCCCACCCTAATAAAATCAGATACATTATCCTACAGAAGGAAATAAACAATTAAAGTTTACATTAAATTATGATCACAATAGTTCAGTAAGGCGGTAGGATTTACGAAGCAATTCATGTTCAAGTTTATATCAAGATTAGGATTTACGAAGCAATTCATGTTCAAGTTTATATCAAGATTAGGATTTACGAAGCAATTCATGTTCAAGTTTATATCAAGATTAAAGGTAATATACCTCATTATCCGCAAGACCATAAAGAGCAAATGCTGCATTATGTTGCAAAGAACCATTTTTCGAATCGAGAAGCTTCAGTAATGGCATTAGACCACCGTTATGAGCAATACCTGCTTGATTATGAGTTTCCTGAAAATAAAAAATTCTTCTCAGTTTCAGCTAAGAAATTCACAAGACCTTGTCATTCATTCCTAAGAACCCGGGGGAAAAATGAATCAACCAAGTGGCGAAGAATAATGCTTTAAGAAAGCAGTATGAAGATTTATGAAATTTAATGTCGGGTAAAAGATAGGTTGTCTATACCAACAGTAATAAAAAATTTAAGTTATAAACTTGGAAATAGTCCACCAGGTATGATTTTGAACGAAAGAAATGGAATGTAGTACCTGTGCCAATCTACCCAATGCAAAAGCTGACATTTCTCGTAGCTGTACATCAGGTGATTGAAGCATCTCAATTAAGGGTCGAACAGCACCCCTCTGTACAATGTGAATCTGAAAATGTTCAATGTGTTCAGTAAGAAAGTTATAAAAACAAGTATACATAACAGAAATTGACTGGTGAGGATATCTTTTGTAATAAAAAGAAAATATTCAAGGAAATAATATACCATAAATATATCACTCTTATTCAAACTTGTTGCCCTGAAATAATAAATCGTCAATTTTTATTTACCTTACAATCTGAATCAGTTGCCGCAAATTGTCCAAGTAATAAAGCTGCCTCCCTTTGGCTCTCAGAGCAGCAAGAACTAAAACAATAGAGAAATGATTAACATGATTCAGACTAATGGAGATCAACTTTTTCTTCACGGCATAACTAGTTATGATTGACAGAGCTACAACGGAATATAGATATAATGAGAAGATAGGCACTAGACATTTACTGAATCATATACAAAATATGTGACAAGATTCCTGAAGTTACACTTAACGAAGCAGTAAAAAATAAAAGATGTGACAAGAATCCTGAAGTTTACAATACCTGAGTAATCCAATAACAGGTTGCAAAGCTCCAGCATGGAGAACTTCTCTCTTTATATTTGGGGATGAGTGCACCAGATTTCCAATAACACCAACCTAAAATCCACAAAATCCATATTTTACAGAATGCAAACTGAATATATCAATTTACTAATAGGCATAAAATATCCATGTTTGTGACATGGAAAACACCCTACCGCTTCGTAATGAATAGCAGCATCCTCTGACCGAAGCATCAAAATGAGCGTAGGGAGAGCATTGCACTCAACGATCTGCCAGGTAGTAAAGATAATATATGAGATGCATATTACACCTACGGTTGAACATCAAATTCACAGACCAATTACCTGATTTTTGTTCTCATCATTCTTAAAGGCCAGTGTTCGTAATGCCCCAGCAGCAGCTCTTTGTACCTTTGTGTCCGTAAATTCAAGCAATTCAACAAGAGGAGGAATTCCACCTTCCATCCTGAATGTTTAAATCCTCATCAAGAATGGGTTTCAATGACAATTGTAAAACTTAGAAGTTAGACAACTGACTAAGCATACCTAACCCGTGTTTTAATGCAACTATTCTCATGGGCAAGATTTGTAATAGCATCTGCAGCTCTACGAATAACACTATTTACAGCTCGAGAAGAACCTTCCTTGTGTCTCTTCAATAGCTCAACAAGGTGTGACAAAGCACCAATGTCAACTACCAGTTGCTGGTGCTCTGGCTGTTTAGAGAGGATAAAAAGAAGAAACGGATCAGAAATCATTAGAAGAAATGCATAGAGCATTGGGACTGAGATGAGGTGATAACTTATACATGCATGCTAAAATACGTTTTTCTTAAATTTAGATGCAAATGTCAAACAAAAGCCTGAGATGGGATTACGCATCAGCAACAACTGTAGACAAGCAATCCCATTGAAAGATTGCATTTATTCTGGCAACACCTTAGACTAAATGAACGAGAATAGGATTGTTTATGCCAAAATTTCAGGTCCAAAAAGTTGTTCAACGCTACTAAGTTAAGGACAGAAAATCTAGGCCAGTATCTTTTCTTTGACTGAAAGAACGCGTACAAAGAAGTCATACACACTGTCGAGATGATAATAGGAAAACATGTATCCAAATAGAGCAGAATGAATTTGACCTTTACAGCCAGTAGTCCAAGCGCAAAAGCACTTCCTTTCTCAACCTCGTGTTCAAATGGCTTAAGACTGCGATCACCTTCAACAAGAGGCGGTGCTTGTAAATGCTTAACTAAAGCCGGCACTGCTCCACCTTCCACAATCACGTTCACTACCTCTTCTGGCAACAACCCCAACAAAACACAAGAATTCCAATCAATTAACAAAAACACACAAAAAAAAAAAAAGAAGAAGAAAATCCAAAGAACCATCCAGAACATGATCAACCACTAGAAACTCCAACTACCGAAAGAGACGAATAGGCATAAGAACACGACAAGATCGGAAGGGCGTTCCGGTAAATTAAAATAAATATGTATACGAGTGTACCGTTTTTAGCAAGCTCCGCAAGAACATGAGTAGCTCGCTTAGCAGCAGCTCGATCGGATTCCTTCCATGAAAAAGTGGAATTGAGAATTTCAACTTGAGCACTGACCTCGCTGAGTAACGCTCGCTTGGCATCCCCAGTAGGAACAGAGATCCCCCGTTCTTCCTCAAATTCCTCCTCCAGTTTCCGCTTGTGGCCTTTCCTCTCTGGAAGATTCTGATCTACGCGCTTCGGAAGCTCCATAAACAAACAACCAGAGGAGCTTGGAATAACGAGACGTGGAAGAGAGCGATCCCGATAACCAAATCTGGGGACTTGATCAAAAGGCGAGTGAAAGGAGAAGAGAGAGAGAGAGAGAGGAGGTTAGAGGGTAATTTAGTAAATTCACACTGTAAATATTTTCAGATTTCCCCCTTCTTTTATCTTTGCCTCCCATAATTTCTTCACAGTTTTCCGTTCTGTCGCGCATTTAATCAAAACCGGCCGAAACTTCCCCCGCTCTGGGCCGAAATACTAACGTACGCTCCCGCCCAAAAATTACTATAAAGGTAAACCGCTAAAAGAAAGTAACTAACGTGCGCTCTGTCTAAGCTGGCCCACTAAATTTTAGTGGGCCCAAATGAATCCACTTTAGTCAACAGCGGAGGCCCATCTTGTTGCGACATGCTAATGGGCCTTGTATTTAAATAATTATTTTATTGTACAATCTCAGAAAACGATTAAACGGGCTGGGCCTTGGAGGCCCATGAAGAATCGGCCCACATTGTGTGACAGCGACTCGCAGTCAACGCCGGAAAAACAGTAGAGAAAAAATGGAGCAGCGTAATGGCATGTGAGCTGTCGCTTAGTCTTTAATGGAACGTCGTTTTAATCGACATGTCGGAGGTCCAATCTTACCGACTGGTAGTGCCGCTTCAGTCCCACAGCTGCTCCACATCACCAACCACCGCCCCGCTTCCCTTCCTATTAAACAAATGCCCTAACTTGTGGACGAAAAAACCATATACTAAATAAATAAAAAATACCTTTTTAGGTTAACTTTAAATTAAGTCACGCATACTAAATTATTATTATTTAAATAAATTTGAGACCAACAATATAAATAATAATTTTAAATTTTATTGAATTAGGTTAAGTATTACATGTCCCACTTTAAATCATTTTCTTATCTTTGACTTTTTTTTATTCCCTTTTTTTTCTTTTTTTTTTTTTGACGGATTGGTCGAGTGTATAAATTATTGGGTCTTTATTTATTTTAATTTTAATTTTTAAATGTCAATTTGTGACAAATTATGTCTTTTATTTTCAACCATACAGTACAATAAAAATAGAAAATGTCATCAAATGAGTTCCAAAAGTCTTACCTACCTTTTTCATGTACCAAATTGTAGGCAAGTTTTGTTGATGTATAAATTAATTTATTTAATTTTTTCGCGAGAAAATATCTATGCAATTTTATTACGTATCGAGCATATTGTTTTCTTGATGAAAATTTAATAATTGGTTATCGAAGCTGATGTGAGAATTCAACCACATATCTACATCGATTATGAGCCAAGACATTTGATTGCGTTGTCGAGGAATTCACGAGACAGAATACTCATGTAAGAGTGGTGTTGTGTTTCAACACGTTCTAATATTTAAATTAATACATAAATTAAAGTAAAAATTGATATTAAGTTGAGTTTGTTAGGAATCACGACTCTCCCCTTAATCGAAGCTCGATTCCTTTCTTTGAAGCCCTCGAACAAAACACACCCTTTGTTCGAAATTTGAGGATCCTATTGATATGACTAAGTTTTGGGCATTACTCTGATACCATGTTAAGAATCACGACTCTCCGATATGATATTGTCCACCTTGAACATAAGCTCCATGGTTTTGCTTTGGGCTTCCCAAAAAGTCTCATACCAATGGAGATAGTATTCCTCACTTATAAACTCATGATCTTCCACTAAATTAACCAATGTGGGACTCACCCCCAATAATCTTCAACAGAGTTAAGGTAGCTCGTGTAACCCTCTCGATGAAACAAGTCATTTATATTTTTACCTTCATTAACGTGATCGCACCCAACCCGATAAAAAGATTATTATTTTATTATATAATTTTTTTTTGGTGACGTGTGGAAATTAGGGGTTGAATATATAATTTAAAGATGGATAATTAATGAATGGGCCAACAACTATAGCTGTTGCTTCACCATTTTAAAATAATTTGAATGAGCTGATTGAAACCCCGCTAGGTTCGCTGCAATTTCCTCCTTCGCCTGTTCATGATTTATCCTGCTCACTCTACTTCGATTCCGCACCGACATCCCAAAGTCAACTCAAAGTCAGCACATTTTACGGTCCAGATCGCGCTCATACCCACCACCTCTGGTCCCATTCCCATGTTATCGCCACTCCCCTCCAAACTTCAACACTCCGCTATATATATATAATTAATAAATATATAAATTTATTCGACCCAATTCCCTCCCGTTTTGCATGTGGCGTTTGCTTGAGAGGTGAGTAGTAATTATTATACGTTTTTAAATATCATTTTCAATTTTCCACTTTTAAAATTAATTTTATAATTACTTTCATAATTTTAAATGTACCACATTTGTTTAATTATTCTATTTTGTTATACATAGAAATTTTATCTATTTTCTTAAAGTTTTAACGAACAATTATTAGATCAAATTTTATTAGGACGTGACAAATGATTGATATATAATTTGATCGACAAATTTGGAGTTTCTTGCAAATATAAACAAAATACATAAAAAAAGTGCAAGCTTGAAGATCATGATACAACATTAATATTACACAATTTTGTCATATAATTAATGCGTTCAATATATATTTTCATATTCATGAAATAAATTAAATTATACTCAAATTGATATATACTCAATAGGGTTGGTCGGATATTTCATCCGATCGCCTGAAAAACACTCTTATCGACTTGAAAATAAGGTGAGAAATTGGTGGTGTTTTTATCGGGAGGATTCAGCACGAGGAGGGTTCGTCGGGGTTGATGGTGTCTTTGGTCTGGATCAGTGAGTTCTTGCAATGGGCAATGGCGCCTTGGATTGCACTGTGGAGTTCTTCCATAGACGACATGTCGGCGGAGTATGACGATCCGTAGCCACTGACAGAGCTCAAGCTCTGTACGCCTCCTCGCCGGAGAACGCCGGAGTGACTCGGCGATGACCGAGTTGACGACGGACAACTCGGTAGGAAGCTGCTTCTCCCACGTGGATACCTGGGTCCAAATCAAATTTGTTCTTCTTAAATTTTAAAATTTTGAAAAGTTATTATGTTTTGATTAAAATTTCTGTTTGACTTTGATTTATAGTTACAATTTTACCTCAAGTTCCCGGAAAATGAGAGTGAAAATCTGCCGCTCTCCTCCGTCTTGCCGGGATTTAACGAGCTATCTTTCGCCGATTCCGCCGTATGGGCCGCCGCCGTTGCGGAGTGGCAAGATTTGGACCCAATTTTGAGTTGGACTTTTCTGAAGCACTTCTTGATCACTTCCTTAGCGGTGGATCCAATCCCTTTGACACGTGGCGGCCTGGATTCCCCACCATGAGTACTACAACTACCAGTGTTGTTCTTCGGCTCCTTCCTGAAAACGGACGAGAATCTCGCAAACGAAAACTGCTTGCACTTTTTGTCGTGACGCTGTCGGGTTCTGAGCTTAAGATCTGCGTCGTCGGAGGTGGGGCGGTTGGGGTCGTTTTGGGAGGAGGAGCGGGAGTGATCGGTGGAGGAGCTGCCGGTGGAGTCGCGGGAGGTGGTGGTGGTGGAGTCGGCGGAGGAGGAAGTGCTGGAGGAGGGGAGGAGAGTTGGAACGAGGGAGTTCCGGCGGGAGTGGAGAGGCAGAAGGTGACCGTTGCAGAAGAGTTCGTCGGCGGGGCAGAGGGCGGTGGAGGATTTCCTGGGGGAGATGGAGACGGTGAATTCGAAATCGGAGGAGGAGGAGGAAGAGAAGGAATTTTTGGGTGACGGCGAGATTCCGGTGGCGGTGGATTTGATTATTGGATCTCTGGGTTTCTCGATCATCTTCATCGGGAGAGAAAAAATGGGTGGAATTTGGATGGAACGTTCATTTATTACAAAAATTTATAATGGTGTTCGGAGCTCGACAAGTGTACATGTTTATGTCCCATCGGAGAGAAGCCAGTTTTAACTCTCTTAAACTTCTCGATCCGTGTGAGCTTAGACAAAACGCCACTCGCCTTTGACTTTTGAGGCCGTCGCACTCTTACTGTTAGCTTTGACCCGTTACTTATAGCACTCGAGAGTCATATTATCGGCTTGACACCTTTAGTCTTATGTATGGTAGTTGACACGCATAGATTCTATGCTATTGTAAAAAAATGTTTTGTTTCTTTCTCCAATCCATGTAAGACTTCACAATCTGTTAGGTGTTTATGTTCGTAATTTTGACATAAACCAATAATTGCTATGTTATCATTCGTGTTATTTATCTAGATTGGGTATATGAATTGTGTGACCGGACACTTACTTGCCCTAATTATTCTAGATCTAGAACGAGAGAATAATATTACTTTCTTCATTTTATATATGGACGAATGTCCACAATGGAAAAATTAGCCGTGGTGATGACTGTTGTGCGCCGAGAGCAGAACAAATGTATTTACAACACCAAATAACGGAGATATTTACGTGGTTCGGAGAGAAGTTCCCCTATGTCAACGGATAGCAACCAATCACTAATAGTCAAAGTGTTACAAGTGAATACCTTATTCCGATATTTTACTCTACAATGTGACACACAAAACTCTCTCAAACTTTGATATCAAATTCCGATATCAACAACCTTCTAGACACAGCCTACTTTGATATCAAATTCCGATATCAACAACCTTCTAGACACAGCCTAATATAAGGATAATTCACGTAAAATATTAATAAAAAAACCGTTCATATTAAATGAGGATTTATAACTGAAATAAATAAGATATTAATTAAAATGGTTATAAATTAAACCACCAAATTAATGATTAAAATGGTTATATTTTCAATGAATTTAATTACTAAATTAAATAAAAAACTTATCACAATTTACCCAACACAATTACAACCACATTGACTATATCACGACAAAATTTGTTTTTGGAGGATTTAAGGAAAATAAGGAAAGAACAAAAAAATTCACCTAGTCCCTAAACAACATTTCTGGGTCAGTCCACTCAAATCCCATATTAATTTATGTTGCTATTTTCAGTAAATAATCTAAATTATAATAAATTTAAAAGGTTGTAGATTAAAAATGGGATATTTTTAAAAGTGGGTGGAATAAATGAAAAGTTATTCTAATTAATTAAAAATACGACGACGTTTGATTATATAGTAATATTATAAACCAATCAATAAAATAAAAATTAATCCCACGTATATTTTAAAAAATATTATATCTCTAATGAAAAAGAAGTCCAATAAATTCACTGCAGATGAAGAAGCTATGTACAAGTTCGTGTACATTGTGGACGTCTCTAATCACGGTTGATTTTAGAAGGTTCTAAGATCAACCAATACTTGGGGTTTGTAATATTATATATAAATTAAATTTATATTTTAAGTGATTAATTTTTGTGTAGTAAATTTAAAAAATATTAAATAGTTTAAGGACATTAAATTAATTAAAAGTTGAATAATTTATTAAATATATATTTTATAAGACACAAAATAAAATTTATAAATTAAACACTTTTTAAATGGAAAGACTAATAAACACGAATAAAAAGTATGAGCGGGCATTTACAGGAAGTTACAGAAGAATCATAGGATTAAATCATTGGAAGAGAAAAACTTGGGACATTTTGGGAAGGCCATGGCCGCAGGATCTTGATCAGGCGGTGGACTGGAAGCCAAAATGATAACTTGGATGTTACAGAAAAATCAACCCAACAAAATCAAAATCAAAATCAAAATCGAATTCAAACTCCAACAACAATTTCAACCAATTGAATGTGAATACGTTGAACCTTCACGTCTTCTACTAGCTGCATTGCGACCGCTTTGTTGTTTTCTTCTTCACACGGATCACAACTCTGTTTGTGGATAATCGAGCGATTAAATTATCTTTTACAAAAGAATCGGAAAGCTATATCCAAATCGCTGTTGCCGTCATGGTTTCGTCACCTACCTAAAGATGCGTGCCTCAACAATTCTCTATCCGGTATGCATAAATTATTTTACATTTTCTTCTTATTGAGGAATTGAACACTAGGATTCGATTTCCTTTTTTGCCTTTTTCTCCGCCTACAGTAATCGGTTGGATTGGCTTGTGATGGATTCAAATCTTGGAGTGCTAATGGATTCTTCCGCTGCGCGACGTCGGCTTCAGGCGATTCAGGATCATCTTGTTCCCGACGGCGATTTCTCTTCTTTTCAGCTTCGGCTGAACGTTACTGCTGGCGAGTTTTTCAACGGTATGTGTGTTTCTTCCTCTATTTGGCTCTCGCTTACTTGTTCGTTTTCTGTGTTGATGTGGGAAAAGCTCACTGGCGTATTTTGTTCGGAGTAGATTAGTAATTTTGTTTCTATGTAAAGCTATGGATCTGTAACGTTGTGCGACTGATGATGATATGACTATTGGCTTGATTTTCGTTTTTTACTTCTCGGCCAATTAGATGAAACGTGGGCCATATGGACTCTAGTTTTTTTGCCCAAACACATTGGTATTGACGAAGGGCGATTAAATGCAGGCTGTTTGAACACTTGTTGACTTTGTCTATGGGGGTTTTCATCCCTTATTGAGATAGTTTCTTATTATTATGATTCTGGATTTTCTTGGATTTTCATTGTCTGTGTGGTTGGGTCTGGTTGTGGGGCGTCGTTGATCGCGCACGATTACTCTCAATTCGTTTTCTCCCTTTACGGTCTACTCCAAAATCAACCCGTTTGATACGGACTGATATGCAATTGAATGGGTGCTAGTAATTAATTTTGGACTGATATGCAATTAAATCATTTCGTTTTCTCCCTTACGGAGTCTGCACTGTGTGAATGTATTCTAAGTTTAGTACTAGAGCTGCAGGAATATTCAGCTCTAGTTTGTAATAATTTGGCTAGATGTTGGGGTTTCTGGTAGAAGTGGACAGCATTTTGAATCCGAATCTAAACTAAAGGTGTGATATGGTGGCGAGCCACAGTTCTTAGGTGTGTGTAAGTCTAGAAAACTTTAGTGGATCATCTTTCTCGTCTATTATCATTGAATATGGAGAAATGAGAAATGTGATACATTATGCTATTTGACATTTTTCTCCCAAGCTTTGCTGACATTGTCAAAGTTATCGACTATGAACAGGGGATGGCTACAGTGTTGTGCTTCCAGAGAAATTGCAGACTGGAAAGTGGAATGTATATAGGTAAGATATTAATAGGTGGTTTGAACTTGATTTGCCCTTTCCTCATGGCTATGTTTCATAAAGATTATTTGTTTCCTCATGGTAGATCTGCCCGCTCTCCTTTAAAGCTTGTGGATAGATTTCCTGATCATCCTGAAATTGGTACATTGCATGATAATTTTGTGTGAGTATCTTCACCTCCTCTATCTTCTTTCTGATCATAAGGATCTGGTATGTTTACTGCTAATTTCGATTACCTATAAACAGCTTTTGATCTTTGATTTGACTTTATCCACTTTAGGCGCTCAGTTGATGTATATAGGGACTATAAGTACCTAGGTACCCGAATCCGATGTGATGGAACAGTTGGAGAGTGAGTTTTATGCGGCTGTTAAATTTCAAATTTTTAGTAGTGCTAGTTTCCATAAATTTTGACTTATCTTTCACCCTTTAAGGTACAAATGGATGACATATGGAGAAGCAGGTACTGCTCGGACAGCATTGGGTTCTGGCCTTGTAAATCATGGTATATCGAAGGTGAATGCCTAGAATAGAATAGTGTGTAACTTGTCCCTTATTTTTATGGGGATTGGTATATAGTGGTGAAGTCTGATGAATGTGTATTGACCCTGTAATGTCCTTAGTGTTACCTAACTATTCTTGGTATCTTTGACACAGGGATCTTGCATTGGGTTATATTTCATCAATAGACCTGAGTGGCTTGTAGTTGATCACGCCTGCTCAGCATATTCTTACATATCAGTTCCTTTATATGACACTCTTGGTTTGTCATTTCTCTTCCAGATATTGTTTCTTTCTGAAAATCTCCCCATTTGGTCTTGTGTTTAAACCTTTTTTTTTACAGGTCCTGATGCGGTCCAGTTCATTGTAAATCATGCTCATGTACAAGTTATTTTTTGTGTTCCTCAGACATTGAATAGTGTGAGTGAAACATTAGATTTTAGTCTGTCTGCTGCGTTGTTAGAAATTGACTTCAATATCCAAAAGAAATAGCGTTGGTGGAAGGACCAGTTTCTCGTAGTATTAGAAATTGGTTTCAATCATATCCTTGATTTTTAATTGAGGAGTTGTCTTCAGAAAAAAAAAAACATTATTATTTCTTTCAAATTGCAGTTATTGAGCTTCTTGTCAGAAATTCCATCTGTACGCCTGATCGTGGTATGAACACCGTGTGTTTGTAATTGATCTCAATTTGATTCTGCTCTCCAGCTGCTTGATACAATTATTAATTAGTTTAGCTTCCAAATTTTATAGGTTGTAGGTGGGGTAGATGATCAAATACCATCGCTTCCATCATCAACTGGAGTTCAGATTCTAACGTACGCAAGTTTGCTTAGTCAGGTAAGCCCTTAGTCTCCCATGATATAAGGAGAGGAGAAGTAAAGGAACTGAAAAATCCTCTCACTATGTCATAAGAAAAAGTAACATGCTTAGCTGTTGGCATGCTTCCTATGGGGATGCAGCTTCTTTGTTAAGCTATCTATGTTTCATTCTGCAGAAGAAATTCACTTAGATTTCTGATATTGTATGGTACGGCCTTTAACGTGATGGTCCAGTTTTTGATTGTTTTTGGAGACACTACTATACGTTTGTATCGGAAGTTGCATGCACTGTTACGTGATGGTCCACTTTACGACTTACTGTTACCCTGTTTTTTTTTAGAATAACCTTGTAATAATCTGCATTCTTTTCTTCCAGGGTAGCAACAACATCCAGCCTTTTTGCCCGCCAAAACCTGATGATATAGCAACTATTTGCTATACGAGCGGTACAACTGGGACCCCAAAGGTGTAACTTCTAAGAATTCTTTTGTTTCTGATCACGAAGCTGTTGATGTTGCTTAACAATGACTTGATCTTTGAAACCTTGCAAGGTTATGTTTTCTTATTTTTACGTCAATATCTTGCCAGGGTGTTATACTGTCTCATGGAAATTTGATAGCGAGTGTTGCTGGATGTTCTCTTGCCTTGAAATTTTACCCCTCAGACGTGTGAGCATCAGCTGTCAATTTTACATTACAGTACTGCGACATTATCATTTAATTTGATCGATATATTCGGTTTCTACTGATTTACATTCTAATTATCAGCTACATATCATACCTGCCTTTGGCACATATATATGAACGGGCTAACCAGGTCTCATCAGTTTACTTCGGTGTTGCTGTTGGTTTTTACCAGGGGGTACGAAGCTATATAAATACTGTCTTCAATGTTCAACTCAGTTTACTAGGAAGTTGTGAGCAATTTCATTCAGTACTTTAGGCAACCTGATATGGTCTTGTATACTTGTGTTCAGGATAATATGAAGTTAATGGATGATATGATTGCATTAAGACCGACAATCTTCTGCAGTGTCCCTAGGCTGTATAACAGGATATATGCTGGGTAAAGATTCATGCATCAACAATTTTTTATCAATCAGAAAATACTATGCTTCTCTTATTATTGAGTTGGTTTCGTGGTGAACAGAATTATTAATGCTGTAAAGACCTCTGGTGTGCTAAAGGAGAGACTGTTTAATGCGGCTTACAATTCCAAGAAGCAAGCTATAATGAATGGTATGGTTTTAACCGGGAAAATGATTCGCTTTTGCATCATGTTTCGTACTTCTAAATTTCCACTCTTCTCTTTTAAAGTTAGTGGCTAAGCTTATCTAAAGTCCTCGCCCTTCTCTATTTTCAGAAATTTGACTTATTGATCCATACCTGCATCCATTTACCGTGTTCTTCCTTGCTTTCATTTTCCTCTTTTATGTATTAGTATTTTCAAATATTTGCAATTTGATTATTGTCTGTATTTTGGGGCATCCTACTATTAAAGGAAAAAGTCCTTCTCCCATATGGGACAAATTGGTATTCAATAAGATAAAGGCAAAGATTGGAGGACGAGTACGTGTCTTGGCATCAGGTGCCTCGCCATTATCTCCTGATATACTGGAATTTTTAAAAATGTGAGTTTTTAATATTTTGGTTCACAATTTTATAGGCTTTTGTTATTTTTCTTCTTCTTTTATGTATTATTATTATTATTATTTATTTCAGTTTCCTTTTAGTTTCTGAAGAGTTGGATGTAATTGTTCCACAGCTGCTTTGGTGGTATAGTATTTGAAGGGTATGGAATGACAGAAACGTCTTGTGTCATAAGTGCCATGGACCCAGACGACACCCTTTGTGGTCATGTTGGGGCTCCCAACCCTGCTTGTGGTAAGCTGCTAACATGAGCTTCTCAGTAATTTAGAGTTTAAGACATGCTTGAGGAGTTCTGGTGATAAATATATGAAAATTTTATTAAGATTGCTTCTTAACCTGCTCTGCTATTTCACTCGAATTCTGTCGTACAATAAACTCAATTTTGTGGAAGTCTGGGAAATTGACTTGAAGTTGTAGGTCTCAAAAGGAAAAACTCTTCAATATGGCTGCTACCCTTTTAGCCATTGAATGTAGTGGATTATGCTACCATAGTGGGTTTTAATTTCTGTATTAAATCTGTAAATCTTATTGTTTCAGTCACCTCAAATATTTTCTCCTACAAAACTAATAAAATAACTGTGACATCAATTAGATGCAGAATGCTTAATACGATTTTGCACCCTGAGTGGGTGATTTGATCCCTACCATCCTTTCTAAGGCCTTTTTCGTACCCACTCGGTTGTTTTTAATTCATAATTCCCAATTCCCAATCTTGGTTAAGATTTGCCTTCATTTCTGTTTTAGAAATAAAGCTCGTGGATGTTCCAGAGATGAATTACACATCCGATGATCAGCCTTATTCTCGCGGTGAGATCTGTATCAGGGGTCCCCTTGTTTTCAAAGGCTATTTCAAAGATGAAGTGCAGACGTAAAAATATTCTTTGCTCACCTCTTTGAATGGATTTAATTGATCGAGTACTTTTTAGTTTAAATGAATATTTGAATTGGACAGGAGAGAAACTGTTGATGAAGATGGATGGCTCCATACTGGAGATATTGGACTTTGGTTGCCTGGTGGTCGTTTAAAAATTATTGACAGGTGACCTCTACCTCGTTGCTTCTCTTTGTTGTCTTTTGACTTAAAATATGAACAAACTTTTTGGCTAAAAGATTGCCATAATAAATCTCCTGAGAACGGTCTTAAGCTTAAGTAAATCTCTATACATCTTTGTAACCGAAGGAATCCCTTCTTTTGTTATTAAAAGTAAATCTCCGTAATAAATCTACTTCTCCATAGGAAGAAGAACATCTTTAAGTTGGCACAGGGGGAGTATATTGCACCAGAGAAAATTGAGAATGTGTATGCGAAGTGCAAGTTTGTTGCCCAATGCTTTGTTTACGGTGAGAAATGGGATTCTAAAATCTCTTCACCCTTTTGTACCTTCACATGCTATATCACTGGTTCTTATGCATGCTACCATGACGTAGAGCCACTTGGTTACTGATTCTCTTTGCTTCTTCCTGAAGGTGATAGCTTCAATTCATCTTTGGTGGCTGTAGTCTCAGTTGATTTGGAGACGTTGAAATCATGGGCTTCTTCCGAAGGCATTAAGGTATGTTGGTTTGTGTCTAGTCTTGGGAATATTATAGATTGGGCTTCATTCTAAACTTGAGTTGCACATGAGCACTTGATTTCTCTTTGTAGTCAATTGAGAAATTTATAACCTCTAACGAAACTGGGAAGTGATAAACAAACCCATCATGAACTGTCACCTCAAACTTCTTCCTCAATGGCTTGACAAGAAGGGAGCTTGATTTGTCCCTCGTCATCAACCACCTTTCTTCCGCTCTCCTCTTTGAAATTTCCAAGAACTCTCAAAAAGTTGGACGGTTTCAGAAGTTATTGCCTTTGAGCACTTAGTTTCTTGCAGGATTTTACATTTGATGTACTAATTTGCATATTTGAGTTGGGTATTTGCATATAATCTTCCCAACTTATGCATGGATCAAGTCAATAGTAAGAGCTTCATTTTTCCTGATCTTTCTAACCAGTGTTCGTCAAACAATTTAACGTGCAGTACAATGATTTAGCCGAACTCTGCAATGACCCAAGAGCAAGGGCCGCAGTCTTGGCGGACATGGATGCCGTTGGAAGAGAGGCACAGGCAAGGAAACCTACAATTATCTTGTAAATCATTGATTCAATCATGCCATTTTGCTCTTTCTCGTGATTATAAAACACAATCTACCTCTTTAATTTCAGTTGAGAGGCTTCGAATTTGCGAAAGCTGTCACTTTGGTCCATGAGCCTTTCACGTTGGAGAATGGTCTTCTCACTCCTACATTCAAGGCAAGTGGTGAATGTAGATATTATCTTGAGAGTAGTTAAATGATTAAATTATCATCTTGAGAGTAGTTAAATGATTAAATTATCTGAATTTCTTTTTCCTCCGCAGATTAAGAGACCCCAAGCGAAGGAATACTTTGCCAACATAATATCCAATATGTACGCCGAGCTTGCTTCATCAGATCCATCCTCCTAGAAGATGTAGCAAACCGAAAAAACTGTTAGTCACTCTCCTCCCTATCTTCTCCTAGGTGTATAGCAAAGTTAAATCTCTTAAGATCTCGAAAATGAAAAATCCGAGCCCCTTGGAATTGATCCCACCATGGAAACCACCACCCAAGTAGATTCTGTTCATTGCATGGTGCTCTGATTGCTGTAACATAGCATCAGTGTTAACCCATTGATGACTTCTCCAAGAACATTACCCATTGATGACTTCTCCAAGAACATTACCATTTTCCAAGTCTCCGTTTGTTCCACCCAAGAGAGAGGACGATGGAAATCATTACCGTGTTACGTATTCGAATAAGTTATGCTATTGATTCTATTACTTTAAATCTTCAGTTCTTGAGTAAAATAAGCAAGCATGATTGTGCTTTTACTCGTCTGCCAATACTCATCTCCTTAAGCCTTCCGACTTTTATCAATTTTATGTATAGCATGCTTGTGGTTGTTACCACAGAAACTATGAAGAAGAAAATTGGTTGTGTTTCTTATGAAAAAAAAAAAAAAAATGTTACCTTCAAATCCGTTCCAAAAAGAATAAGAAAAAAGAAAGAAAAGTGTGAGATCTCACGTCGGAGGAACAGAACATTCCTTGTAAGGGTGTGAAAACCTTTCTCTAGTAGACGTGTTTTAATACTGTGTGGGCCAAAACAGACAATATCTATTGGTGGTGGGCTTGAGCGGTGTGCCAGTTAGGACGCTCGAGAGAAAAAAGTGTCAATAGAGGTTAAAATGAAAATCTTAAGGAATAATATTAAATATGTTGGCATGACGTGGAAAATGAAAATCTTTATCCAAATGCACCATTTTAATCTCAATCCATCCCCACTTTTTACAGGGAGTTCCTTGATCCGCCCTAGATTTGGAATAACTTAAAAGAGAAAAAAGAAATCTTTTTTTTTGAACAAAGTCAAATTAAAAAAAAGTGCTTAAATGATTTAAATAAATGTGAAATATTCTGGATCGATCAAAGGGTCATTTGTTATCGTTTTCGAGTAAAGCATTCAACATGTGAGAAGAGAGGCAGCTCATAACGTTATCATGATATGTTGGCATCCAATGTACAAGAATGGCTTAGCAGGTAAGATAGTTTTACTTTCTCCGATTTTCAATACTCATCGTTGACAAATTCGTCATTTTATCTACTACTTTTAAATAGAATGTTTTTATCCTAACATAGACGGATGAAGAGGTTTCTCTTTTTTTTATTTATTTTATTTATTTTTATTTTTTAATTTTTATAGATATGGTTGAATCTCTTATCTCATTTTTACGAGCTAAAATGAAAAATCATGCATATCCAATTTCAAAATAGTTTGAATTTATGTTAAATCGTTTACGCGTCGAGGGCTATAACACATAAGTCTATGATGATGATGAATAAAGCTAGTAGAATAATCTAACCAAAGATATCTTAGAACCTCTAGACCCCGAGAACAGGAAAATTCAACAAAATTGAACCTCGTGTATGAATTTGATGAGAAAAATGAGTTCAGAAGGGTTAGGCCTCAATAATGAATATTATGAGCCAGATGAGCTCAAAAGAGTTGAACCTCTAGAACTAATGGCTAGATAGGGCCAAGAAAGGAGAGCTTTATGGCTTATATTTTTTGCCCTACTTTTAAGTTGACGAATAAAGTAAACAACTTAGAAAAACCCTATACCAAACCCTATACCTTAGGAATCAACTCGAACTAATTAAGTACTACAAGCAAACTACTTTATGAGTATTTTTATACTCGTCAATGCTACTTTAATATTTCTTCCTTTGCGAGCACGACATGCAAGACGTTCCAGAAGATAGGTTTGAGAGCGAGAAAAAAAAAAAAAAAAAAACCTTTTTAATGGTAAAAGAATATTTTTTTTCCCTCTTTTGATGAAAAGAAAAAAAACGAACCTATATGGTCAAGATTGGACATTGGAACGTTGCATTCCGCGTTCAAGTATGGATTTGGATAAAGCTTTTCCATGTCATCTCTCCCAAGCATTCATTCACTTAATTATCACTAAATGTCGCCTCGTTTTCCAATCAAAGAATTTATCCCATCAGACCCAACTGATAAACATCAACAAAATTGACTTAAAAATTGGATCTTTATAATCTCTGCAACACTTTTGCCCATTATAAATATTCAAATTCCACACATTTCAACGATAACCTCAATCTCCATCCGCCATTGATTTCATACAACCATGCCTGCAGCAGCACTCGCAGTGGCTCAGCCCGCCGTCGAGTTCGAAGCCAAGATCACTCCGGTGGTTATCGTTTCATGTTTAATGGCCGCCACCGGCGGCCTTATGTTCGGTTACGACATTGGGGTTTCGGGTTAGTAATGAATTTCTTCACTGAAACTAATTTTAATGCCAAAGGGAACGTAGATTGGTTAAGCTTGTTTTGTTTGTTTAACAATGTCGGAACAGGGGGAGTGACGTCGATGCCTTCGTTCTTGAAGGAGTTCTTTCCGACAGTGTACGACAGGACCCAAGTACACAAAGGGGGCGACAGCAACTACTGTAAATACGACAATCAAGGCTTACAGCTCTTCACCTCTTCTCTCTATCTCGCTGCGTTAACAGCCACGTTTTTCGCTTCTTACACGACCAGAGTTCTCGGTCGGAAAAAGACCATGCTCATCGCCGGGATTTTCTTCATTGTCGGCACGGTTTTAAATGCCTCGGCCGTTAGCCTTCTCATGCTTATTATTGGAAGAATTGCTCTGGGCTGTGGAGTTGGATTTGCCAACCAGGTTTGTTTAACAACTCCGGCAAGCCTCCATTTGTTGTTACAGATTTGAAACAGAGTTTGTTGTTTTTGATGTTGGAAAAACAGGCCGTGCCGTTGTTTCTGTCGGAGATAGCGCCGACGAGGATTCGTGGAGCTTTGAATATACTGTTCCAATTTGATGTCACTGTCGGCATTCTATTAGCAAACCTCATCAATTATGGAACATCCAAGTAAGAACAAAACAGAGATTCAAACAAACCCTCTGCTCCAAAGATTTCAAATTTAATAAAAACTCTGTTTTTGGTACAGGATTGAAGGGGGATGGGGATGGCGGCTATCATTGGCACTGGCCGGCGTCCCGGCGGTGTTGCTGACTTCTGGAGCAATCTTGGTGGATGATACTCCAAATAGTTTGATCGAACGTGGGTATTTGGAAAAAGGGAAATCAGTGCTGAAAAAAATAAGAGGGACGGACAACGTTGAAGCAGAGTACTTGGAAATCGTGGAGGCAAGCCGCATTTCTCAGGAAGTGAAGCATCCCTTCAGGAACCTGTTCATGCGCCAGAATCGCCCGCCGTTGGTGATTGCCATAATGATGCAGATTTTCCAGCAACTCACCGGAATCAACGCCATAATGTTCTATGCACCAGTTCTGTTCAACACGTTGGGGTTCGGCAACGATGCGTCTCTGTATTCCTCTGTTATAACAGGGGCCGTCAATGTCCTGTCTACGTTGGTGTCCATTTATTCAGTGGACAAAGTGGGGCGAAGAATTTTGTTATTAGAAGCTGGGTTTCAAATGTTGGTGTCTCAAACGATTGTCGGAGTGGTGTTGGGGCTTAAACTCCAAGACAACGCCAACCACCTCTCGCATGGAATGGCGATCGTGGTGGTGCTAATGGTGTGCAGTTTCGTGTCGTCTTTCGCGTGGTCTTGGGGGCCGCTTGGATGGTTGATTCCCAGCGAGACTTTTCCATTGGAGACACGATCGGCTGGGCAGAGCATGACGGTTTGTGTGAATATGATATTTACTTTTGTGATCGCGCAGTCTTTTCTGTCGATGTTGTGCCATTTGAAGTATGGGATCTTCTTGTTCTTTTCTGGTTGGGTGTTGGTGATGTCGCTGTTCGTGATGTTCTTGCTGCCGGAGACAAAGGGTGTTCCGATTGAGGAGATGACAGAGAAAGTGTGGAAGCAGCATTGGTTTTGGAAGAGGTTTATCAGCGATGGGGCTGTGGAGATTAAGGATTCAGTATAGGCGTTCATAAACAGAGGATAGTAATTTTCTTTTTGTTGTAGCACTATGTTGTTGTGTTCCTACTCATATTTGTAGGCTCATTTTTAATTTGTGTTAAGTGTCAAAAAAAAAATTATTTGAAAAAGAAATTATCGTACCTCTTCGCTCATTTTTTGTCTAGTTGAAGAGAGGATGAAGTATTCCTTATGAGAGTGTGGAAATCTCTCTATGACAGATATGTTTTAAAATCGTAAGGTTAACGACAATACGTAACAGACTAAAGCGTACAATATCTGTTAGCGCTGGGCTTGAGCTATTACAAATGGTATTAGAGCTTGACATCGAGCGGTGTGCCAGCGAGGATGCTAAGCCTCAAAGAAGCGTGGATTGTGAGATCCCATATCTATGGGTTGTGGGTCCCCACATCGGTTGGAGAAAGGAACAATGTACTCCAAGGGTGTGGAAACCTTTCCGGGCCTCTAAGGGGGAGGATCCCACATCATTTGGATAGAGGAACCAAGTATTCCTGTTAAGGGTGCGGAGGATCCCACATTAAATATTCATTATAAGAGTACGAAGGATCCCACATCGATTGGATCAAGGAACTATGTATTCCTTATAAGAGAGTGAAAGTCTCCCCCTAACAGATGTCTTTTATAATAGTAAGGCTGAGGGCGATAGGTAACGGACCAAAGCGCACAATATCTGTTAGCTGTGGGCTTGAGCTATTACATGACGTAGACCCACAACATGCCCTCCAAAATTAGATACAATTTTATTGTCTAACCATTTGCTACTCGATAAAAAGTTTGATTGAAGTCCAACGGAGTATCCATGACTTTCTACGAACTCTTCCAAAAGTTAGATGTAAAACAATGATCTTAACAAAAACTCAACTGTATACGAACTCGTTCAAAAGTTTCCTTAGGGAGAGGTTTCCATACCCTTATAAGAAATGTTTCGTTTCTCTCTCCAACCGACGTTGGATCTCACACCTACATCAAATCAAAGTTAACACGTATCATTTTAGTAGTATTTTGAGTATATCATCAATATATCATATATCAATTAATATTTATTTCGAGTAAACACATGGATTTATATGTGCAACAGCCTTAAACAATTTAGAAATTAAACCGGGATCAACTTTGTGAGCGCTCCTAAAAGAGTTAGACATGTATAATTTACGTTAAAGATATTTTTAAAAATACATTTTCGTCACGTATGATATATCGATATATTATTTAATAAGTAATACATTTTAACGGGTTAATCTTATTTCGATTCGACCAACTCGACATTATCGAAATTTTGATTCCGATTTCAAAATATTAGTAACCAATGATGAAATAAATATTGTTTGGTGTGCAAAACTAAAATAGTTCAAAATTCAATGATAGTTTCATCCGTCTCTGGAGCAGTTTTCCACTCCATTCTTAGCCAATTTACCCCTCAAATTTAGTTCATGCAGAGCTGGAATTTTCCCATTCAATTCCCAGATTTGGTCTATAAAAATCCACAATCAATCAATCAATTGAAGAACAGCAATCTCCATCCGCCATTGATTTCTTTGAAGCTTCATCAGAGACATAATCAAGAACAGGATGCCTATGGCAGGGTTCCCGGTGGCTACATCCGGCGTCGAGTTCGAGGCCAAGATTACTCCGGTGGTTATCATTTCCTGTTTAATGGCCGCCACCGGCGGCCTTATGTTCGGTTACGACATCGGGGTTTCTGGCAAGTTTTGATCTTTTTAACTCAAACCCTTTTTAATGCCATAGATTAAGCTTCTTTTGTTTGTTTAACAACGTCGGAACAGGGGGAGTGACGTCGATGCCTTCGTTCTTGAAGGAGTTTTTTCCGACAGTGTACGACAAAACCCAAGAACTCCAAGGGGACGACAGCAACTACTGTAAATACGACAATCAAGGCTTACAGCTCTTCACCTCTTCTCTCTATCTCGCCGCCTTAACAGCCACGTTTTTCGCTTCTTACACCACCAGAGTTCTCGGTCGGAAAAAGACCATGCTCATCGCCGGGATTTTCTTCATTTTCGGAACTATGTTAAACGCCTCCGCCGTCAACCTCCCAATGCTCATTTTTGGAAGAATTTCTCTCGGCTGTGGAGTTGGATTTGCCAACCAGGTTTGTTTAACAACTCCGGTAAGTCTCAATTTGTGGTTACAGATTTGAAACAGAGTTTGTTTTTTCTTGGTGTTGGAAAAACAGGCCGTGCCGTTGTTTCTGTCGGAGATTGCGCCGACGAGGATTCGTGGAGCTTTGAATATACTGTTCCAATTTGATGTCACTGTCGGAATCCTATTTGCAAACCTCATCAATTATGGAACATCCAAGTAAGAACAAAACAGAGATTAAAACAAACCCTCTGTTCCAATTATTTCAAATTCAATAAATACTCTGTTTTTGGTACAGGATTGAAGGGGGATGGGGATGGCGGCTATCATTGGCATTGGCGGGCGTTCCGGCGGGGTTGTTGACATCTGGAGCAATCTTGGTGGATGATACTCCAAATAGTTTGATCGAACGTGGGTATTTGGAACAAGGAAAATCGGTGCTGAAAAAGATCAGAGGAACGGACAACGTCGAGGCAGAGTACTACGAAATCGTGGAGGCAAGCCGCATTTCTCATGAAGTGAAGCATCCTTTCAAGAACCTATTCATGCGCCAGAATCTCCCACCGTTGGTGATTGCCGTAATGATGCAAATTTTCCAGCAACTCACCGGAATCAACGCGATTATGTTCTATGCACCAGTTCTGTTCAACACGTTGGGGTTCGGCAACGATGCGTCTCTGTATTCCTCTGTTATAACAGGGGCTGTCAATGTCCTGTCTACGTTGGTGTCCATTTATTCAGTGGACAAATTGGGGCGAAGAATGTTGTTAATAGAAGCTGGATTGCAAATGTTTGTGTCTCAGATGATCATCGGAGTGGTGCTGGGGATGAAACTTAAGGACAACTCCAACCACCTCTCGCATGGAATGGCGATCGTGGTGGTGCTAATGGTGTGCATTTTCGTGTCGTCTTTTGCATGGTCATGGGGGCCGCTTGGATGGTTGATTCCGAGTGAGATATTTCCAATGGAGACACGATCCGCTGGGCAGAGCGTGACGGTTTGTGTAAATATGATGTTTACTTTTGTGATCGCGCAGTCTTTTCTGTCGATGTTGTGCCACATGCAGTATGGGATCTTCTTGTTCTTTTCTGGTTGGGTGTTGGTGATGTCGGCGTTCGTGATGTTCTTGGTGCCGGAGACGAAGGGTGTTCCGATCGAGGAAATGACAGAGAAAGTGTGGAGGCAACATTGGTTTTGGAAGAGATTTATGAACGATGAGGCTGGTGGGAGAAGGATTTCTCTTTGATTTCTTCTTTGTTTTCTTCCATATTGGTGTTATAACATAATTTCTATCAAATAAAAAGTAGAATTTGAGAGGTTAGTGGTATGTACTTATGATATAATAAGAGTAATGATCTTGGGTTCGAAGTTTTTTGGGTTCAATTAGAGTCGATCGAGTTTAGTAATTTTTGGGTTAGGTAAATTTAGTGGTTCGGCTTCATCCTAGAAGCTATAGATTCAGCCTCTAACGACTTCACTATCACTCACAAATAGTATATGGATTTCTGCCTTTACCTAATGACACTGTTGAGTGTACCAATATTTATTAACTGAGAAGATTAATAGCTCATTAACCAATATCCAAATGTAGTTTTGGTTCATTCATGTATCCCTCATTTACTTGAGTATCATAGCTTCGATCGTCAGCGAGTTTGTGTAATAGTGAGGTCTAGCCGACAAACGTTAAGAAGCAAAGATGACTAGTGTGGGTGAGGTGACATGTAGCTGAGGTAAAGTGAGGCTAACAGTGACAAGAACGCGACGATGAGGGTTTTTGAAACAAAAAATGTTTTTTTTTTATGGGTGTTGGATGAAGTTTAAAATTGGTTTTGAAATGGACGACCCTACATTGTCCATCTCGAGTATAAGACTTCATGCCTCATGACTTTGCTTTTAGTTACCAAGAATGCGTATCCTAATGGAGATCTATTTCTTATTTATAAACCTATGATCGGACTTATCTCTCAACAATCCTCAACCGACGTTACTTGATCTAACAAAATAATGACGTGATACTTAACATTAAATCAAATTCAAAACTTAAGAATCAAATTAAAATAAAAACTAATGTACTTTGTCCGAAAAACAATACGAGGATGAAAAAGAAAAAGGAAAAAAACATAATCCAATTCCAAAGTCCAAACACACAAAAATCTATGCGTATCAAAAACACTTGTTCTAATTGGCCCAACATGGATCATCTTATCCACTCCCAAATTCCCATCACCCACCAAAGAAAAAAACCCTTCCCCACTTCAAATCTTCTTAATCTTCATTATCCTCCATTCCCAACCCACCATTTCTCAATTCTCCCTCTGCTCTGCTCTGTTCTGCTCCCATGGCGATGGCCGCTCAAGCAACCCTCTTCACCCCATCTCTCACAACCCCCAAATCCACCGCCACCGCCGTCTCCTGGAAGCAATCCCCAACTCTCTCCTTCCTCAACGCCAAGCCCCTCAACCTCGCCTCCTCTTCCCGACTCGTCAAAGTCTCCGCCGAGGCCGAGGCCGCAGCTGCAGAAGCTCCAGCCGGATTCTCCCCGCCAGAGCTCGACCCAAGCACCCCTTCCCCAATCTTCGCCGGCAGCACCGGGGGGCTGCTCCGGAAGGCCCAGGTCGAGGAATTCTACGTCATCACATGGGAATCCCCCAAGGAGCAAATCTTCGAAATGCCGACAGGCGGCGCCGCCATCATGAGACAAGGCCCAAATCTGCTGAAATTGGCTAGGAAAGAGCAGTGCTTGGCGCTGGGGACGAGGCTGAGATCCAAGTACAAGATTAAGTACCAATTTTACAGGGTTTTTCCCAACGGAGAAGTACAGTATTTGCATCCCAAAGACGGTGTCTATCCAGAGAAGGTGAATCCAGGCAGGGAAGGAGTGGGGCAGAACTTCAGGTCCATTGGGAAGAATGTGAGCCCCATTGAGGTCAAGTTCACCGGAAAACAAGTGTATGATTTGTGAACAAAATTTCCCATTTCTAATGTTCTTATATCATATGAATTATCTTATCAATCCTTGTTATTCTCTCTGTCTTGTGGCTGCTCTGTTTTGTTTAGCAAATTCCGATGTATGTTAGATTGTAAATTTGTCGCATGTTTTTGTTTGTTTTGGTTGATATATGCTTATGATCAATCATTTCTACATTTGTGGTAGATATATGCATGATTTCTGAAACTATACTATATTTTTCTAAGAAAAGATTTGAATTCTCAAAACAAAAACAAAAACAAGTTTTGATACGATTGTACTCTCGAAAAAGTCATCGACGACGATAACTAGGTTAAGTGGAAGAGAGTGTCACGACCTCACCGAGAGAAAGTAGGTTGTGACCACACACATCAAGATAGACAAGAGGAGACCCTCAAGTGGCGTTCATCTAACCACATGGGAGCAAAGCTTGAGAAGTGTCATGATGCAACAAAAGAGGACAGTGCATCATTCAGTACACCAAGCGTGTGCATTGAAGCTAAGCCGAGGCATACACAAGATTCGAGAGACCGATAACTAGGTTTAGTGGAGAAGAGTGTTACAACCTTAATAAGAGAAAATAGGTTGTGACCCCACATGAGGGTCAAGATTGAGAAGTATCATGATGCGATCGAAGAGGACAGTGTATCATTCAACACACCAAAAGTGTGCATTGAAGCTAAGTCGAGGCATACACAAGGTTCGAGAGAACGACGATATGATTGTCGAAAATAAGCTCGTAAAGGATTAGGTAGGGACTTAGACCATAACCTTAAAAGTTGGGATTTCGATATGAATTTAGACATGTAACTCGAGAACTAAATCTCGAATTCCCGTCACTTCGTTACCAAACATGTTTCGTTACAAGACGAATCGTTCTTTTTCTAAATAATATTGAAATAAATATATAAGCTAAAAGCCCCCTTTTTTTCATTACTATTATATTTGTAACTTTAAAGTTCACTAAACAAACAATAAGAAAACAGAAAGAAAAAACAATACACAAAAAAGAAAGCAAAAAGAAGCCCAGAGGAGGAGGATTTTGTTTAATCTCTAGGCTAACCATGATGGTGGGATTTCTATACTCTTATTTAGGGGCCATTTCTTCTTCTTCTTCTTCTTCTTCTTCTCTTTTCACCTATCAAACTTGGTTCAGCTTGCAGGCTGCTGCAGCTCCATATCCATATATGAACCTCGCCGTTCCTTCCGTGTACACGTGCGTCTCGTTGTCGAGCCTACAAAGCTTCTTGTCAAATTCACAAATCAATCACAACATCAACAACCAAAACTATGTCGACCACTTACGACTTCCGAACAGCCTTGCTTAACGTCGAGGCCGATGAGAATGTCTTTCCATCAAAGTACTTGTTCTCCCCTTTGATTCTTTGCTTGATTCTTTGGTCTAAATCATCAGCATTCAGCACAAATGGAGTGTCGGACGCCTAAAACATTCAAAAGTTTAGAGCTTTACTCGAAACCGATCTGAACAGAACATGTTCGAATTATCGTTTTCCCTACTCGAAACCGATCTAAACGCACCCATGTAACCAAACAACCTCGAGATTGAATCGTTTAGCATGAAAAGTTATCATTTTTCTTACCATAACCCAACCCCAAGTATCAGCAAAGGAAGGAATATGAGCTGAATAAGGCACCACATCTACAAATTAGAAGCAAAAAACAAGAACAATCCATTAGTTTCCTTAAAGAAACATAGCCTAAAACCAATACAGATGATACCCTTGTTTAGCTCACATTTAAAAACTTGCTTCAAGGTGTTATAGATGCAAGAAAACACTTCTGTATGGCTGAAAATCCCAGCTGGGCCAGCCTGCATACGTTTCCACAAGCATTTAAGCTTCAAATCTCATATAAAATCTCTTAAGTTCTTCCATTTTCATCTTCCACAAATACCTGAGTGATGAATATGCCATCTTGTTTCAATCTAGGCTTCACAGTGTGCTCATAGAAGGACTTAGTGTAGAGTTTATAACAAGGACCTCCCTCAATTGGGTCAGCAAGATCGCCGACGATCACGTCGTATTGCTCCGTTCGGTTCTCGAGCTCCGCTCTACATTATGGAACTTATTAGCAGCAATCATAACACAAGATGAATCGTTAAAACCAGTACTCGAAACCGAACCTGGCATCGTTTATGATAAGTTCAAGTCTTGGATCACTGAAAGCTTCTTTGTTTACTATCAGATATGACTTGCAGAAATCAACAACTTCCTGTTCAATTGTTAATCCATCATGGGGTTAGAGAGATTTTTAGTATTGAGTAATGGAAACGATGAAGAAACCAAAACGAATTCGAACCTCGTCGATATCGCACATCACAACTTTCTCCACTGTCTTGTGTCGGAGTAGCTCTCTTGCTGTGGAGCCTTCACCTCCTCCCATGATGAAGATTGTCTTTGGACTGAGTTCAAAACATTACAAACAAGAAGATTCAATAACATTTTATATAGTTTGATTCTGTAACCGCTTAGGTCCAGGCCCACCACTAGTAGATATTGGTCTCTTTGGGCTTTCCCTTTCGAACTTCCCCTCAAAGCTTTAAAACGCGTATGCTAGGAAAAGGTTTCCACACCCTTATAAAGGATGTTTCGTTCTCCTTACGAATTATAAAAAATGAAGCATTAAGCTATGAAATTACTTGGGATGATGGAGAAGTGAAGGATGAACAAGGCATTCATGGTAAATGAACTCATCAGTTTCTGCACTTTGAAGCTTCCCGTCGATCACCAACGCCTTCCCGAACGGCTTCGTGTCGAGTAGCGCAATGTCTTGATACTGGGAAGCGCCAGTATGAAGTATGCTACGACATAACAATAACAACAACAACAAGAACAGTTGATTACAAAGTATGTCGATTTTGGCAGACAAACAATTTCCAAACTGAAGTTTTTATTGTGTTTTAAGGTTTCTTGTCTGTCTTTTCCAAGACCAATGGATTATTTTATTGAGCTCGACTTGAAGTGGGAAGGAAAAAAGTGTTCAACTTTTTAAAGATCCAAACATAAGAACCAACAGAGTATAGTTTAATGATTTTGTCTCACGAACCCCACTTGAAATATTCAAAAAACGAAAATTTTTAGAACTTGAAGAACATTAATGAAAATAAACAGAGGATTCAAAAAAACAGGACAGCTACCTATTAAGAGCAAACGACCATCTTAAATTCTCTTCGATCTCCTCCTCGTACCAACAGCTCTTGCGATACCCATTTAGGGTATGACCCTTCTCAATGAGTTCATTACCATTGTTAACCAAATTTGCAGAGGAAACATCCGCCATTGTTGATGCAGAGTGAAGAAACAGAGAGGAAAGAAAAATACAGAGGAGAAGAGAAAGGTTGATGGAGAAGAAGGGAAGGAAGGTGGGGTATTTAAAGAAGAGGATTATGATTTTGATTTGGAAATGAAGAGAGAGAGAGAAAGAGAGAGAAACTAAATCTGATTGGACAAAGGCTTTGGCTATGGAGACTGTTCGAAAAGTAATCTCCAAAAGAAAAGAAAAAAATCCTTTTGGATTTTCGTAAAGTTTCAGAGACCAATGTTCGTGATTTTCTAAGGATGATTTGGTCGCGTGGTTCCATTTTTTCCTGTCTTTCTTCTTCTTCCTCGTCTGTTCTGTCTGTGATATCAAAGAATTTAGGGACAACGAAGAACAGAGTTCACTTAAATTTGGTAAAGATTCAAACTTTGGAACAAAAAACACCCAATTGATGAAATTATGAAGAACCCAGTGGGTAATTTGGATGAAGGAAGCGAATTGAAGTGTCTTTTTGGTGAGTGGAAGAGGATAAAAGATGATGATTGAGAAGGTGACAATTACCGAAAATCCAGGTTATTCATTTCTTCAAGAATGTGTTTCAAAATGGTGATGAGAGAGAGAGGGAGATGGGGGAAGAGAGAGAAGGGCGTGCAATGAGAACCATCATAATATTCTCTCTTTGCTCCAAAAGATATGAATGAGAGCGTGCTATGCCAAACGCACTCATGAACATCACCATACAGACATCCAACCCAACATGTAAAAAAAAGAAAACAATTCAAAACAAACCATAATAAAAACTCCCTTTGTCCCTATTGAGTTCCTCACTTCAATCATCTTCATCTACCACTTGTCGGGATTTTCACGAGATTATTGCGAAAAACGCTTCTTTCTGTCTCGTCAGGACCCCTCAAATGCATAGCTCGAACGGTGTAACAACTCAAGCTCATTACTAGCAAATATTGTCTGCTTTGATCCGTTACGTATCGTCGTTAGCCTTACGGTTTTAAAACGTGTTTACTTATAAGGAAATGTTTCATTCACCTCTACAACTGATGTGGGATCTCAAAATCCACCCTTTTATTCCCTAGTGTCCTCGCTAGCACACCATCCGATGTATAGCTCTAATACCATTTGTAACAGCCCAAGGCTACTACTAGCAAATATTGTCCGTTCTCGCCCGTTACGTATCGTCGTCAGCCTTACGGTTTTAAAACGCATTTACTTATAAGGAAATGTTTTATTCACCTCTCTAACTGATGTGGGATTTCACAATCCGCCCCTTTATGCCCTAGTGTCATTACTAGCACACCACTCGATGTATAGCTCTAATATCATTTGTAACAGCCCAAGACTACCACGGGCAGATATTGTCCTCACAGTTTCAGGACGTGTTTTCTAGGGAGAGGTTTTCACACCCTTATAAGAAATGTTTCGTTCCCCTCTCCAACCGATGTGGGATTCCACAAAATGGGAACGTTGATGCAAGTTACGCATCAGTACAACGTATTAGAATAACTAGTCTCTCCATGTCACTGCAACAGTACATGATATCATCCATTTCAAACATGGTTCCACCCGATGATTTCACTTAAAAATTTTGTTCTAACCATGATTTCTTTTAACGGGTTTCTCAATGTTTAATCGATGTGAAACTATACGAGCATTTCGAGTAGGACGTGCGAATAGTGGATGGATGGAAGGAGGTGGGTGGGTGGCATTGGTGGAGTGATGTGGTAGTGTTATGGCCAACATGTTTATAAGCACAACAAAAAGGAAAAAAAAAAAAAATCATCCCTTTGTGGGGTGATGATTTGATTCACCCACCTCTTGTTTGGGAAAGCTATGATAACCTCAAAGCCCTACAAGACTCCTCAAAAACCAACCTCTTGTCTCTCTATCTATCCACATTCTTCAATTAATATGCATTTTTCATGGTTGGGTGACCTGTAAAGTTCATCACTTGGCCTTTGCTCCAAGTGATTTTGCTCATCATTCAACATCATGCCTTAGAATCTTAATTATAAGCATGCTCCCATTGCAAATTATGGGTGCTGTTCTTCTCCAACAGTCTCAATTTTCTTCATTTATCATTCCTTTTTCATTTTCGTAGTGTATTTAATAGAAATCCCATGTAGTTCTTCGTGATTCTTCAAAATTTTAAATTGGGTATCTAAGATTCGAGCGGTATAAATAAAGTTTAGTAATATAATCTATGTTAGATGATAAAGATCACGTTTTTATAATGATTCACGAACCAAAATGAGATATTTTAAAGTAGAAGGATACAGCGAAAGCATAATAGCATTTTGCTTCCTTATGGCTCAAACTTTGTAACTCTTTTTCTAATGTTTCCAAAATTAGAATGGGTTTAAGCAAAGTGCTTTTAGTATATTAAAACTACTTTCTAAAATTTGAATATGAAGCATAGACAAATGTAAATTGGTTTGATGGCTGTTGTTCTCAAACCTAACATTTAGTACATGTTCACTAGCATATATCGTTTGTTTTGGCTCGTTACATATAAAAAACGCGTACACTAGAGAGAGGTTTTCATACTCTTATAAGGAATACTTCGTTCCCTTCTTCAACCAATGTGGGATCTCACAATTCACTATCTTTGGGAGCCAACGTCTTCGTTGGCACCTCGCTTAATGTCTAGCTCTGATACCACTGTAACAGTCCAAGCCCACCATTAGCAGTCATAATCCACTTTGATCCGTTACATATCGTCGTTAGCCTCACAGTTTTAAAACGTGTACGTTAGGGAGAGATTTTCACATCTTTATAAGGAGTGCTTCGTTTCCCTCTCCAACTGAGATGATCTTGAACTATTATAGGTCCCTCTTACAATTTCATTATTGAAGGGCCTAATAAGTTTGAATTTGTATAAAATGATAAATAATTAATGTTTACTTTACATTCTAAACCTAACCTAGACCAAGCAAATACCACTCTGTTTATAGTAACCATGGCATGGAAAAGTCAAAGGATAAGGGTTAATTAGTACTTAAATTAACAAATTGTTGTATTAAATTTGAACACTTCGATTAACTCTAGTGACTAATAAGTCAAAACAAATTTCTTGTTTCCTTATTTGATTTGCTTACCAATGTACTTCCACTTGTTATGTTCTTCGTTTTTGGGGAACAATCTGACTTTTTTTTTTTTTGGCAAGGATATTTTAGTCATTTGTTAATTGGAATTATGAAACAAAGAACAAATTTTTTAGAGAAAAAAATCCATTTTTACACCTTAATTTCATAAGATTTTGAGGTTAATTCAAACTATTAATTATATAAAATTTGATATTGTTGAAGTTCGACGACCTAAATTTTACTTGATCGACTTATTAGAACGTGGAAGTAAATGTCGCACAATCACGTTGTGGGTCTTGTCAGTTGTGACACTCAACACCCTACGACTCACGACGGTGACAGTGACAATGGGTGGCGTGCAGAAGCTCTATATGAACAATATGGGGCTGCCATGGACTTGTAAGTTGGTGATGATGTAATTATTCACTGAGATGTTGTAAGTTGTAACTTGTCTGTCAAGCCCATTTTAAATTGTAACGCTTCCTTGATCGATGGTATTAGAGGCCACTAGCCGGCCCTTGAAACGGACAATAGAATCTTCATGATGAAACATGGTGTGAGACACTCATTTTCAACCAGTAACATTCATATTTACTTGCTATTGAACATATTCTGTCTCAATTTTAAAACGTATTTGTTAAGGAGAGGTTTACACACCCTTATAAGGAATGTTTCATTCTCCCCTCCAACTGAGGTGGGATCGCATAATCCACTCTTCTTGGGGTCCTTGTGTCCTCACTGACACACCACTCGATGTCTGACTATAATATCATTTGCAATAGCTCAAGTCTACAACTAGCAGATATTGTCTGCTTTGGCCCATTACATATCTCTACTCCCCTTGGGTCCTAGCATCCTCACTGACACACCGCTCGATGTTGGACTCTAATATCATTTGCAACAGCTCAACAACTAGCAGATATTGTCCGCTTTGACCCATTACGTATCACTGTCAGCCTCATAATTTTAAAACACGTCTATTATGGAGAGGTTTTCCACACCCTTATAAGGAATGTTTCGTTTTTCTCTCCAACCAATGTGGGATCTCACAATCCACTCCCCTTGGGGTCCCAGCGTCCTCACTGACACACCGCTCGATGTTTGACTCTAATATCATTTGCAATAGCTCAAGCTTACAATTAGCAGGTATTGTTCGCTTTGGCCCAATACATATGTCGTTAGTCTCACAGTTTTAAAACGCGTTTTTATGGAGAGGTTTTCCACGCCCTTACAAGGAACGTTTCGTTCTCCTCTCCAACCAACGTGGAATCTTAAAATCCACTCCCCTTAAGGGCCGAACGTCCTCGCTAGTACACTGCTCAGTATCTAACTCTGATACTATTTATAATAGCTCAAGCTCGCCACTACCAAGAAATGGGTCGAAGGAATGGGGTGAGAGTGAGGTGACGATGGGGCTTAGGCCAAGGTTAAGAGGATGGACCGAAACAATGGACTTCAGAGAAGACAGCTTCATGAGCCATGGGCTTCACCCTCCAAATCACCCACTTTTGGGGGACAGCGTCCATGTTGATGTGTCCATATTCCTTCAAACAAAAACCAAACACTCCAACACTACAACTACTAAACTCCAAACAAAACCTCTGCAACTCAAACTCTAATGCCTTGTCCTCATCCAAACCCTAATTTTGCGGACCCCATTTATATTTCTACTAAAAAAACCACACAAATTCACTGCCACCATTAGATTCCAAGCAAAAAACGGCACTGGTTTTTGGCGATGTCATATCTTTTGGATCAATAGAACACAAGACAGAACCCCCCCTCTCATCCAAACGACATGTAGTATACGACATAAATCTTACAATATCTCACTCCCCAAAACTACATGTGTTCTCCTTCTCACCATCCCGTCTCTCATTATCTCTGCCCTCTCTTCAATTCCCAATACTAAAATCTCCATCTCCGATCATTTTTGTAACAATTTAAGCACACTGTTAGAAGGCCGGAGAGGGTTTAACCCTATCCAAGCCCACAACTAGTAGATACTGTCCACTTTGGCCTATTACGTATAGTCATCAACTCCATTTCTGCATATTTACCACGAATGTTTCATTCCTCTCTCAACCAATTGGGATCTCACAATTTTAATATTTTTTTTGTTGGATGAAAGTCCCACATCGGCTAATTTAAGGAATGAAAGAATATTATCTCTATTGGTATGAGGACTTTTGTGAAGCCCAAAGAAAAGACTAATAGAACTATTCGGAGGGGCTGGAGTGGGTAAAACAGTACTCATTATAGAATTGATCAACAACATTGCTGAAGCTCAGGGAGGTGTATCCATATTTGGAGGAGTAGGTGAGCGTACTCGTGAAGGAAATGATCTTTACATGGAAATGAAAGAATTTGGAGTAATTAATGAAGAAAATATTGCAGAATCAAAAGTAGCTCTAGTACCATCGGGAGCTCGTATGAGAGTTGGTGGACAATATCATACCATTATGGAGATCCGTGATTCCTAACACGTTTGACTTTCTCAATCAACTTCCAAAGGAAAAACCCCGACACATATTCCGAATCCTAGTAGTCCTACCCACTTGGTGGTAATGGGTGAACGAACGAGTATTATTCATTTAAGGTTTCAGCTTTCAACCATCTTGACATTTGATTTCACCGGCTCGACCACGCTACCCATTTCCCATGCATGGTTTTTTTTTTTTTTCTTGTTTCAAAACCCCAAAAACGTAGACTTTGTGAAAGAACCACAAATTTCAATGAAAAAAAAGGGACAATTTGCACACCATTTCACATCCCACTTAGCACGTTGTCGTCTTGTCCTCAGACTCGAAGCTTTTTTTTTTTCTTTTGTTCTTGATCCTCCCAAAATCATCACCAACTCGGACCGAGTCAACAAATCAAACCCATATCAACTCGTCAATTATTTTTAATACTAATGAGTAAGTAAGATTCGAGAAACATAGTCAACTTTACTTGAATTCATGTTATAAAAATTCGTATGTTGTTACTTCTTGTCTCTATGTAAGGAGTAGAGAAAGAACTGATTTTTTTGGTTTTTTTTTTTTTTTTTTTTTTTGTATTGGATCAGAATCGTTGAGACAATGACACGTGTTTACGTCTGAGATTTGGAGTGACGATGGAGATCAATCCGCCAAGTGGTGGCCTCATCTTTGACCTGTAGATCATCTCATCGTACGGTCTTCTGTATAATTTCAACACTGGTCGGAATGCTTCCCTGTTTTTCTCTGTTCTGCTGACGTGGCATTCTCTCCGGAAAAACACTGCCGGCGATTGCAGGAACGACGGCCTTGGTGTCCGTGGGTGGTTGACCTTTTTACCTCCTATGCTGGCCATGGCGGCGCTCTTCGGCGGCATCGGCGTCGACGGGAACAAGCTTTTTCTCGTCAGCCTCGAGCTGTAATTCCCATCGTTGATTCCGCCACGTGGCGTTCTAGCAGCCGGTGATGCGAACGACAGTGAACGGGCGTTGAGTGGAGAGATCAGTGCGGGACCCAGTGGTGAAGGACTGGTGGGACCCACTTTGGAAGCTGACGTGTCGGTTAAGCTGAGGTACCAAGGTTTGAGTGAGTCGAAATGGTGGGATACAGTGAAGGAGAAGCGTGAGGATGCAGATGAGCCAATCTTAGCCGTTGGTTCCATTAACGATTGATCAAATCGGAGGGACGACGCTCGTGGATAGGCGGCGAAATCGTTAAACTCCAACGAATCTTCAAAGTCAAGAGACGAAATTACCATCGTAACCGTTGATAGCTCAACGAACGGTCGAACACCCTGCAGTTCCATCATTTAAACATACAGTTAAAAACACCAGATCCAATAACCCATCAACTCAAAATACTTTCCTTTAGAATATTTCTCCAATTTTACTAAAATTTAAATCCAATTTAAAACTTTTTTTTAACACATACAAATAAAAAAATAATAAATAAATAAAATAATTAATGTTGAACGGGACGAGACTCCCGCCCAAAAACCTCAATTCTCATTAAGAAGTCGAATCAAAGTCCTACCATAGTCGGGACTACCCTAAATGGACAAAAATAAATAAATTTATATCCATGAAAATAGAAATTTTAAAATGGAATATTTTATCATAAATTTAAAAAATAAATTGACTAATGAGGCAATACTGGCCCACAATAGGAAGAAAAAAGAAACTACATTTAAAAAAAAATAAATAAATAAAGTAGAACAAAAAGCAAAAGACAAAACATTTTAAATAAAGTGTTCAAACGTAAACAAATACACTGCAGTCAATATATATATATATATATATATATATATATATATATATATATATATATATATA
>NW_019268517.1:944912-955088 GCF_002738365.1 Cucurbita moschata
ATATATATATATATATATATATATATATATATATATATATATATATATATAATTTAAAAAATTAAAAATTAAAAATAATACCTTCCAAAGATATGTAAAGAGCGAAGGTGGGTCGATAACAAAAGCGGAATGAAGGCGGCGAGGATAAAAATCAGCCACGATCTTCAACATGGGCAGAAGTAAGTTGATAAAAGCCGAAGCCGACCTGTAAAAGCCTGCAAATTTCCCCACGCTTCCACACATTATTATAATCCCAATTTAACCTCCAACTAAACTAAATGGACAACCATCGGGCCATTTCAATTCCCGATACTCTCCGCCGTGACACCGGAGGCTATTGACAACGACACCAACATGTCACACCGGACACAACCTCACACCAATTTACTTTACTTTTAATATAAATGAGATTTTACTTACTTGCGTCCAAAAGTATGATCATTTGGTCTACGTTCTTTGGCATGGTCCCGATCGCAACCTCTAGCGTGAATACTACCAAACGAGCGAACCTAATTACATCAATACAAAAAAATAAAATTATTAATGAAATTTTCTTGTTTTGTTGTTGTTCTTGGTGTTGGGATTTTTTACTCACAGTTTCTGTGAATGGAATTTCTGATAATCTTGCTTTATCCGAAAAATCTGTTCACAATTAAAAAAATGAAGATCATGAATTTACAAGTGAAGAATACTATCTTAATTGGTACGAGACATTTTGAGCTAGCTTAGGTTCAAAATGAGCAATATCATAACACTGTCGAGATCTGTAATTTCTAATAATAAGTTTCAAATTTTAATCAAATATTGTGTAGAAGGGATTTTTTCGATACATACCAAGACGGGGCGAGATTCTTCGTCGTGGCCAGCCACATAAGCAACACCATCGGCAAGCTCAGCGGAGAATTCATCGGCAATTAAATGGTCTGAAAAAGATCAGGTCAGAGTCTCCCATTGACTAATTAAATTCTGGTTTGGGTAGGGTAACTTTAATGATCAGTATGAAGAACATGCCACAACTTTAAACAATTTATAATTTAAAAAAAAGAAAGAGAAAATACCGATGCCGATGCTATCCCTCCAAGAAAGGCAAGCCCTCAAGCTCTTCGCAGCTTTCTTCACATTGTCTCCTTTGGCCTTGAGAAACCGGTCAACACAAGCAGTATTACAGAACTTGTCCTAGAGAGGAAAAAAAACAGACAAAAATTAACCTTAAAAAATACGAACAATGTTGTGTTATTTGTTGCTTTATTTTACGAACCTGTTTGACTGAAAGTGGAGCTTGTTTACGAAGAAGCTGAAGAACAGCTTCAACTCTGTGATCATTCTTCCCCATTTGGATCTCCAAGAAAGAACACTTGTTCTTCTTCTTCTTCTTGTTCCAAACTTCAGATTCAAGCAACTGTTTTTTAAAACCCGTTTAGAGAGAGAGAGAGAGAGATAGAGAGAGAAAGTGGGGGCTGTGTTTGAAAAAATAAAGTGGAGGGTTTAATTTATAATGAAACATAGATGAATAACGCCGTTATAAAGCAAGGGTCTTTTCAAAAAGAGGGGAATAAAAACGGCAACCCTCATTTTTTTTCTTTTTTCTTTGGGTCAATATGGGTTTTTTTTGGACTTTTGAATATATAATATAATAATAAATAATTAGGGTTAATGACGTGGAATTTGTTTAATTTCGGTCCTCTGACGGCGATTTGTAACGGAAAAATGTTGTCCGTGTCTATTTATCTATACAAAATTGTTTATGATAATTTTAATTATTAAGAGAATTTCTTTTATTATTACAGAAATTAATTACTACTTAAATAGAGCTTTAAAAAAATATATATTTAAAAATATTTTTTAATTATAGATTTTGTTGGTACTAAAATATCTATTTAAAAATTCAGTTTGTTTTTTTCTGCATTCACAAGGGTACGATAAGAATGCATAAATATATATTTTTTTCCTTCGTTTTAAGGACAAATATTTTTAAAAGAAAATTAAAATTACAAAATCATTTTAGTTAAATTATAAATTTAATCTTAAAAATTTGTGTTTTTTTTTTCTACGTCCTTCTGTATAATAAGTCTTTATATTTTGAAATTTATGTAGATTTAATGTAAAAAATGTAAATTATATTCTTAAATCATTTTGAAATTCACTTTTTCTATTTTTAAAATCATTTTGAAAATTGAAAAGTATTTAAAAAAATGACGATATTTTTATTAATTTAGCGAAAATTAAATTTGAAATTAAAAAATAAAATAAACAATAATAATAAATAATTGGATGGTAATGCAACGACGGTGAATGAGTGATGATGGGCCGGGTTGATTTTAAACCCGTGAACGGATATCGCGGGATGATTGAATTTGATTTTCGGGTACTTGATTGCCCTTCATTTTGTCTCTTCCTCACCCACTTGTGCTGCGCCGCATTCCACTGTATCTTTCCCCGTTTTCTCCTTTCAAAAAAAAAAAAAAAATTCTGTAATTTAAATTCTAACTTAATTAGTTTTATGTCAATTCACATTATTATTATTATTAAGTGGAAACAAACGACGCCGTTTCGAAGTTATGGGTAATTGAAATGGAGAGGAACACATAAACCCACAAAGTCAAAGCCTTGATAATTGTCGTCCAATCTCGTATTAAACAAACCTGTCCCTAACTCCCTCATTCTTACGGCGACGACCGTATGTCCAACACTTGCCACCCCTCCATCATCTCCTCATCTTCTGCCACGTGTCCCTATTTTTATCTTCTTCCTTCCCCCATCTACCATATTAATACAATAACAAAAAATGGTATATCGATATTATTGACATTTTTTCTAAAAAATAATCTTCTATATTTAAAAAATATTTATTCAATTAGAATAGAATATATATATATAGAACACGAGGGAGAGGAGAAGTTGACTGTGAAAATAAAAATAGAGAATATAATTTCTATTTCTAACCTTATTTACTAAATAATTAATTATGTATTATTATAGAGTATTTTCTTGTCAAAATTTAGTCCCAACTTATTTTGGAATTAGTGATATTCGTAGTCCATTAATATTTAGAAAATATTCTGTTAATATATTTTTTTTAATTTATTTTATTTTCCAATTAATATTTTTTTCTTTAAATTTGATTGGTAGTATATTTTATTTTATTCTCATAATTTAGTTAGTTTTATTTTTAAGTAGGTATTAGTTGGTATCTTCTATCCCATTTAAACCTTGTGAAGATGAAGATTGAATCTTCGATCCCAATTCTTTTTCTATCTGTATTCTTTGGTTGAGCAATAATATATTTAGATCTATTCACACTTTAAGTAGTAGATATTGTGTCATTTCTAACTCGATGAATAAAATATATTTCCGTATTATATTATTTTATAAAAACAAAAAAAATTAACATAAGAAAATGAATATATATATATATAGTTGGGGGTTTTGGAAAGCTCAAACTTTTAAGGTGATAATTAAAATAGTGAACAAAAGCTGTTGCGTAGTGAAAAATAGCGTTCCCTTTGTATTCTTGCAAATTTGGGGAGATCTAAGAGATTCTTCCCTCTTTTACTTTGACTTCAATTTATTATTATTATTATTTATTATTTATTATTTTAATTTCTGCATCAATATCCAATACAATTATACTTGGTTTCTTGTTTTTTTCAACCAAGTAAAATTATTTTATTTTTCAAAATCTTCATAATAAAGTATTTTCGAATATATAAAATGCGTGTGACAATCATTTCATATATTATATGGGGCATATGTGAAATCATGACTATAGGTTTGGAGAGAGAATGTTAATATATATATATATATAGTCCTAAACTTATAAAATTATGTAAATCTTGTATTTTTTAGGTCATTAACATATTTAATTTTCAAAAAAATTAAATTATTTATTAGATTAAATTAAATTATACTTGTAATACAGTTTTAAACTTTTTAATTTTATCAAATTTAAAAAATAATGAATTTATTGAAAGCAAAGCTAAAAAATGGTTTCATAAAAGACAAAATGAAAATAAATATAATTTTTAAAAAATTAAATAATTATCAAACTAGACCTTCAAAATCTATAAAACAATTTAAACACAAAATTAAAAATTTCGAGAATAAACTCTAATAATCTTTATTATTATTATTATTTTCTTTAGTCAACTTGGTAGATAGATTTCAAAATTTGAAACAAAACCCACTTTTTGCATCTCTATGATTGTTTGGTCACCCACTACACAACAAATGTAGACATTAATATATATATATATATATATCATATAGTTTAGGACCATATAATAAATTAAAATTAATCTCACATATTACCTTCCTCTCTGACTTTACTCTCTCTTGAAGTTGAAAAGGGTGGCAGCATTTTTGCATTATAATATAAGATATTTGGTTGCCAATTTGGTTGATTAGTAGGGCCAATATAATGGCCACATCAAGAACCCTAATTATATTAAAGCCATCATATGGGTTATAAAGATCGACAAAATATCATCATTCCATCAATAGTAACATTACCCTAATTAAAGTAAAGTTTAATTAACCCAAATTTGTTGCATGTCTTTGGATATATTGATCGTCTCGAGATGCTCTCTATTGAATCGGGATTATATCTGTTAAACTATCATGTACAGATCCAAATGTTTGAGTTAATGGATAACGTTCATTCAGTAAGTTTTGTGTTCGGGATTTAACATTTTGAGGTCACATTTTCATTTTCTCAAATCAAAACCCGATCTATTTTGAAATAAACAATCATTATCCGAACCCTAAATGAGAGATATTTATCGATCGTGAAGCTTTTTCCCTTTTTTTTCTCGGACCCAATCGGCAAAAAGGCAATGGAAAAGAAAGAGAGGTTTAAAAAAAGGTGACAGAAGAGGTAATGAAGAGGTTTGATTAAGGTTGTAAAGATATAGGAGGAAACAGACATGTTGTGTTCTGTTAGCCGTTGCAGAAAGGAAAATGCAAAAGGAGTTGAAATGATTGAAATGGCGTCGTTTTTGCTGGTTTGTTGACCACAGCTAAGCTTCTGAAGCTGTTCTTCAATGGTGGAAATTGAGAGGGACATATGGCAGCTGTGTGTGTGGTCCACCATTCAACACTAAATTCTCTTTCGTCCAATCCTTTTCCCCGTGAGATCTCACATTGGTTCGAAATGGAACTTGATGTCATTCTTTATAAATGTGTGGAAACCTTTCTTTAATAGATGCGTCATTATAAAATCATAAGGTTGACCGCGATACGTAATGGTCTAAAACGAACAATATCTACTGGCCGTGAGACATTTTTCCTTTTTTTATTTTTTTATTTTTTATTCATTTGTTCCTTCTATCTTAAAAGGATGTTTTTTTTAATGTTTAATGCGTTCGATGATGAAAGTCCACCATCTACTCATTTAGGGAATGATCATGGGTTTATAATCAAAGAATACTCTCTTAATTGTTATGAGGCCTCGCCATGAGAACTTATGTTCAAAGTGGACAATATCATACCATTGTGGGAAGAGTCGTGGTCGTCTATCATATTGGATAGGAACCAGAGTCATTGTGAGGAGAGTCGTGTTCGTCTGAACAAGAGTTTTTTAGTTAAACGAGAGTCAGATGGGGATTTGACCCTCTAAATTTCTAACTGTTTGGTTGAGAGTATTTGGGTTTAACAACTATAATGAGATTCCGAATATGAATGATTAGGTGGGAGATTTTGGTGGGTATGAACCCTAAACTCCAAAAACCCATAAAGAGTGGTTAGTGGTGGTGAGGGGCAGTGGCAGTGTCCTTGGCCCTCTCACCCATTAAGGCACCCTACCCCAAACCCACTTCTTCTCGTTGTTTTGTTTTCAAATGCCTTGTTTCTTTCCCTTCCTCGAATCATTCTTAATTCACTGCCATGCATTCATTTCAAACCCTTCTCTTTCAAATTCTTTCAAATTCTTCTTCTTTTTTAATCATTTTCTGTGGATGTTGAGCAGATTTTGGGGAGATTTTATTCATGGTTGTTTGTACTTTCTAGCTTTCGAGTTTTGAATCTTCTTCTTTTTCTTTTCTTACGTCTCGACTCGATTTTAATGTACGATCATCGACATGTTTCGTCTTTGCTTACATGTTTCTTAGAAGAATTACTTGAAGGTCGCCCATCAAACAAAGCTAAACTTTGAAGTTACGATCTTTTTTACTCAGCTATCACAACTATCCACCTAACCCCCATTTCATTACTCAGGTGTCTTACGTGTCACAATTATTCAGATTTTATCCATTTTGATCCGTTATGTATCACTATTAGCCTCCCACCCTTGCAATGAATGCTTCATTCTCCTCTCCAACTGTTCTCATTGGCACACCGCCCGATGTCTGACTTTGATACCATTTGTAACAGTTCAAGTCCACTACTAGTAGATATTGTCCACTTTGGTCCGTTACGTATCGATGTCAGCTTCACAATTTTTAAAATGCGTCTGCTTGGAAAAAGTTTTTCACTCTTATAAAAAAAATGTTTGGTTATCCTCTCCAACGTGGGATCTTACACTGATACAAATTCATTATTATTTATTTAGGTTTTCAAAATTTATTCTACAAATTGTTGTAGGTTAGAAAATCCCCTCCTTTTTCTTGTAAGATATTAAAATTTTCTCTCCTATACAATAATTTTAATCTCAAATTTAAAATATATTGGAAATAAATATCATATTCATATTTGGACAGAACTTTACGGTCTCCAACTTGGGCCTTAATTCATTATCCAGGGGCCCAACCAAACGGGCTTCACTACGACTCTAGTTGTAATGGGCTTAAATTGGGCCTAGGCCCATATTCATGCACCAGTTTAGTCTGGATTTTAAAAGCAGCCCAGAAAAAGACTAAATTGGACTGGGCTTGTATTGGGCTGAAGGCAGAAAGTCCACATGATCACGGCCCACATCTAAAGCATGTTTCGAGAGAATGGGCTGCATGGTAGTGGGCTTTATAGTTGTCGTGGGCCTGTATTGGGCCCAACCTACCAAACGAGCTTCTTCATGACTCTAGTTGTCGTGGGCTTACATTGGGCCTAGGCCCACATTCATGTTCCAGTTCCTTAGCCTGGATTTTAAAAACAACCCAGAAAAAGACTAAATTGGACTGAGCTTGTATTGGGCTGAAGGCAGAAAGTCCACATGATCACGGCCCACATCTAAAGCTTGTTTCGAGAGAATGGGCTGCATGGTAATGGGCTTATAGTTGTCGTGGGCTTATATTGGGCCCTACCTACCAAACGAGCTTCTCCCTGACTCTAGTTGTAGTGGGCTTTCATTGGGCCTAGGCCCACATCTAAAGCTTGTTTCGAGAAAATGGGCTGCATGGTAGTGTTTCAAAATTTGTTTTATTAAATATTAAATTATTTAATAATTATTTAACTATACTCGATAAAATATTGAATAAAAAATAAAAAGGGATCAAATATATGTTTCTCATAATGAAATATTAAAATTAGTTTGAAATATTAATTTTTGTGGTATCATATCAATTTTTTAAATTAATTAATTTTTAAAAATGAAGAAACTAAAATGCAATAAATATTATTTGGCCATTTTGTAAAAATATAATTCTTTTAATTAAGAAAAAGAAATAATTTAATTGAGATGGTCAACAAGAAATTGAAATTGTGGTTAAGAGATTGTGACAGTTTTTCTTATTTTGAATAAATGAATTGAATTTTGGTGTTTTTAAATTCAATCAAAACCTTCCATTTCATTTTACTTCCAATGAGAGTATCAATCATAACCACACCCCATAAAAACTTTCTCTCTCTCCTCAAGAGAGAGACCTTACTCTTGTTGATAATGCAGACATCTCCCATGAACATTTCTAGAGAGAGAGAGAGAAAAAAATTAAAATTTTTATCAGAAAATATAAATTCCAAATGAAATTCAAGTTTTGAACAAAAACCCGCCATTAAATAATTCCACCCACATTTGGAAATTTCGAAAATAGAAGCTAGCGGTTGGTTTTTGGACATGTACGAGAATACTTTTTCGACAATTTCTCAAACAAAAATTTAGAATTGATACATCAAAAGTTGAGTTAAGAACGTCCTGAAATAGTTCAGTTGAGAGGAATTTCTAGGTCATAAAAAGCGCAGTACACGTATATGAATCATCACGCCCAAGAAAAGCAAATTTTGATTGGTGTGGATATTGGATGAATGAGGGAAAAGGGTGCACAAAAAACAAGCAAAGGGAGGGAGAAAAGGCAAAAAAAAAGGGAGTTAGGGAAAAGAAGGTTGAGTTGAAGCACACTTCTAAGGCACCCAATTGGGGGAGCAAAGGCCATGTGGACGTGTGGGCTTCAATCCCTTATTGGGGACTTCACTTCAAGACAAACTTTTATACACATTTCTTGTTGTCTTCAACCACAAGAGATATCCAAAATGGGAAAGCCCACATAATCAATGATCAAACTCTCAAACCTCTAAAAAAAAGTTACTTTTTTAGGGAATTTGATGCAAATTTGAGAAGAAAAGGGATTTGATGGAAGTGTGTAAAGCACAGCAGATTGGTGGTGAAGGTGAAGAGAAAGGGTTCTTGTACTACAAGGAAAAAAAGTGCTTGAAAAAGACATTTTACCAATACCCATATCAGAAATGCATGATGTTCTTGAATAAATGAAGGTAAAAGAATGCCTCAAAATCCCTCTTCTCTAAGCTAAGCTAAAAAAAATGCACAAAATCATACCTTTCCTCTTTCTTTCTATTCCCTGAGGCATTTTCCCAAATGGGGTGGCTCCAATCCCTCTTCTCCCCATTGAAGAAGCTCTGGTTTCGCCTCCATTCTTCCCCCGAAAAACGTAAGTTCCTTCCCTTTTGAACTCGCTTTCGTTCATGTTTTTCGGCTGCAATGCCACCATTTCCAGCTTTGAAGTTCCAAGTTTTTTCATTTTCTGGGGTTGTTTTTCAATGCAGGAAGAGGGATATATATTCTGTATGAGGATGTAAAATCCTGTCCCTGTGAAGATGTGCATGTGCTTTGGTCAATCTTAGTGGAATCACACACTCCATACAACAAAACAATGAAACTTTCAGCCTCCTAAGCACACCTTCCCCACCAATGTACATAAAATATTTAAAAAAAACCTCAAAAATAAAAGTTTTCCTTCATCAATTTTCATCTTTTTTTGTTCTAAATTTTTGTGTAGCTGCTTACAGTTGCTTTGTCTATTTCAGCAGTTAAGGTGGCAGTTGAATTCTAAATATTATATGTTTAAGGTTTGATTCTGATAATGACATGAGACAACTATTGAATAGATGGGATAACCTAAAGATGTTCTTGGCTTAGATTGCCTGAAATAATACCAATGCCATGAATTGAATACTTGTTTGATTATATTTAATCTTTTCTTCATAAGTTCTGTAGAATATTGAGACTTGTAAGTTTGATATATAATAATAATGATGATGAAAGAATAGAACGAGCCATAAAAAGGATGAATCTAGTGGTTTGAAATCTTCATCTTACAATAAAGTGGCATTTGCTTCATTATATGGTAAGGTTGCTCACTCATCCCAATCTTGCAAATGAAAGATATTCCCAACAACAAGCTTAAGAACTTTAGTTGCATCAATTTGTAGTTTGGAATGAACTTGTTGAACATGACTCGAATATATAAATCTAACCGATCAGCAAACGATCTCTCGAAATGTCTCATTATCATACTACGATAATAAATGAGTATCGTAAAACTTCAATGAACTGATATTTCACATCGTTTCTACCATCCTCCATGGATTAAAACTTCATACTCTAATATCATGATCAATAATTCTAAAAATTTATTCTTGTCAGATGCAACGTTGTTTCGTTTTAGATCCCTAACTGGAACATTATTAGAGTGTCACAATGTATTGGAAGAAAAAAAGGACTCTTACTTCAAGTTTCTGTCATCTTGAGTCCTTTTTCAAAGAATCGGCAAACATAAGCCTTAAAAAGCTCCTTTTGCTTAACAATTTTCAGTCTGGAATTATTTTTCATGACATGGAAGGCCTGCTCTCTGACACCATGAAGCGAAGGATAATGTTTAAGAAACTACTCTGCTTGAAGTTTGATAATCTAACAAAATGCCTAAACCTGCAAAGAATAAAACATAAAATTTTGAGTAACACTTCTTTTGGTAATGTCTTGTTCAACCGCAGAGAGGCAAAAAAAAAAAAAAAAAA
>NW_019268517.1:955812-973160 GCF_002738365.1 Cucurbita moschata
AAAAAAAAAAAAAAAAAGATTGTAATGAACTTCGCGTTATAACATCTCATGAACATATATTACTGTGAGGGGGAGGATGGGGAAAAGAAAACTAAATGGGACGGACCATAAAAGATAAATATGACACATGAACAGAGGCTGTATGCCTCCTGTGTGTTTATTTCTATCTGCTTATTGATATTTGAACAAAATCAAATGTGTATAAAACTTTTAAAAAGGCATTACCCAGAAACCTGACGGAATTATAAAGCAGAAGCTGATGGCGGAGCAACCACACCAAGTAACCAAGCTTCCAAAATGTTTTCGCAGTCTACCTCTGCACGAGACAGGGCAGCAAGAGGAGTGACAGTAATCTGAAATCGAATTATGAGTCACTAATTAGTGTCGGCGTATCATATAATTATGAGCTTTATTTTCTGAAGTAAATGATACACACATAGCCTTCTCGTAGATATTTGTAATCTGTATCTTCATCATCAACAGGTGGACTTATTACCTACAAAGATAATAACTTGAAGTTAACATTTACAAATATAAAGCTCCAGGTGATGCTAAGCGAGCAATGATTAAACAATCGTCAAATTATCCAAAATAAAATAATTCCAACTGATAATACAAATTGGGTGTGACCTGATTGTTAAACGTTACAAAGAATCAGCAATCTGGAACCAAACAATCCCATTGTTCTACAGATTTTTGTTAGTGGGTTACACACTGTTCCATTTAACAATGAAATCAACTGAAGGGTACCGAAAAAGACGGAAACTCTTGCATACATTCAAGGAAATCGGTGCAAAATCTTTAAGGTGAAGATATCGAAGCATTCTTTAAATTTCTCCCACAAGGACAAGGGTGTTGTTGAGGAAGGCCTATAGTGAATATCACAATCATATTTTATTTTCATTGTTCGTCTCTATGCATGTCTGTGAAGGCTTTCTCATAACCAACATTACTAGATGTACAAGGCTATAATATGAATAGACTGGTCCCGTCTTCCATTAACAAGCTAAGTAGAATCATTACTACTCACAGCCATGGGTGCTGCTGAATTCAACCTAAGCAAGCAGTACAGTAAAACTCTCCCATGGATCCAGATAAGCAACCATAGCATAAGTTTCAAATAGCATTTCTAAACTAAAGTTGATAACTGAGCCCGGTAGATGTGAGGAGTTGAGGTGAAAGGGGAAGTTTCCATAGATTTGCTACATTTTCTTGTAGCTCTAGCTTATTAACAGATGGCATCAAAAGTCGCCTCATTTGGTCAGATGAAAGAGTCCCATATGTATTTACAAGAAAAGAAAATGAGATACTCAACCTATTAATTTTAAAAAATAATCATAAAAATAAAATAAAATCATTGAAAATGGAAGGATATAATAGCTCTAAACTAGAAGATATCAATGTTGATTTTTTTTAAAAAAAAAAAAAATTATAGAATGGTGGGGGTAACCTACCTGCCTCGTAAACAGCTCGGATTCATTCGAAGTATTACATTCCACTGATGATGCTGGCTCCATAGTCATAGTTGACAACATTTTACCTCCTGGAGAGTCAGAAGTAACCCTTCTCCAACCCAGTTTGTACATGCATCGACCTTGCTTGGTTAATTTATATCCCTAAATGATACACACAAAAAATATATTATATATCCATTACTGCTAACCACCCACTTCATAACACGGAAGTAAAATAAGCAATCAACATAATATTTTCTACAGCGTAACTCAAAACGAGATGGCAAGATGTTCACTAGGAGTTATAATATTTATTACCCTATGATTAGCAATATCTGTTGGAAAATCGATATTCAAGAAACAATTTTGAGGAAAAGTTTGAGCCTTGACGTCAGCTAAAATTGCACTTATTATGGGCAAGCAAGCCTCAGCAGCAAGTGTGTAGTCATTTATATTGCTCCTACCTCCAACCCTGAAGTTCCATGACAAGAAAAGTCAAATGAGTAAAGACTAATAATACCTAAAATAATGAGATATACGTAGATTAATAATTCAGATGATGGACAAAATTTTCAACCGAGATGACAAGCCATCCACTGCTCTACAATTTGAAACCTTTCTTGTTTGAAAAAAATAAAAAATGGTACATATTTTTTTTTTGATAGGAAAATGGAGCCTATCTCAACAGATATTACTTAACAGTGAAATGACCAAGTCTAGCAGCAATGCAGGGAGTTTTTATACGTACCAGTCATAAGATAAAGAAACTGAAGGAATGCCATTAAAAAAGGCTTCTCGCGCACCAGCTACTGTTCCGGAATATACACTGCAGTTTCAATGAATGACTGCTTCAATAAAGTTACAAAATCCTTTTCAACCACAAATAGAGAACTCTCTATGTTGACCTAGTAATTGTGACTGGTACCTAATTATATAACAACAAAAAAAAAAAAAAAATACAAGGGGAAAAAATTGTACCTAACAAGCACGAATATAGATGCAACATTTTTTTTAAAAATCTAGGACATGGTGAAAGCAAGGACACGTTTATTAAAATATAATTTATTTTCATATTAGATGAAAATTCAAAATCAATAAGTTTATACATTTATAAGCTTAAAAAATGAATTTGATGTATTTTCATCCTATATTATTAGGTGTCTATTTAGTATTCAAGTGTTTGATATGTGTCAAACAAATGTTAGACAAATATATTGACTTTCTATGGTTGGTGTCTAACATATATCCATTGTGCTAACAAGTATTGTGTCCAACAATTGTCCAAGTGTCCAAGTGTCCAAGTGCCCGACACGTGTCGAATAAAGACACACAAACCAAACTAAAGTGTCTCTACTTCTTAGAATTGTACTAATTTGTTTTGTCAAAAAGCTTTAGGGAATATTATTTCCCGGTGTTTCCATGTGGTTGTAGCAAAAAGGATACTTTCTTCACTATTTTATTCAAGAGCACATTTAACTTGTTAGATAAACAATTATTGGAGCTTTAGTGGCTTCCACGTGATTTGATACTTTAAGTGCAAACTTTTCTTGCCAACACTACGGGCATGTACATATCATGCTGAGTACATATTTGATACTTAAATATCACTGATAGCCGAACTGTCAAAGTAGATTTACATAACGGAAAGTATGTCAAGATTTGTACTAACACGTGGTAACCACAGTTGCTACCCATGTTTATGCCACTGACTACCTGCAATTAAAGTACAATACATAAATAAGCAGGAAGAGCTAAACATATTACAACTTGTATGCACCAACTTCATAAATCATTAGTGATAACATTGCGAGAAGCATTACCATCCAACATTAAGTTTTTTAACAAAATAATCCACATTTGCAATTACAGACACACGTCTAGGTTGAGAAACAACATTTCTTGAGTCAATATAAACGCTAACTTCTTGTCAGGTTATCCACATGTTAAGTAAATTAAAGCGAGTAAGGCAGAAAAAGCTGGATAAGAAAATATACTGCAGTCAAACCATGAAGTAAAAGGGAAAAAAAGATACCAGATCAGGTTTTGACGGAAAGAGAGTTCCAGATATTCCCAAAGAAGTACAATCAGCAGGAGTTCCTGCAGAAGCACGAAACCTTAAAACCTTATTATGTCACTGAAAGCAATATTGAACATCAGCTAGAATGAAGTTCAAATCATTTATAATTGGTTTTAATGAAAATGAGAACACTCCAACATTACACCTCAAGAAGGGAGGCAATGCATTGCAGATCACTTTAGTCCATTTTATTAAATCCCAAAGCTTGAAGTCAAATCCATCAAGTAAAAGTGACCATGAGAAATAATTATTGAATGATATGTAATTTGAGATTGGAATAAAGCAGATATCTCAATATATGTCAACAGTCCTTTTATATTACTAAGGCCCCATTTGAGCGTAATTATCGAAACGTTCCAACCCTTCATTACTCTATCACACTGCTACAGCTTCGTAGGATTGCTATGAGCTCTAAAATTGTCAGGCTTATTTGTAGGACACAACAAAGTAGAAAATTCAACGAACTAACCATAGGGGACTTGGGGTTATAGGCCTATTGAAGATTTACATTTTCTAAACCTCCAACGAACTAAATATTTATAGGTAAGGTGTACAAGTTCAAAGTCAAACGAAAAGGAAGCTACATATTTCAAATTAGAGAACAAAAGACCACACCAGAAACAGCATAAGAAGTGGTTCCTTCGATATCCACTCTCTTAGCAGAAATAGGATGACGCCAAGTAATAGACTGGCTAACAGCTGACTTTTCCCTGTATAATGCAGAAACAACCCCACAATATCAAATATGTACCTCATATGTATTATTAAACAAAACAAACGGGAAGTACTTGTTTTAGCTAATATCATACGACCAATAACCAAATCATAACATATTGATAAAAAAAATAAGAACACTGCCGATAAGACAGTTCCTAATATCTCAATTCACGCAATCCAAGGCCACCAAATTCTAAAGGAAAGAAGTTAGCATAGGCACGTGCAAAATGAAAAAACAGGAACACCAAATGCACTGAACCAGACAAATTACCACCAAACACAAACAGACGAACGAACAAAATTTCACCAACTAAAACACACAAGCTTGTACACAGATTATGATCATGAGCTTCAAACAACAACACTTGCAAATTGGAAAAAGAAAAGAAAGCGAGAGGACAAAAAGGAGAAGAGGCGTACGAATCAGGCGCGCAGACTTGAACATTATACAGCTTAGTGGAGACGAGGACACGAACCAAAGCGCGAATACCGGGCGCATCGATTCCGTCGTCGTTGGTGATCATGATCGTCGGTCTACTGTCTGAATCGACGATGGTAGCTTCCATTTTTTTTGCTTACAGAGATGGAACGTAGAAGAACAAAATTTATGGCATCCAACGCAGGGGAATGGTCTATAAAGGCAAGCTGTTTGGAATAAAATTTGGGTGGCAAATGGCCATTCAGAAAGCGCCGCCGACGCGAATATTACAATTATACCCTTTCCCCCCTCTTTTTTAGTGTAAAATTTGTTTCTTTTGGGATTTACATAATTTTTATTATTTCTAGAAAAATAAAAAATAATTTGATCAATTTAGGAGAATGACGTAATAAATAGTAGTGCTTTGTAGAATAAAAAATTTATTGAAAATATGTTTATATTTAAATTAATAAAAATATATTTTGCCTTTCAACCTTAAAAAAAATACTTATTTTTCTTACGTTAGTTTTAAATTAAAATGATTAGTATTTTATTTTATTTTAAATATTCTTTTTTTACTATAATCTTTTTAATAAAATAATTATCTAGTAAAAAATTATGGGATTTTTTTTAATAATAATTGAACATCTTAGGTCAAGTCCCAAACTGCCCTCGCGAAGTGACCCAATTTCCTCAATTTCACCTTCCGCTGTTCGCAGTCTCGCAGCAGCTTGCGCGCGTCGCTCCTTCGAATCGCTCACCACTTGGCTTCACTCCGGGCACCGGTTAGCGGCGTTGATCAAGTACTATTCCCTTCCATACACTATTTTTTAAGTTTGCGATCGAATGCTTTTGATTTCTTAGCGGATCATGCACCTGTGTTTTGCTTGCGGCTTCGACTGAGATTAGGTTTTGGTATCTGTTTTATTTTGTGATTGGACTTATACCGGGGGTTCGTCTTTAAGTTGGTTGTTAAATATTCTTTAGCAGAAATTTGGAGTAGTTGCTTTTGTTTTGAAATTTGGCCTTCCTCGTGCTGACTGCTGTGTTTTTGTATATTGGCGCCAAAACCTTTTGGCTCAGCTCACAGCTGTTTGAGCAACTGTATTTTCTTTATGATATTTCTCTGAAATTAGAGTCTCAGGTGCTTGTTTGTTGTATTATGAACTATAGTAGATGGTGGTTTCAGATTTTATTCCAACATATCGAGCTAGAACCCAATTCACTAATCAACGGTTCTGGCTTCATATTGTATTGCGCTTTTAAACTGTGGTTGAACCTAGAGTACTCTTCTTTTACTTTCCTTTCCGTTGTTAGTATTGTTTTTGTCCTTATTCAATGAAATTATGAGGTTTTGTTGGTAAATGACTAGTAATTGGGGGATGGGTTGTGCTGATATCAGACTATGGTTTAGCTGTTTTTTTAAAAATGAACTGTGAAGGTTATCTATAGGTTTAAGTTATCAAGGAAGTTGTCTTATTAAAAATTCAACTTCATGATTTTAATCCCATCTATGCCAAAAGTGGATTTCCGGCCTTCCTACATTGTGAGCAGGGGAGAAGGAAGTCTGTGCGGTCTGCAAAGCCAGATTCTTAGTTTGATTTGAGGGATATCTGTACTGGCCATTTCTTATGCTTAATTGACTTTCACCACTGGGTTTGGATTTCTGACCACCATGGATGAAATGTAAGGAGAGAGTTTTCTTGGATTGGTTTGCTTTTTTGGATTTAACCAATCCACCCAAATTGCAAATTAGATGCAATTTTAGGAATTAAGACATTTATGAGTTTCCCTCCTACGTCAAATTCAATTGAACAAAGTTAATTGTGGAAGTTTACAACATCAATCATGCAGCCCATCTGTTTGATGCTTTGCTTCTACGAGTTAATTCATTCACTACGGGTTTTATTGTGTTTTTGTCCTAGGCATTTGATATTCATGTAAATTGGTGGTCAGGATCCTTGGTTGTTCAAAATTTAAAGTGGCTTCATGTTCTTAAGGAGAGGATTTTCTTTAATTAGCCCTCACTTTGTATTGAGGGCCTGCGGTTTTGGCTCAAAAGCATTAGCCAAGGGAATCCTTAGAAGCGAGAATGAAAGGGTAGCTCATTCAGATAGCATTGTAAATGGTTCATCCACGCCTCAGCCATCTCCACTGTTTCCTGAGAGTAAACCTCATTCGGTTGCTTATGATGTTGAACTTATAGACGATGATGCTTGGGCAGTTTCATTTGGTTTAGCTCGAGCATGGGAAGGGAGAGAGAAGGGCTCATCTGGCTTTGATAATAGATACTTCTTAGAGGATGAAGATCATGATCCAATTGATTATTGTGATTCAGAGTTTGATGATATTGACAACATGAGAATCCGGGGAAATCTCTTCTATAAACTTGATCGAGGTTCCAAAGAGTTTGAAGAATATAGCTTTGATTTTCATCGGAAGAAAAAATCTATAAAGGAAAAGGAAGATACGCAGCAAAACAAAAGCAAAGTCAATGATAAACCCAATAATCATTTGGCAAGTGGCCATGTAAAGCTTCCTGAACATGTGAAGAACAAATATGTAATAATTGAAAGGGAGGAGAACAATGACTTTGAGAAGAAGCTTAGGACACCCACGTTTAATCAGCTTACTGCCCCTTACCATGAGCCATTTTGTCTTGATATATACATATCAAAAGCCTCTGTTCGAGCCTGCATCATTCACCGGGGCACCAGTAAGGTGGTTGCTGTGGCACATTCAATTTCTAAGGACATGAAATTTGACCTGACTTCAAGGAAGGATTCCTCTGCCTGTGCTGCTGTGGGGGCTGTTTTGGCCCAGAGAGCATTGGCTGATGATATCCACAATCTGGTATACACTCCAAGAAAAGGCGAGAGGATAGAAGGGAAGCTTCAAATCGTGCTTCAGTCTGTCATTGATAATGGGATTAATGTGAAAGTAAAGATTAAGCAGCAAAAGAGACCCAGAAAAGTTGGAAAGCCACCTTTAGCATAAGTCGGATGAAGAAAGATCATGAGGTTGCCCTTTTGACGTAAGACAACTTCCTTGATATACTGAGTAATATTGTTATAGATCCCCCCCTCTGTCATGATCTTATTTATACTTTCTGTGAGATTATTGATTTTGCTTTTCTATTGTCGAGATGTTTGAGTACATAAAGTTAAACGATTTCTTTTCTGAAATAAAACCCTTGTACAGTTTTCAATCTTGTTTAAAATCAAGGGTGCAACCATACTCATGTAGAACCACGAGTATACTGTTGGCTCAAGAAAACTTTCACATGTACCCTCATCACCCTCTGTCTTGCGCTTTCTACATCTGTTAAGACGAATGTGATCTCATCCTCCAACAGAGAGCCATTCCTTCCAAATCATCTCAATGATCACACACATACAACCCACGCTAGAATTTTTGGTATTGGGAGTTGCCATCCTCCGTCAAAGAGCCATTCCTTGCAAAACCAATCCATGATCACACACATACACAACTCACGCTAGAATTTTTGGTGTTGGGAGTTGTGTTGGATATTTCATGCGTGGATGAATGTTAAAAGTAATTCTACTAGTTTCTTAAGTTGTTTACCAACTTTCTACCGCATTACAGATCAAAATGGCAAGCGCAAGTGAGAGTGAACGCAAGGAACCCGTAAATGAGCAAATGGTTGCAAACATGTACGGTGCTTTAAGGTCTGAGCTCAATCAGATATATTCAAAAATCACAGAACTCGAAATGGAAGCGAGTGAGCACTCTCTTGTCATTTCTGCAATCGAACCACTTGATCCATCAAGAAGATGCTACAGAATGATTGGGGGAGTGCTGGTGGAAAGAACTATCAAGGAGGTTCTGCCCGCCGTTCAACGCAACAAAGAGGGAATCGAGGAGGTCATTTCCAGACTCAATGAGGCCTTGGAGAAGAAAAAGAAGGAGATTGCTGACTTGGAGGCCAAATACAAGATCAAGATTAGAAAGCCTGATGGCGAGGCTAAGGAGGAAGACAGTGGGCGGAAAGAAGGTGCAGCTCAAGGAGTCCTCGTAGGCCCTGCAGGTGAAAACTAAACCCAACCCCATCGTGAACTTTAATCATATTCTTGTAGTGCTAAACCTTATAGTTTCATCCAGATGGTTCACTGCTATAATGCATATTTGTGTGAAATTTTGTTTAAACTTTCAGTTCAATAGGAAGATCCAGAACCTTTTTGGTACATAGATGATTTTGAGGGAAAAAATTGAATGGGAACTAACTTTTTAGTGTTATGATATTGAAAATTTTCTCAGTCTTAGATTACCTCTTCACCAATTCATTAGTTCGATTGTGCTGCAATGAATTCTGTACTCAGAGCTTTCAGATTCAACCTTTCTACCTTGCTACATGAAACCACAAAGTAGTCTCTTTGAATAGAACCCATTGGAATCTCTTAAATTTGCAGAGTTTACATCTCATGTATGGAAGCCTCCCTATCCTCTCTCAGCTATAGGAATCCCGAACTCCTTTTTCGACCAAAACTCGGTCCGATATCTGAAGGATAGACGTGAATATTTAATACTCATTCATAATTGTTCATATTGTCACCATTGCCAAATTGGCAAAGCTATCTCTATCCAGGGGTGAATGAAGTTAAATCTTGAAGCGAGCCACCAAATTAGGCACTGATGATAAAATATACATACTTTACTCCAACATCATAGAGTAAAATATGGTAATTACATAAAACATACTCCAAACCAAACCCTAAATGTTTGATAGTAAATCAAATTAGTGATCTTAAAACAAAAATATGCATAAAAATACTCCAAGAATGTCCGACTTTATAGATGCTCTCTTGGAATCTCTCTTAGGATCCTCTTCTCCTTGTCCCCTTTACTCCATAATCAAACAAAACTCCTTTCAAATCTCTCTCTCTCACGATATTGGGTTTATCAAAGCTGCCATGCAACTTATATAGCCCCAAGTATATAATTTCTGGATGGATTTTGCCTCAATTTAATGACCCATTTCAATACCTTTCGATACTCAACAAACATTTCACCTCGGAAAAGCCATCTTTTTCTCAACAATGTCTTTGTTATTTGATCCAATAGCGTTCCGTTAGATAGGAACAAATTTGATAAATACTGATAACTTTCGGATGGAGTATTAGAACGGAAAAATCCATTAGATAATGAACTATTGGTTCTAAGCCATCTTTGGTGATTAATCAACAATCCGAAGTACTTTTCTTGCATATTCTTGATAAACCAGCGTTTATATATACAGGGAAGTAAGCAGCCCATTTGACATCTCTTTGTCTGTAAAAAATTCTTGATGCGAAAACACAAAGACAAAAGGCTAATCTTTGAATAGGAAAAAGAATGGATCTGCAGGATCCCAAATGAATTGACTTGTTCGAAAAAAGTCTTGTTCGTTGGAAGATCTATCTCGTGTATGGTACGTAGTAGTGTGCAAACGGGTTAGATCGAAAAAACATTAAGCTTATAGGAATGAATGGGTTAAAAAAATACATTCATATCAAAATCAAATAAGCAGAGTCATCAGGAAATTTAGAAAAAAAAATTGAACTCGAAATCATAGAAATGAGAATGAAAGCGTTTCTATTTGAGTACTAACTAGAATTGAGATGCATCAAATTTTCACACTTTTTTTTTTTCATCTTTAGACTATCAATATTTAGTTGAATAAATATTTATTTCCTTGTTTTATTTTTTATATTACAACAATACCTGAATTATAAAAATAAAAATAAAATTAGAAGCATTTATGTGATCACCAAACATAAGCTAATAGGACCACTCATTTCTTCTTCTGTCTATAAGGACATAAATCAACCCTTGTTGTCAGCAATTATGTTCCAAGAAAATAATAATAATAATAAAAAGAGGGAAAAAATCCCTTTTTTTATTAGTATTATTTTTTTAAAAAGTTCTTTCTTTTGCATATCCCACGCTTACCTTGTTCTGTTTTGTCTTCTAATTAGAACAAACATTCCAACTTCCACCAACTACTAAGCTTTCTCCTGCAAAAACAAGATCAATAAAAGCTAACCCATTTGATTATTATCAAATCATTGAATTTCATTCAATTTGATCGTTTTTTCTTATTCATTTCTTGTGTTCTTCACTTGAAATTGATAAAACAAGAAGACGGTGGAAATTTGGATGTTTTTCTTGCATCAACTAGTTGTGTAAGTGGCAATTCCGCCGCCGCAGACGGTGGTCGGAGGGTGACTCCGGGGATGATTCCAGCAAGTAAATGAGGAGGTCGGAGAAAGCGGTTGTTATAAACTTGTGGGTATCAAGGGAGTTGATTTGGAGATAACAAATGAGAAGATCCAGTAGATACTCCCAGTCTCGCCGGACGTCCACCGGCTGATTTCTGGCTTCAATCATCTCCTGCATTGATCCTCGAAAATCCACAAATGGGTCCGTCGAAACCTTCCGGACCTTGATGGCGTGGTCGGGGGAGGAGTCGAAGATGGAGTTGGAGAAGCCGGGGGAGGAGAGGAAGAAGCGGTGGGAAGCAACAGCAGCAGAGAAGTCAGGGACAATGGCGTCGGCGTCGGAGTCGGAGTCCGAGGTGGATTCATCGGAGAAGCAACAGTTGTCAGCTTCCGTGGAGGTGGAGTTTTGAAGAGAAAGGGGTTTTTTGTTGGACGTGTGCGGTGGCGATGACGGGTTCAAGGCGGCCGGAAAGCGGCGGAGCTTGGAAAACCAGAGGTGGAAACTTGTTTTCTTCAAAGTGGACATCTTTTTCAGAGGAGAGAAAATGGTGAAAGTGGGAATTTGAAGAGTACTTTAGGAGAGAGAGAGAGAGAGTGGGGGATTTTATGGAAGGAAGAGTTGTGCCTATAAAATAAAGTCAACTAAAGTAAGCAAATTAAAGTTACAAAATATATATTCTTTTTATTACACACAAAGTTTTGTGAGCCTAAGGGAATATGCAAAAATGGAAATGAATGTGACATGAAATATACATTTTTTTGGGATAATCTACATTTTCACCCTCTTTTAAATCTTCAACTTGGATTACTTATTAATATTAGGTCATAAAATCGACGAAAGATTTCAAATCTTTGCATTTTTTTGGAAGATGACGTGAACCAAAACCTCCATCATTATATCTCGAGACTTAAAATGAAATAAAATTATTTAACGTCGAACCTATCGTATCTCGATTTTATTTTCCTTAATACTAACAAAATGGTTGATAAATGGAAGGTAGTTGAGGTTACTAACAGGTAAACTATATATTATAATTAATTAATTAGTATGTTTATAAAAAATTTAACTTTTTTTTTTTTTGGGCACGTCTAAATTCAATTGAACAAAATTATTTATATAATATAAAAGACCAAACCCATGAACCGTCCTTAATTTTCTCAAAAAAAAAAAAAAAAAAATCCTAATGACAGATTATGAAACAAAACAGCTGATTGTTTTTTTTTGTTTTTTGTTTTTTTTAACTTCAAATACAGCAACCAAAAAAGAAGAACAAGAATTTAAAAAGTCACTATTTTCATATATCTGCGCCGCCGTCCTCATTCAGCCTCGCGGCGGCGGTGATGGAGGCCGCCACCCCACCTGGGTGAGTGATCAAGTTTGGATTGTTCCTCAGCTCCGCGCTCACCACCTCCTCCGCATCCTTCCGGCTCACTGGCTTGTCCGTCGCCAGTTTTCCTCTTGCACCCTGTTAGTCCCAAGAATTAAAGTCATTCAATATCACTACCCCAAGCAGAGAAGAAGTATTGTTCATTAATTTTATGAAGTTTATGAGCTGTTTGATACCATTAGGACATAGTTGAGCTTGATCTTGTCCTCGTCTCGAATCATCCCGGCGTTGAAACTCGCCGCCGATTGAGCCGTGGCTGTGAGCCCACCGGGAGATATGGCATTGCTGCCGATTGCTCTGGCTTCTGCGGCTTGAATTGCTGCAGCGTCACTCTGTTCCACCGGCTTGTTTCCGGCAGTTTGAGCCGCCGCTTCTAGTGCTTCCCCGATCGTTATTACATTCTGCTCCGTCGTCTCTGTCTCAATCGCCGTCGTGGTGTCCAAATACTGGCCGACGACCTTCAAAAATCAAGCACCCACCAACAAATGAATTACTTTTTTGAACGTAAAAATAAGTTTTAATCTAAAAATGAAGGAACCCAACTGGTAATTTTAACAAAAGGTAAAGAAAGAGATGAATTGATCTGAGAAATTCAAGATGGGAACCTGTCCGGCGACGCGTTCGGTTACGACACGGGCTCCGGGAATATCGGTCTCGCTAATGTTGATGCCTTCGTTTTTAGCAGCATAGCTAACATCACGGGTACCAAGAAGACCGACCCGGACATTATAAGCAGCAGCGGCTCGCATGATATCGGCCGGACCAGCCGGCGGCACTTGCCCCAATACCCTGGTTTCGGCACTGCCCATCATGCGAGCATCCTGTGGTGCGATGGGGTTCGCAGCCAGGTCGCCGGAGACGTTGAAAACGTCGCCGTATTTGATGGTTTCCTGCCCCTCGTCGACGTCGTTCCGGCGAGGCTGCCTCTGTTCTTCACCCCTACGTGGCTGTTCCCGACTCATGATATCAACATAAAATAAAAATAACTATGGGAGGTTTCTTTCTGCAGTGGCAGCTGGATTTTGTTGTGCGCTGTTTGAAGGGATTGATGTGGGGAAGCAGTTGCGGTGGGTTGGCCTTGTTGGGACAAGTGTTGAATGCAGAGGGAAGGATGGCAATTTGATGATGTTATGTACAGATGGTGAATGGGGAAAACTTAGAGAAATTATAACCCAACCACACATTTTATATGCTTCGATTTGGTTTGGTCCGTTACATACCATGTGACACCTAACAGTCCACCCCTTAGACCGATGTGACACCTAACAGTCTACCCTTTAGGAGCCAACGTCCTCATTGACACGCCGCTCGAATGACTCTAATGCCATTTGTAATAGTTAAAACTCACCGCTAATAGATATTGTCTATTTTAGCCCGTTTCATATCGCTGCCAGCCTCATGGTTTAAAACGTCTTTGCTAGACATAGGTTTCTAGAATAAGGAACGTTTTTTTTCCTTCTCCAACTGATTTGGGACCTAACAATCTACCTTCTAGGGTCAATGTCTTCGTTGACACACCACCGCCTACATGACTTTAATACCATTTCTAACCGCTCAAACCCACCGCTAGATCTATTGAGTAAGCTTAATGCCCTGCCTTGGTTATATACTAAACCTTGCTTTCATGGACTCAGAAAATCTGCATCCCCATCTTCAAATCTCCTGCTCTACTGCAAGCTGATAATGCACAAACCAAGCTTACATAGCTCGGCGCCATGCCCACCATCGATGCCATCTCCTCGAGCAATGCCACAGCCTTGTCTGCGTATCCGCCCAACAATGTATTCCAAGACACCAAGTTTCTCACAGGCATTTTCTCTTCTGCTCTCCCATTCTGTCAAAAACCATTTCAGAGCATTCAACCTCCCCACATTTCCCATAAAAAGCTATCAACCCATTTGAAACAGAGACATTCTGCGCACACCCACTTCGAATAATGAACCCATGTAGCTGACACCCATGCACCCAGCCTAGTTTCTCTGAATACGCATTGAGAAAAGCACAGACATTATTGAATCTGCCTTCCCACCAACTCGAAGTAGCTCAATAAATGCAATGGTAGAGTCCTCAGCCCGCCCATGGAGCACAGAATTGGATATATACGCATTCCACGTCTCGAGGTTTCGGTGAGGCATTTCAACGAACACCTTGTACGCATCCTCAATAACACCCAATTTCACGAACATGTCGACGGCACTGCACCCGACAAAGACATCGTTTATTGATCCTTCCTTAATCGTGTAGCTCTGTCATGGCCATGCGAAGGCCAGTGGAGGTGAAGTCATTGGGTCGAACAGAGCAGAAATAAAACGATTGTTTTGGACAGAGCCGGCGACGAGGACGGTTCAAATGACGACGGAGTGGTAAAAAAAAGTCCCAAATGTTTCTCTCTCTTTCCATCCAAACAGTTCTCCGCTTTTCTCTCCGCCCGATTCTGCCATTAATTTCTCCATTCAACCGCCCTCTCTCTCTCTCTGATAATTCAGTTAGAAGAGGAGAAAGAAAAATAAGATTTGTAGGGTTTGGAGGAAGGAGAAGGAGAAGACGAAGACGAAGCTCTGAGGTTTATCCATGGAGCCAAATAATGGATTAACCTCAATCAATCACAAGGCAGGATCAATCTCCAGCCTCGAAATGGCTATTTCGTCGGTGTTTTCTCGGTGGGACGGCCTTCAAATGGCCATTGATAACAAATGGGGCGGTGGCGATTCTCACCAGAAATCGCTGAATCTCGCCTCAGATGTCTTCTCTTGGTTCTCTCAATCCAAACGTTGTTACATTAAAATTACCTTCCGGAGTTTCTCGATCTTCTTCCATGGATCTAATTCCGCTATGCTTCCTTCCATTGCAGCTCCCCTGTACGTGGAAGATCTGGAAAATTTGCGCCATGAACACCTGCTGCTCTCCTTCAACACCGAGTTCGAAGATGGTAGCATCGAACAGGTAAATTCCCCTAACGAATTATTGGACTACGACATCGAAAATACACTGAGATTAAAAGAGGATGAAAATTGGAACAGGTAGCAAAGCAATTGCTGATGGTATACGAAGAAAATTTGTAGGATCTATGTTCATCAGAGAAATTAAACAATCTGCCATTGGACCGAAGCGAAATCTTCCGAGAATTATTGTCATCAATGTTCAAAATTGGAAACTTCATAAATGGATGATGATCCCTCCATCTCCCCTGTTACGTAAATAGTTCGATGCTCTTAATTTGATTTCTCGAAATGAAAGACTTATGAATTAAAATTATTAATGAATTTTATTTATTTTTTTAAATCAAAATTATTTCATTTCTTTCTGTTTGAGTTATTATTAGTATTTTTTTTGGTCCAAATCTCTTTGTCTATAAACATGAATTTTGAAGAGATAGTATAATGTAGGTTAAATTATAATATAGATATACATAATTATTAGGGCTAAATATACGAAGTTTAAATATTTAAATATTTTTTCGATTTACTCGATTTAAAATTTTCAATTTAGTCCCTTAATTGATGGTATTGAGGTTGTGCTTCGTCAACGGCGGACTCGGTTTGAGAGAGAGAGAAATTGAGGCATAAAATAAATTACTACCTCTTAAAAATTTTACGAAATCCTCGAGATTCTAGTTGGATTTCTCGAGTTGCTTTGAATACTCTCAACCCTCGTTGGAGCGAATAAGCTTCGTGGGTTAAATGCACGTGCTAAAGATTATTTTTATTAGTTAAAAATAACATTTGAGGGTGGAGAATTCAAACAATTGGACTTTTAATTTAGAGTACGTATTTTTTCACTAGTTGAGTAATGCTCAAATTGATACTTATGTGTTGATGATACATGTCTAGTTCAACAACTGTGATGAAAGTCGAAGTCCTGGTTAATTTTTTTTTTATTCGTTAATTATTTTTTTATTCGTTTGATGTAGAGATGTTCATGAGACATCGGAGATAAGTTTGCAAGGGTCGAGGTATGGATTGGAGAATTTTTTTTTTTTTTAATGTTTTTTTTATATTTTGATTAAATAAAAAAATGGACATTAGTTGGGCCTAATGTCGTATTGGGCCGTCAGGTCCATTACTTTCATGGTCCATCAAAGTCATCGAAAGGCGTCAAGCAATTCGCCCCTCTTTCTCTCTCACTCCTTCGTTCGGCCGTAGGAACTTTTCGCTCGAGTTCCTAACTTCCTATGCTTCCTGCTGTGTTCTTCTACATTTTCTTATTCCCGCGAAAATTATTCGCTGCTTGATCCTTCTGCTTTCTCCATTCTCTCTCAACAATGTTATACTGTTAAGTTATGATTATGGTACTTTCATTCTCTTCATCGTTCTTTGATTCATTTACCGCTTGAGGCTGTTCTGTATTGCTTAGTTCTTTTTTTTTTCTTTTTTGTTTTGTTTCCTTCATGTTTTGCAGATGAAGGAATGATTACTGGACAAAGCAAATCCTAAAGTTCTTTGGATGTGCGATTAGATTCTTCAAGGTGAGCTTTATGATCTGGACGATCGTCGTTGACTAGCTTAGGTGTGAGTGAATGAGGTTTGAAAATCCTTTTCTCTTTCCTGCAGAGTTAGAGGCAGAAAATTATTTAGGGCCGGTTTGATAGTTTATTGATTCTCATCTCTGTGTTTGTTGTTCCTGATTTCGAAGAAAGAAAAACATGAACGTGCTTGGTAATTGTTATTATTAATTTCCTTATTTCTTCATTGTAGAAAATTTCTCTCAAAATTTAACTTAGATTTTTTTTTTTTTTTTTTTTTTTTTTTACAAGACAAGTAACTTTTAAAAAGTAAAACTTCCAAAATTATTATGTTATATTTTATTTTTAGTATTTATTATGGAAGTTATAAGTAAAAGTGACAGAAGGGTGCTTTTATATATGGTTTTTAGAAAGAAGTAACATAGAAAGAACTGCATCTTTTTGTTTCCAGCATTTGCATACAAAATTGAGATTTTTTTAAAAGAAAAACGAGGAATAAGAATTACCGGAAGTATACCTTTTGAAGAATTTGAAATGGAAGCCTAGCGGTGATTCGCATGTACTCATTCCTCTTGAGGTCGGAGTACTAAAGAGAAAAAAAAAAAAAAAAAAGG
>NW_019268517.1:973224-1002339 GCF_002738365.1 Cucurbita moschata
AAAAAAAAAAAAAAAAGGGAGAAACAAGCAAATTTTTATCAACTTTACTTTCACACAGGTTTTTTGCTTTATAACATACTTTATAAAATCGTTCTTAGAAAACCAAGCAAAATTTTAATTATCTTATGTAACTAGATCTTATGTACCAAGTAAATAGCTAAATCAAATTTTTATAAGTTTTATGCTTAAGAAAGTCTTCCCTTTATCTGGTGTCATATTCCTAGGCCTCATATTTTCATGGACCTTTTGTTCTTTCCGTCCATCCCTCTAAATACCTTTTGTTTGTTCTGGAATTTGATCATAAGAGTTGAGAGTTATCTGTATGGTTTTGCTTTATGAGTTGCCTGTATCTGATGATGAATGTTAATAGCATTGTCTGTGCTTACGTTCCTCGATCATTGTTAGATGTCAAGGGATCCAGTGGAGCCTGAAGTTCTTGAGAATATAAATTGCATCACACCTAAGTTAAATAAAAGTGATCTGGTCCTTAGGCCAGTTTCTGAAGATGAAGGAGGGGAGGGTTTGCCATATGCTCCTGAAAATTGGCCCAATCCCGGTGATAACTGGAGATGGAGGGTGGGGAAGAGAGTTGCTATAACTGGCCATTTTCTGGATAGGTACCTTTATCCTCCTTGCCGTCTTGGTGTTCCTGAGAACACATCTCATAGAGGGCAGCTTCTTGCAAGCAAGCTTTCAGTTGAAAGATATATCCAGTCTGTGAACCCTAATGTAAACGTTGATGCATTTTTTGCCTCATTCTGCTGGAAGATACCAGCAAAAAAGTTGGCCTCAGCGCAAGGTTAGCTCAAGAAATTTTGCTGTTGTAGTTCCATGAACTTCATTATAAATCTCTGTTCTAGCATTCTCGGCTTGCCTCTTGTATCTGAAATGCAAGATTGATGGTTTTGTTAGATGAAAGTGAATGCGTATTAAAGCTGATATATTCCTGACGTAGAAATAATTGTCTTAAATGAAAAGGTTTCTCATGATCATGTAATGCATTGAATTTACGTTGCATTAGGTTCGTCTTTCTTGTGACAGGTAGTCTCTATTACTTTCTTTTTATAACCTCATAATAAATTCTTTCGGTTAGATCATGGCACCTAGTATTTTAGTTCAGGTAGTCTCAGAAACTATTGTCATTCCCTTTCTTACTTACTAGAATTTAGATCTTATTCGCCGGTTGGTTCTTTTTTGTTGGGATAATGGCTAACAAGCTTGACAGCTTAGGACTCTATCCATATTCTGAAATTTGCAGAATTTAGATTTGTACTATGCGTTGTAATGCATAATTATTTCTATATCATTAATTAATATGTTTGAAGAGTGTGAGTATGTGTCTGTTGCTGTACAACTGTGTCCTTGAGTTCATAATAACTGTTGTATTTTTTTTGTAAAGATCCTGATTGTAAAGTGTCATCTTATTTTAGGTGTGCGAGGAAGACAAGATCCATGCCCTCTTCCCTCAAAAGAGACGAAAGAATGCACAGCATCTGATTCCCAGATTCTGGGTTGCAAGGCTGGAAATATAAACTGTAATAGTTTATCTCTTGTAGCAAACCCATCTTTATTAAAATCAATGTCCTGTGATATTTGCTGCAGCGAATCTTGGTTTTGCCGTGATTGCTGCTGTATACTTTGTTCCAAGATTATAAACATGACCAGGAAAAGTTATAGCTATATTAAATGTGAAGCAAAGGTAGGTGATGGGGATATTTGTGGACATCATGCTCATATAAAATGTGGTCTCAAATCATATATGGCTGGGACAGTTAGGGGGAGCATTGGATTGGATGCTGAGTATTATTGTCGACGTTGTGATGCTAGAACAGATTTGGTATCACATGTTGAAACATTTTTGCAGTTATGTCTATCAACCGATTGTTGTGATGACATTGAGGAGTTCTTAGGCATTGGTTTCCGCATTTTGCGTGGTTCACGCAAAGTGAGAGCGAAGGAATTGTTGAGACATATTGAAGTGAACATTGCAAAGGTAAAACTAGAAAGTTCTACAACTACTAAATAATTTTACAATTTCTTAGGCTTATGCTACTCTGAGAACTTAACAATCTATTCGACTTTGAATGCTTGCGTCAGCTTAAAACTGGGACTTGCTTGGAAGATATATGGAAGATGGATGAAGACATCTCAGCGAATTGCACTGGTAATTTTTCTTCAAATCAAATAGCATGGTTAAGTTCCTTCTGCAGTATAAGCCTGAGAAATTGTAAAACTAGTTACCAGTGTATCATTACTTCTGCAGCAAACACTTCTTAAGAACATCGTCTCTAAATGTGGTTAGTGATATAATGTGCCAAAGATCTAGTATGCTCACCAACCATTTACGCAATCAATCTTTGATACTCTTGCCTGTTAAGAGGACGATTTTGTATCTTATACGCAGATGCAAATGGTAGCGCGAATTCTACAGAAAGTTCTCATGACACTTCAGACTCCTTTATAAGCTCAGAATGGACCATGTCCACCCCTTTCGATTATTGGACTGAATCCCTAAAACTGGAAGACGAGATTGAACAGGTTCTGCAGGCACTGAAGAGATCACAAGAGTTGGAGTACAGTTTGGCAGAAGAAAAGCTTCTGTTACATAAAAATTATCTACATAATCTATTTCTGCAACTCGGCAAGGAACAAACTGAACTCAGACCTCGAACATCATCAACTAGACAAAAGGTCTTTCAGAATAATGTAACAAATAGAGTGGATCAAATAAAACGAGAAGTAAAGAAACTGAAGAGAATGGAAAAGGTTGCTGATGGATTTGGACGAACTCCTAAAGATATCCTGAAGGAGGACTTTGGTTTTGAAGTTGATTAGACAGACATGGGCACCATTGGCCATTATGATTCATTTAGCCTTTATATAGTCAGGCTTTATCAGGTTTTTACTGTGTATCATATGGCTTCACATGAAGCGAGGATATCGAAAAGGCGTCAACTTCTCAACAAGCTGGATTCTGCAATCAAAATACCGAAACTATGGAGTTATGGAGTTACTGAAAAAGTGTAGAGTAGAGATATCTTGGTGCATTACCCTCTGTTTTCACGGTATGCCTTCAAATCAAAATTTCAATGCCATGTCTTTTTAGATTTTCTACTGACCAAACAGTTATCTGTGCTCATAATATTATTATCTTTGTTACTTTTGTATTTGAATAGATGAACAAATGAGATCAATTATGTTTTGAATTCTTGAGAACATTGGACCTCTTCTCAGATAAATTTCCTCGTCTCCACTGGTTGCTCGATGGATTGCTTGTCATTGGCTTCTAACTCAGTAAGGATCCTGTCTCTGGTTCAGGCTTCTTATCGCTGCTTGCGGAAGAGGTACTTTCTTTTGACTACAATGCTTAGAAATAAAACATAACCCCATTTATTACGTAGAAATGAGGCTTCCATCGCCATTTTGTTTAGCAGGAATTGAGAATGAACATGATTTTTGCAGCTATGGGTGACTATTCTGTTCTTTTCTTCATCATTTGGCTTCTCCTTCCCTTTCGAATGTATTTTTGTGATTGTAGTGAAAATGCAGTTTTTTGTTTAATCCAAATGCAGTTAATTTTTATGCAATCAAAGTAATTTTTATTACAAAAAAATTGATAATTAAAAACATTTTTTTAAAAATAAACATTGATTATAAAAAATTGTCTTATAAAAACTTGTATCTTTTTTTATTCCAAAAGGATTATTTCTCTAAGCCAATGCTCAATAGCCACAATAAAATGATGAAAGCTGAAAGTAATGCCGTACTCACATGGTCGGCTACAATGATAAGTCTTTTATGCTTTTGTTTGTTTGTCATACATTTTGAGGCTCCCACACAATGCTCTCATTTTATTCCTTAATTTTAATTTTAATGGTGACTCATTCATGCAGACCCGATGTATTCAAATCAAAACTCTACAACTCGAATGGTAGAGTTTTGTAGACTCTCGGAGCTCATACTATGGTGGAGGAGGTGCCGTGAAGATTTAGGAGTGTGAGTAGTATGAGCTGAAAGGCTCCCATACTGTTTGGAGGGCAGGGGGCATAGATGCCAAACAAACCAAACCTACCCCTATCTATCATCGTAGAAGCAGTTTCTAGGAAAGATTATGGTTCTTGGAGACATTATAATGATCTATAAATTCATATTTGCAGTGCTTCAATTTTCTATCCATCCTTGTGCAATACAACACACGAGTACAAATTCAAGGAGTCCAAACATGACCCACATGAACGAACATTAAAAAGACAAAGATATCAAGGAGCATTGCATGCAGGCAGTCGTTTCCCAAATGAACAGATGAACAATCAAAGGGAAAAATGGCAGATACGAAAAGGCTTAATAAAAGAAGGTTTTGTGTAAATTTTTGCGCCACATTATGGTTGTAACTTTCAAAACCATAAAGTAAGGAGCATACGAACACATAGGACCCATAAATGGACAAGAAAGAAGCAATACATTCCAAGCCAAGATTATTATCACAAGTGCTTCAGAACATGGCTAAACCACTAACAAAATGCGTTGGCAAATGGCTATCCAATAAGGAAATCAAAGCAAAGGGAGAGCATGAAAACAACATCTTCTGTGTAGAACTATCCAGTTGAGCTATCAAATGAAACCCATATTTCAAACATGGGTTACTCAACTCGAGCTGGTGTTACGTTTTTGCAAGTTCTTGTGATGGATTCATTTGATTTGGGTTTTCTTTCTAAATATCATTTAATGGGTCATGAACTGATTCAGCAATGGAAAACTAACAAGAAATCTGGAAGAACATTGATAATGATGTAGTAAATTTCCAGCACTTAGTACAGAAACCAAAAAAAAAAAAAAGAAAGAAAAAAAAGGGAAGGATTCCATTTACTGTACAAGAACAAGCCGACCTTCCATTCCATCTCTGAAGCTCCCGCTCCCATCTCCCCAGATGTCTCCTCCACCATCTTCTGAATTCTCCTCCTCATTACCCTTTGGAACAGTAACTATAAGCTCTCCGTCGACAAAGGCGGCACTCGCAAGCTCCGGCCGCGTCGTCTCCGGTAGCCGGAACCTCCACATATCCAATTCGAGCTCATCAATTGCCAATTCCAACGATTCATTTTCACGCACAACGATCTTAATTACCCCAGGATGGATTTCCACAGCATGAGCCCTTACTCGATCGCTAATTCTACCATCAGTTTCAGCAACGAATCGAAAACAATCACGATTCTCTTCCACCAAAACGTCCGCATCAGATCGAAATGGAAGCTCAAGAACCCGACTGAAGATATGTGGTAATCTACTGAGTTTCTTGTGGTTCAGAAGAGATTGATTCTCGAGAGAGCTTCTCGAATTGGGGTTATTACGAACAATTATACTACGATTCCTCGGCAATGGGTGGACCTTCATGGCGGTGGTGTTGATTGATTTCAAGCTCCTTCTTCACACTCGCACACAAATTAACAGAGGAGAGAGAAACAACAACAAGGAAATCAAAGATGCCCTAGAGGAAAAGGAAGAATCATAAAGGAATCAAACGAATTGATACGAACAAAAAACAAAATGGATGAAGAAATTAGACACAGAAATCGAATTAGAACCCTAAATTTTCAGAAATGGGGAGTGGAAAAGGGAATTGTGAGATCGAGGGATTTGAGAGAACGGGGAAACAGAATCGGAACGGAGGAAGAAGAAGGCGTTCCAGGTAGAGAAAGCAAAGGGAGGGACGAACAAAGAGCAGAGAGAATCGCTCAGCAGATATAAAGGAAAATTAAGTTTTTTTTTAAAAAAAAATTATTTATTTTTTTTAACCTTAATTTTCGATGAAATTACAAAGTCGGTCATGTTATTTTAAACAAATTCCAAGTGGATGATTTTTTAAATAAAATTAATAAATTTTTGTGTTTAATAGGTTAACATACAAGGTGCCTGATTAATTGAACAATATACCTTAATTAATCTTTAATTAAGCTTATCATTAATAGATGATAAGAGTTGTTACTTGGTTACATCAATGTTACGTCAACATTACTTCAAAATTATTAGATTTTAAAATAAAACATTCCAAATTATATATCAAGAAATTAACATATAGATGCAAATATGAGGATAAAAAAAATTATTTTATGACTTCAATAACCAAAAATTCAATAAATAAAAATTTAAACCCATTTTAAAACAAAAAAAACAAAATCATAATTAAATCAAACTTTTCACTTATTCTATACATGATTCAACTAATTAAAATATTATATCATAATTGAAAATTCAATCCCGAATTTATGAAAAACCCATGAGCATATAACCTAAACCCGGTGTTGACGAAAATAAATAACAAAAAAAAAAAGTGTTCTTGAAAAATAGAGAACAAAAAAATTCTAATGCCTACAATCATCACATGTCGAAGTTGTACTATTGAAGGTTTGGCTTTGAATTAAGAAGGAAAAAACAAAAAGGTAGGGCTTATGGGTTTTGTCTGATATCTATTGCGGCACTATGCGTGCGGTAGGGCCGCAATCATGCTTCAGATTCCCGAATTGATAAAGCTTCCATTTCTTTTTTTAATCACTCCTTTTGCTTTCATCTGCTCAGTAGAACCAAACAAATAGTTTCACCTCATGAAGATCAAAATGGATGGGTACTAACAAAGCAACAAGCATCTCCTCTGCTGTAAATATATACAAAAAGCATCTCCTCACAAGCTAAGAGAGAAGAACAAAATACGTTAGGATTAGAAAGGAGTCCGTATTGGCTAATTTAGAGGATGATAATGAGTTTATAAGTAAAGAATACATCTCATTGGTACGAGACCTTTCAGGAAACAAAAAACAAAGTCATGAGAGTTTATGATCAAAGTCGATAATATCATACCAACGTGGAGGTTCGTGATTCTTACTATATCTCACAATTGAATAAATGGTCCAAGAATGCATGACAGAGAAACTTAAATAAAAATTTGAGTTTGTATTATTGGAGAACAAGAAAATTTTTAATGTACATTTGACCATGATTCAGGAACAAGCCAGTTTCATGAAATCATTTTTCCATGTAAAGTGTTTCCAGCTTTTAATCGCAACCATAAAAAAGAAGGGAGAGAATCTCATATTAATGTAAAAACGACAAAACATGAAGTTTGTAGTTGGTTATAATAGGATAAAAAGTGATGGCAAGAGGCATTTACCATCTCTCTTGACGCGTGTTCCTAGCCGTCTTGCTTGTGTAGGGTTTTCAACATGCCACGCGGTCTGAAAAAACAAAGATTTTCCCCTCAAATACTCCGAGGATGTTAGGAAATTGAGTAACTGGAAAAGGGACGGGAGTTTCCAACCTTTAACCACTACCGCGTTCTCGAAATTTCGCTGTCCCTTCTCAACAACCACCAAAGCTACTGCCATGACCATCGTGATCGTCTCTGTAAGTGCTCTGTTGGACCGTGCACTATGGACAACCATATGGAAACGATTATAGACCATTTTTCTTTCTTGTGCTAGGGGAATGACAACACTGCACTTTGGATATGAACGTTATAAACATAAATGGTTCATGATTGCTTAATCTCTTCTTATAATGAATTGAACCTGGAATTACACATGTTCAAAGCTTTCGATGCTGACGGTGGTATCTTCTGCTACGAGACTGAGATTTGTGTGATGTCCTATGTTGAGGATTGTTGGGAGAGAATCTCAGGAGATCATGAATTTATAAGTAAGGAATACATCTCTATTGATACAATGCCTTTTAAAAAAATCAAAAGCGGAGAATTTATGTTCAAAGTGGATAATATCATACCGATTTCCAAGTCAAATGTTGGATTTCTTCTTCTCTGGCCAGTGGAACCAAAAATACAATTCAGAGGGTCTGCAATAGCCTCGGTGCCTAGCTTAGTCTGCATATAGCAAAAGTTCAAATCAGACAGAATGATAAGAGAAAACATAGTGTCCCAGCAACGATTTACTTTTAGTGTAATGATAAAACAAGCAATTGCTTTTATTTCCACGATGTTCAAATTCTTATCAAGTATGAACCTTTGCCACACATATATGCGATATGTCCATCTATTAACATAAGAAAAGCTCGTTTGACCAAAATGGTAACATAACACCTGAATCCCAGTGAATCATTCCATTTGAATACACTACATTTAATTTGTTTTGGTGCAAGGCAACTTGTTGAGAACTTGGAAAAGACTTCCCTACGTCTCTGGTAAACAGTTCTCAATTCCAGGAAATTTATAATTACAATGCCTGAGATCATGCTATATTGATGAGTTGCAGTTCACAAGTACGGGGGGAACACGTTTATTGATATTTGGACTTCCAAATTTTGAATCCAAATTCCGGCATCAATTATCCATATTAAAATTATAACAGTAAGACTACTTCTACCCGAGTTGATGCTCGATTGTGTAATGATGAAGAAAACCGCATGATTTAAAATCGAGGGATGCACACAATTATTCTTCAAACTAAATAAGAGAAACTGTAAGTATTAATCAGATGGGGACAGGAACTGAATTATTGTACTTACACGTGAAGATAATTAGCACATGAGCATAAGCGAATAAATTCAATGTGTAAGATGAAACTAAGAATGCTGAAGAGAGCAAGAGAACTTTGACTATTGCTTAAAAATATTCCTCGAAGCTAAGCAGTCCTAGGAGAAAAAAACGCATTAACATTCAAAATTAAAAAGCTCCCTCTGGCTTCTAGGTATTTTCAGCGTATCAAATTTTCAGATATGGAAGGAAGATGAACTCTGCCGCATTTTACAACATACCTACTCATGTCACACTACCTCCAACGAGGGCTCCAAATGTAAAATCTCAGACAGCCTTAGACTTGCATGTTTGGAGCAAAGTCCCTTCCTCAATGGTCAAGCTGTTCTATGTTGTACAAAATGTTAGAAACCACGTCCCCACAATGGTATGATATTATCCACTTTAAGCATAAGCTCACATGACTTTGCTTTTGGTTTCCGCATCATACCAATGGAGATGTATTCCTTACTTATAAACTATGATCATCCCCTTAATTAACTAATGTGGGACTCCCTCCCAACAATGCTCAACAATCCTCCCCTTGAACAAAGTACACTCATAGAGCCTCCTTGAGGCCTATGTAGCCCTTGAATAGCCTCCCCTTAATTGAGGCTCGATTCCTTTCTCTGGAGCCCTCGAACAAAGTACACTATTTGTTTGACACTTGAGTAACTTTTGACTACACCTTCGACGCTAGCGATTTCTTTGTTCGATACTTGAGGATTTTATTGAGATGACTAAGTTAAGGGCATAACTCTAATACCATGTTAGAAGAAACCACAGCCTCCACAATAGAATAGGATAGCGTCCACTTTGAGCATAGGCTCTCGTGGTTTTGCTTTTGATTTCCCAAAACGCTTCACTATTCTTATTTATAAACTCATCATCGTCTCTCCCTCGGAAGAATTCTCCACATAGTAGAAAAAATAAGTTAAACGAAATCGTATTTTGCATTCCAATCAACCGACGTGCTACATATTAACGCAATTCTCAGCTCGAACCAAAATAGGTTCAGCAGTTCCATCAGAGAACCAAGTCAATGCCAAAAATGAGCTCAACTTATCAAATCAAAACAAGATAAAATGAAAAAACAGATTCGTCGAGGTTCTCTTTGGATCCTTGACAACAATCATTCTAAAACTAACTTGAATATAAAGCGTAGAGGAACTTAGGTGAGTTTGATAAGGTAAAAGTTACGGAATGGAAGAGAAAGCAAAGGCGAGAATATGAGTGGAAAATGAAATACCTGTTTGGACGTGAGAGCTTGTTCAAGTTCAAATAAAGCTTCGCCCATGGCGGAGCTCCGATCACCAGACACGACGATTGAACGGAGCGAGTGAGACCTGAAATGCAAAGAAGCAAAAAAATTGCCCTGGTTAGTTGGATCGTTCTAATTTTCAATTTTATATCTAATAAATTAAAATTGGGAGTTTTAATATATTTTTTAAAAAAATTAATTAAATAATAACAAATATTCCGCGCCAATTTTTTTCTCTATTAAATTATTATATAGATTTTATTTTGGAACAAATATTTTAGATTATTAAATTTACTTTTAAAATATTTATATTAGATAATTAATCCTGATATTTCCCTCCAAACCGCCGCCATTTCTCTGCTCTGCTTTCTAGCTTCCTTCAATGGCGGCGACCTGTAAACCACTCCAAACTCAATATCTCTTCATCTTCAACTTCTAATTAACCTAAATGCAATGGAAACGCTCAGCCACACAACCTCCATCCTCCCTCTTCAACTTCCCCCATACCCCACCAAACCCAACGCTCTCTCCGCCGCTCTCTCCTCCGCCACCAGCCTCCTCCACATCAAACAAGTCCACGCTCAAATCCTCCGCTCCAAATTCGAACGCTCCGATTCCGATTCCCTTCTTTTCAAACTGATTCTTTCCTCTTGTTCTCTCTCGCCCAGCCTCGACTATGCCCTCTCTGTGTTCGATCAAATTCCTGAGCCCAAGTCCCGTTTCTGCAACAAGCTTCTGCGTGAATTATCTCGAGGTTCCGAGCCGGAGAATGCGCTTTTTGTATACGAGAAGATGAGGGCTGAGGGTCTGAGTTTGGATAGGTTCTGCTTCCCACCTCTGTTAAAAGCGGCTTCGCGGAATCTTTCCTTGAGAACTGGGATGGAGATTCATGGACTCGCGTCGAAGTTGGGATTTGGTTCAGACCCATTTGTGGAGACGGGGTTGATTAGAATGTACGCTGCCTGCAGAAGGATAATGGAAGCTCGCTTGGTGTTTGATAAAATGTCTCAGAGGGATGTCGTCACTTGGAGCATCATGATTGATGGGTATGAAACTAATTTTGTTACTCTGCATTTAGTAGTGTCCATGGATGTGGTCGAATTCTGTTAATTATACGCTTTCTTGCATTGTTATGGTTGTATCTTTCTATCTTATGATTTTGAATTCATGGTCATTTTCTCCTTACCCTCAAATATTCAGGTATTGCATAAGTGGTTATTATGATCTCGCCTTTCAACTCTTTGAAGAAATGAAGAGAACAGGCTTGGAACCAGATGAAATGATTCTTTCAACTATTCTTTCTGCTTGCGCCCGAGCTGGAAATTTGGATTTTGGAACAAAAGTACACGAGTTCATAACTAAGAAGAATATTGTCATGGATCCTCACTTACAAAGTGCTCTCATCAAGATGTATGCAAGTTGTGGCTCCACGGACTTGGCTTGGGATCTGTATGAAAAGATATCCCCTAAGAACATGGTTATTTCGACTGCCATGGTTTCTGGGCTTGCAAAAGGTGGACAGATTGGTGATGCTCGCTATGTGTTTGATCAAATGGTGGAGAAGGACTTGATATGTTGGAGTGCAATGATTTCTGGATATACTGAGAGTGATTGCCCTCAAGAGGCTCTTGTACTGTTCAAGAAAATGCAACAACTGGGAATGAAACCTGATGTAGTCACCATGTTGAGTGTCATCTCAGCTTGTGCTCATCTTGGTGCATTAGATCAAGCCAAATGGATCCAAATTTATGTTGATAAAAATGGGTTCGGCAAGGCATTGTCTATCAATAATGCACTCATTGATATGTATGCCAAATGTGGGAGTCTAGAAGGAGCGAGAGAAATCTTTGGAAAGATGCCAAAGAAAAATGTTATATCTTGGACGAGTATGATTAATGCTCTTGCAATGCATGGAGATGCTCATACTGCCCTAAGTCTATTTCATCAAATGAAAGTTGAAAACGTTGAGCCTAATTGGATCACATTTGTGGGGTTGCTTTATGCTTGTAGCCATGGAGGTCTAGTTGAGGAGGGCCAAAGAATATTCCACTCGATGATCAATGAGTATGGCATAAGTCCCAAGCACGAACATTTTGGTTGCATGGTTGACCTCTTTGGCCGTGCAAAATTGCTGAGAGAAGCTCTTGAGGTGGTAGAAGCAATGCCATTTGCTCCTAATGCTATTATTTGGGGATCCCTTATGGCTGCTTGTCAGCTCCATGGTGACACTGAGTTGGGAGAATTTGCTGCTAAACAAGTTCTCAAGCTCGAGCCAGATCACGATGGCGCCCTTGTTGTCTTATCGAACATATATGCTAAAGAAAGAAGATGGGAAGACGCTGGGGAGGTTAGAAAACTTATGAACGAGATGGGCGTTTCGAAAGAGAGAGGATGCAGTAGAATTGAATTGAACAATGAGGTGCATGAATTTCAAATGGCAGATAGAAAACACAAGCAAGCTGATCTAATATATCAAAAGTTAAATGAGGTAGTTCAAACGTTGAAGCTGGCTGGTTATACACCACAGACTAACTGTGTGCTCGTTGATTTAGACGACGAGGAAAAGAAGGAATTAGTCCTCTGGCACAGTGAGAAACTGGCATTGTGCTATGCCCTTATGAATGAAGGGTCACGCATTTGCATTATAAAGAACCTTCGGATTTGTGAGGATTGTCATGCTTTTATGAAACTAGCCTCAAAGGTGTATGCCAGAGAGATCGTCGTTCGGGACAGAACTCGGTTTCACCATTACAGAGACGGTTCGTGTTCTTGTAAAGACTACTGGTGACCAATTCTTGTTACTTTTACAGAGACGGTTCGTGTTCTTGTAAAGACGGTATGTGTTCATGTTCTCTGATATCTTTTATAAATTTCAAGCCAGAAAAAGTAACTATCAAATAGATAGAAACCTGTTTCATTGAAGTTACATTTACAGATAGTATCAACTAACATCTTGATCCTAGAGACATGACATAGGAAAGGAAATAAAGCAATTTAGCTTCCACCAAAAAGGGAGGAAGAAAGAAAGGAAACTAAAATTTTAAGACTCCATTCTCCTCATGTTGGAGTCTTAAAATCATGTGTAGTTCTAGTCTGATGAAACATGGTTTTAACATCCAAGAACAGCCAAAGCTTGTTGTTCTTCAGTCTTCTTATGACTTTTGACATCCAATGTTTGAAGAAATCTGCAGCCATTGTATTCAAGTTCGAGTTCTCTAACAATGAGCTCAGTCGATACTCGAGAACCGATGAACGAGGATTGATTTGCACAGGTGTGGCACCCCATCCTTTCTGAACCAAAGAAGTGTTCGCCTCTCGAACCACCAAATCGATCCCTCCATCAGACCACTAGGAAACAGAAAGACCAAATCATTCAGTAGTATATCATCAAGTTTTCTGTCCATTATCAGCTTTTTGGTGTTCTTAGAATTCAACTCAGAAGGTTTTGACTTCACCTGTTTAATTCTGCCTGATAGGATCGTGATCGATCGTTGCGAAAATCCGGTACGAAACAGTCCAGCAGTCTGTAGAGGCCATCCCCATAAGCTCACTGCCCCTATGGCTGATTTGTACATTGTGCACCTTGAACTTAAGAGCATTCCCTCCTACATTGGAAGCATAATGTTAAGAAAACTGAAAATAAACCCAAAAGAGAGACGATTATAAGTTGAAACCAGAGTGTTTCTAAATCTACCTGATCAATTTCCCACATGGAATCCTTGCAACTGCCATTAGAAATCTCCAAATTCACGATCCCCTGCACCTCCCACAATTTCCCATTCAAATCATGCACGAACACCGACAGCTTCGGCCTAATAACCCTAGCGATCGCACACGAAAACCCAATAGTCATCACAAAGATCAAACTCAGAACAAAAACCAACGTCAGAAATCGATGCAACGAACTTGAATCTCTTTCCTCTTCCTCAGCCTCGAATCCCAAACTCAATTTCACCGGAGATATAAAATTAGGGTACTTCATGATCCGAGACGTGCCCGATGGCGGTGTCGTCAAAATCAAAGGATTAAATGAAATCGGAGTGGCTTCAACATTAGGTCTCGAAGCAGAGAGCTTCATGAGTGAGGTTTTTTGAACACTGTAAGACATTAGGTCCAAAGTGGCGTTGATACTGTCCAAGCAAATCTTGCAGTTGCAATTCGCATCTTTCCGGCAACCTGGATAGTAACATCTGTCGCGGGCTTCCGATCGCTCGCCTTCTTCCATGGCGGTGGCGGTGGAAAAAAGTACCGTTTTCATGGCTTTCTTTATGTCTCGTCTCTCAACGAGAGGGATGGAAAGATTTAACCAGAAAAGAGAGACAGAGAAATTGAATTGCCAACGGTCATATATTTTGATGCCACGTGGGATCCGTTTCTTTCCTAGCAATCTACACAAATACGGAAACTCTTTCTGATACGTTCAATTATTTTGCATATCATTTTCATTCATGTCAATATTTAGAAATATTAATTATTTTATGCAGTTTCATATTTTCATAATATAGAACGTTTCCATATAATAGCAAATTCGTTGTAATATTTGCAAATTTTATGATTAAATAAGGTAATATCTATCAATGGGACACGTCGCATCAAATTGTGTCAATGCCTCTTAGGATATTGCATTGAGTCGTGTCAATGTCTCTTGGGACGATGTTGTTGGAAGATGAAAGTCCCACATCGACTAATGTAAGGAATGATCATAGTATTAGAGTCATGCCCTAAACTTTCGTGCCAAGAGATTGGTAAATCCTCAAATATCAAACAAAGAACTCTAAAAGAAAAAAGGGACAAGCCTCCTCGAAGGCAGTAAAAAATGACTAAGACTCCAAAGAAGTCAAGCCTCGATTAAGGGGAGGTGCACTTTGTTCGAGGGGAGGTGTTGGATGATGAAAGTCCCACATCAGCTAATTTAGGGAATGATCATGAATTTATATTCAAATAATACTCTCTCCATTGGTACGAGGTCTTTTGGGGAAACCCAGATCGGAGCTTACAGTTCAAAAAATTTACCCAAATTTAGTAAGGTAGGGTTTTGGGGTATGAAGATTGACTTGGGCTTGGGCTTTTCCACCTTGTCTTGGCCCGAGATGAGTATTTGGGCTTTTTACCCAAATTTCATTTCTCAATTAGGCCCAATCCAACTAATAATTTCATCAAAAAATGGATTTAATAAGTAATTTTGTACCCAAAGAAAGCTTAAAAATGGCCGAAAAAACATATATTATTCCAATAATAATAATGACAACCAAGAAAGAAAGAGAGATGAAAACCCTAATTGGTCAATAGTTAATTAACAAATCTCCAAAAATCAGTACAACGACAGCGACGACATGTCGAACCCCACCTGCGACGAGCTCTTGGATCTCCCATACTTGTTAGCAGAAGAATTAGCCTGAGAAGAAGAAGAGGAAGAAGCCGACACGTCGCTGGACCTCCTCCTAAGCATGAGCCTAATTCCATCAGCGACACGAATCGCAGGGTTAGCTTTGAATTTACGACAAAACGACATGTGGGCATCGACAGCTTCTTCCAAGCCCACCAATGGCTTCTTGCTTCGCTTAGCTTCGTCTCTAACAGCCTCCGAGCAAAGCCCACACAGCCATTTCCCTTCAAATTTCGCCTTAACTTCGCTGATATAGAATTGGGTGCAGTCCTCTTTCAGCCCACAGCATTCGCACGTGACAACCACCTCGACCTCCATTGATGAAAAGCTCGAAGCTTTGGAGTTAATTGGATGAACAGAGGATGACCCAGAAATGGAATGGGGAATTTAGAAATGGGTTTAGATTTTCTTTGGGTTTGGAGCATCAATGGCGGAGGAGGAGAAAAAAGTGAGAAATTTTGGGGAAAAATAGGAAGAAAAAAAACGACAAGGGGTTGGTCGGAGAGGAGGTTGTTTTAGGTATTAAATACCAAAATTTTCTCTTACTCTTATTTGATGAATCTTTATAATAAATAATCCAAATTAAAACCGTTGACTCTAGTCGTCTCTTATTGCTTGGATTCTCTCTCTCTCTAGAAAAATCTATTTTTTTTTAATACAATAATAATTGAGTCGTTGTTTTAGTTAGTCTCTATTGTCGTTTGTACGACGTTTTTTTTAATTTAGTGACGATAAATGTTAAAATTAGTTGATGATAAACTTACTTAATCTACTTTTTATAAATTTGTTCTTAATTTTCTCGTTTTGGAAATGAATAATTATTATTAGCTAAAATTTTGGCTCCTAAATTTTAGATGTCAGGCTAATCACAATTGATCCATTCATTGATATATTAGCTTGATACATATTTTAAATGTCTTCGAGAACCAATACGACACAAATGTTTGGACCATGGAAGTCGCTTGCCTTTATAGGTCTTCGAAGTTCACAATTTTGGGAGAAAAAAAATATATATAAATATATGCAAAAGGTCCACATAGATAGCCTTGAAAAGGGTTTGTATCCTACTAGATATGTTTACTTTGTGATATCACAAGATAAGATTGCATTAAAATGCTATAGCCTACTAGATATGTTTACTTTGATACCGGTGGCCAAGCTAGAGAAATTCTTATAAGTAAATTGTAATCACCCAAACTCACTGCTAATAGATATTGTCTACTAATGAAAGGTTTTTACACTCTTACAAAAAATGTTTCGTTCCCCTCTATACCTGATGTGGGATCTCCCAATCCATACCCTTAGAGGCCCTGTATTCTTGTTGGCACACCGCTCGGTGTCTGGCTCTTATATCATTGTAATAGTCCAAGTCCACTACTAGCATATATTTTCACTTTATCCCGTTACCTATCGTCATTTGTCTCACCATTTTAAAACGTGTCTACTAAGGAGAGGTTTTCACACCCTTATAAAGAATGTTTTGTTCCTCTCTCCAATTGACGTGAGATCTCACAATCCACCCTTCTTGGAGGCCCAACATCCTCACTGGCACACCGCCCGATGTTTACTCTGATACCATTTGTGATAGCTCAAGCCCACCGCTAACAAATGTTATCCGTTTTAGCCTGTTATGTATCGTCATCAACCTCACTGTTTCAAAACGCGTCTTCTAAGAAGAGGTTTCCACACATTTATAAGGAATGCTTCATTCCATACTCCAACCGATGAGGGATCTCACATGAACCATCATATTTACGTAACCCGTTTATGACACTATCTACACTACCTAACCTACTCGAAACTTTGATTATGGTATATAAAAGCTTCTACATGGGTTACCCTTTTTTTTAATCTCTCCCAATGGCATTATCTAGTGGGACAATGATTTGTCACATGGCCTCCTCTTCATATTCAATATTTATAAGTGTGGAATTAGGTGGAATGAGTGAGTTTTGGGAGATACCTTCTTCACATGGGCAACCCACATGCTCTTACCTTCCAACAAACCCCTCCCCACATCAGTCTCTCTGCCCAATGACTCCAAATCCAATCATCAATACTGAATTAATACTTCTTTTTCTTCCATAATGAGAAGTATTTTTAAAGAAATCCATAATTTTCTCTTCTTGGGTCATTCAATCCCATGGAATCTCCAACCTTTATACATTTTCTTTTGGATGCAATTTCTGAATATTCTATTGTTTTCTGGCTCATCTTTTGGGTGGGGAATGGCAAAAATATAATTGTTTTATGCTCAATCATTGAAGTTCCACCAGACCTTTCACCCATTAACAGCCCAAATGGCAATTCCCATGAATTATAAACTTATCCTCTAAATTGAATTGGATGTCACACAAATCGAAAAATAATAATAAAAAAAATACGTTCAAGCAACTATTCTGCTAATTCTTTAATTCTTCGGTATCAGTCTGTTCAAACCTCCACTTAATTTGTTTTAAGATCGATCATAATTCAACTAATTAAGAGATCAGAGTATAAGAAACGGGTAGAAGTTAATATTGTATAAGTAAGAGAAGGGTAATGTTCATAATGAGATAAGCCATAACGTGGCTCGTGCGGCGGGTGGTGTGTCCTGACTCAATTATGTTTCCCATATATCAATCAAACTGCCATCCCAAAACAGGGGGCACCGATTGGATAAGCGAAGGGAGTCAGGGCCCACCCACGTGGACAACACAGTCAGCTCGCCGCATGATTGGCTCCATTATAGATTTAGGAGGGGCCCATTTAGGAGTGTCACTCTTTCACCTCCTAATCAATCTCATTTCAGTCCCTCGCTCTTCTCTCCAACAAGAATTTTGTGGAAGCTTAAAAGAGTGATAACAGTTTTTGTTTTTGGGAAGTAACTACCTAAGTTTCAGTTAGATTTCAACTCCATGTCTGTAGTCTCTAAGCTCGAGTCCGGAGATTCCTGGGGAAGGAGGCGGAGCAGCGGCAAAGGTAACAGTGAGCTGAGGTTGCACAGGATTATCAAGGTCGAGAGGTTGTCGAACGAGTCTCTGGTGACACCTAACATTTGTGTCAAACCAGCACCGATCAGGCCGCCGAGCAGACTCCCTCCGTTTGATATGGACATGAGGGTTGCAAAAAGGGTGGCTTCCATTCCTTCTGGACATAGTTTTGCTGCTAACACAAGAACAGGCATGAAAGATGCCTGCAAGAAAAGAACCGTTATAATCAACTAAAAATTCTGGTGAAGTTGGGGGAGGACAAGTACATGCATACTCCGATTGGATGCAAAATTGTACTTTAGTAAATATTACCTGACCAAGTACCGTTATAACCAACGAATCCCCGATCGCAAACCACTCGTCACTAATACCCCACTCTCGATTTATTCCCGTAACGAGGAGCACCTAAAAAATGACCAGAAAAGCAAGATAAGTAGATAATAATGTATGGAACACAGACAAGAACTGGTGAAATGTTTCTATCATATCACAGACCTGACTCATTCCAAGTGCACAACCAAAAATGGTGGTTACAAGAAAAATTTTCCTAAGAGGAACTTTCTTGAGAAATCCATTATAAAGCCCAACGCCAATCAGTGATGCTATCGATGTAACAAACTTGACACGCCCGAGAAATTCGGGAGTGAATCCAAGTTTATTTGTACTGAGAAAACAATAAAACCACGTTCGGGAGTGAATCCAAGTTAGATGCTGAGAACACGAAATCTTAAAAGCGACTAAAAATGTGGAAAAAAGGGCAACATTTAGAAAGATAGTGGCCATACGTGAAGAAAAACATGGCAGAATCTGATTGTGGTGTTGCCTGCCACAAAAAAATAAATAATGTTGGAAGAAACACATTTCTTTGACTAACAGCACCCCACAATTCAACAACGTGCTTTCTTGAGCTCCGGAGAAAAGCATAGTTAGCTGAAGGACGATTTATCCCTCGCACAGGTTGCTCTTTTACAAGAACTGCCACCAAAGACGTTATCAATGGCAGCAAAGCTGTGACTCCAAAAACAAACCTGAGACACCCAAATCACTTTTTAGAGTTCACAATCAGCGCAATTGTTCATGTAACATCCATGCATCAAGAATTATAGTACCTTACACCATATGCCTCCACCAGTGAGCCACTAAAGTAGGAACTCACTATTCCACCAAAAGCCGAAGACCCCCAACATAAGGATTGAAGAGATCCTGACATACTTTGTGATTCACCACGAGCCCTCTCAACTACCATGGAATCTACGACCTATACAAAATTCTGATGTTTCAGAAAAAGAAACACTAGATTGCAAACCATGTAATTACGGATAACGTACATTTATGAATCTTTGTCAAGTAGATTGGACGAAGAGATATGCAGATGCACAAAATTCTGTCTTAAATATTAACATTCTTATATTCACAAGAATAAATGTATGCTTCAACTGCAATGTCGTTTTTGTTTGTTTTTTCTCTAAAAAAAATAGGAAAAGGAAAGAAAAAACTACACTTCAGGTTTCCTCACAAGTGTCAAACTTGAACATTTAGTGGGGGGGAATGCTAGCGTGAAATATCACACAATTGAGTCAAATCCCATCCTCCGAGCCTGTCTCACTGGTGAAGAAAAGGGAAAGGTGTTGGAGGTTTTGTGATGACTAAATAAATTTCCCATCTCTCACATTGATGAGTTGTCAGACTCAGAATGGAGCCATGATTTCCTCAAAACTTGACCAAAATAAAGATACAACCAATAAAAGTGAGACTAGGATGTGCTAGACAGCTTTCAAGATGCAAGAGAGCCTTTATATATTCTGAGTGATGCGCTTTGAGTTCATCAATGCACCTTTGACCTTCTGAACTCGAATGATTGATGTCTTGTAAGTTTGTACATTTTGGGATATGTGAACCCAGGTAAAAGAGTTCATCGTGAACCATCCAAGATCCAAGCAATTAAAGAATGATTTCTTTGGGTAGAATCAAATAGCAAAGAAGCCTTTCAACAGATAAAGATAGCCATGACCATAGTCTTAGTATTAATTCTACTTGACTTCAATATCTTACTGCAGCCAAGTCCTATCTTTGCAAGCATGCCAACAAGTGGTATCCAGGAGAAAGAGCTGATAGCAATTGTTTCAGCTATGAAATGTGGATGTGCAAAAGTGGAGACCCCATCTCTTAGGCAGTAAATCCCTCATCAAAGTGATGATAAAGCTCTAAAGTAGCAACCTAGAACAATGGTCAAAAGGTAGTGGACAAATTTGCTAAGGTCCAAGTTTTAGACCCAATATCGTCCAAGATTGGAAATAAGATTGCAAATGCTTTTTCTCAAGTTCTGTCCTAGGTGACTCTTACATTAATTCAGACGTTAAGCACTTCAACGCAACTAAGACAAACAAGTGGATCTAACTCTTTCCTTTCACAAATCAAGCAGGGAGTATCAAAGAGGCAGAGTGTGTATCTACGTTTTTCAGTAGAATCTAACAAATAAGCTTAGGTACAAACAAAGGACGATTGGTTGTTTGTAAAGAGTTTACATCTTATTGCGCTTGTCCTTCGGGAATCTATGCAGCTTGCTTAAGGGTCACATATAGGAACTCAAAACATAGAACGAATGGCAACTGATATTTACTGGGGAGGGCACGAAATTAGTAGTAAGGGTGTTTGAGACACAGCATGACGTCTGCCAGGACAACAAATATTTGGTAAGGTCCTCAACTAGGCTATTGCAATCTCTGCCCATTTCTCATTTGCCTTGGGATGGCGTGAACTTCATTGAAGGATTACCTCATTGAGGGGAAGGACTCCACCATAACAATGGTCAATCACTTCACAAAATACAAAAATTTGAGGACTTTAAGATCCTTACACTCCTTCAATGGCTAACCTATTCACAAAGGAAGTTGTGACGCTCACATGATCCTGAGAGGAACTATGTCCACCAATGATTATGTGTGTTAACAATCATTGGCGAGAGTTCTTTACAATCGAGGGAGACTGATCTAAAGCAAAGCAAATCATAACGCCATGGGGATACCAGAGGTCATTGAGATATTTAGGGACTTAGCTAATATTTGAGATGCTTTAGGATATCGCAGGTAAAGAAAATGACACCACACCTTGTATCAAGTTTCCACCATGAACCCTCTAGAGCAGCTATTCACTGGTCAACCCACTCCTCCCATGGTGCATTGTATATCTATTTCTTCCACAGTATCTTCAACTGACATGCATCCACCGTACAGACACTGTGGTGGATGGCTTAATTCAAACTCATGCAAGCTAAGCAACTCATGAAAGTTAACGTTGACAAATATCATAGAGACGGGGAACCTTATGAAGGTTTCAGTAAAACTGCAACCTTATCAGCAACAGGGTGAAATGCGAAGCTGGGCCTCAAAGTATTATGGCCGCTACTGCAATGTGCTAAAAGGAGTATTGAAGGTTGCCTACCATTTTATTAGAGTATTAATAGGAAAATATTTGGAATGTTATTAGTATATCAGTGGTGGCCTAAATTTAATTACTTGGTAGTTTGTTACGGTGGGGTGGTTACACACCAAGGGAGTTGGAAACTTCAATGATAAGCATAGTTTTGGGAACTGGTCCACTGTGAGACTTGGTCTATGCACCATATTTCACACTCAAAACTAAGGATCAAAGTCCCAAATACTTGTATGTAAAGTTTATGTAAACAATGAATTATTATGATGCCAGCCTAAATTCTGGTCTCCATAAAAAGCACATCTAGCATCACTGAAAAAGTACTTTGATAGAAAGAGAGAAATAAACGCAAAGTAAAAGACACTTACAACATCTGAGAATGCTACAGAAAGAGATCCAAGAAGTATACAGAAAGCTGCACCATATTTGCTATCAACAAGAGTGGCCATCAAAGTCCATGAGAGTGCACCAAGCAGTCCTGATAAAATCAAGTATGATCTCCTCCGATAACCAAAAAGAGGAACAGAATCGCTGCATTTGCCCAAAAGCTCATTAGAAAATTAATTTTCTTCCATTTGGTGTTTGGTGAGACTGAGGAAGCCAGGTTGGAGACTCAGGTAAAGAGAGAAACAAAGAAGAGAAACACTTATACCTGATAAACCCATATAAAGGTTTGATAAGCCACGGAAAAGCAGAAAAGCCAGATACTACAGCTGTCTAGTCAATAAATAATATTTATCAGATACCTAATTACCACAATCTTTTTGCCTTGATCAAAACAAAATTCTGAAACTAAGTATCCTTTAAACACATGAACATTTTAAAGAATACTAAGATAATAAACTTCATTGAAAATTTCATCACAAAGGAAAATGACTCTATCACACCGAATAAAGAAGCGTTATACAAAAGAATGTCGAGCAGAAAACAAACGTCAAAAGTTCATAACATACAACTATCAGCATGCACCATTAAGGTAGGTCAACACTGAACATCATAAATTTGTAAGTAAGACCTAAATATTTATGATCCCAGGACTTATAGTATGTACCTCTGCCGGATCTAGGTGTAGGTCATCCTTTAAGTAAAAACTAACAGCAAGCCTTGCTAAGGCTAAAACCCCTTGAACAAAATAGACCATGGCGACAGCCACATTATCTGGGGATAGGTCCACCCCAAAAAATTTAATGGCGCTTGGATAATATTTCTTCTTATGAGCCGTATTTTGACCACCGTATGAGAGCATCCCTTCCCTGTCATTACCTGGATCATACAAGCAATAGAACAATAAGGGGAAACAAGTGATAAGGTACATTCATAGTGTGCAGGCTTTGATATAATATGATGAGTAGCAACCAAATGCAACGCTAAAGCGTCCAAAGCTTGAGAATCACATCAATGTCGTATTTACAAGCTATTAGAGCTCTTTTGCATCTAATTCTTCTAGAAATTAACAAATGGATGATAAAGAAGCAAAAAAATAAGATTAAAGCTTCAATCCAAAACTATTTCCTTCATCGATAGAAACATAAATCCATATACACGATCTATCAATCAACCTTCAGTGTGCACGCGAGGGATCATCCTAAACTCCGGAGATTCTGACTTTTCCCCCCTTTCTTACTCTGCAGTATTTGACCCCAATTCTAATGAAAAAATGAGTTACGAAACACAATTTATTTCGAAATCAGAATCAAAACTGCTCCTCCAATGAAACCTCTTTCTTCATCAATAGCAATCGCGCAATCAATGAACCTTTATTACATTTGAAAAACTCTCATCCTGGATTCCGAAGTATCTTTTGCGATTCACCATGAAACCGATTCTTAGCAACGAAACAAAATTTAAAGAAGACAAACAGTTCGTATTCAAATCTCAAAGTTCCAATTTCCAAAAACTCCAATAAATGGCGTACTCCTACGAACAAAACAAAACAAAACAAAACAAAACAAAACAAAATGATAATCTTACTACTCCAAGAATTAGGCAAAGACTCATCATCCACGTCCATTTGCGACAAGGGAACAGCGACGGACATGTCCTCTTTCAGCGACCGCGAACGTCAACTCCAGTTGAATGTTCCAGCGCCAAGAAGGGCCAGCTTACGACGTATCTTGAAGGAAGGAGGGAAGGAAGGAAGGAGGGGAAGGGCAGAATTGGGTTTTCGAAGCGTGAGATCGAGAAATTGAGAAATTTAATTAAGTTTCCTAATTTGGATTATAATATTAATTGCGATTTAATTAGAATAAAATGACTAAACTGACCCTCTTCTGAATTTGAGATGTAGTGTAAAATGAAGACCATGGAGGTGGAATATAATATTAATTAAGGCTCCTAATTTGGATTATAATATTAATTGTGATTTAATTAGAACAAAATGACTAAACTGACCCTCTTCCTGGTTGCGCCAAGAAAAAGAATTGAATTTTGACGATTTCGGTTGCTTTTGCGTGGTTGTCGATGTGGAATTTTTTTCTATTTTTAAAATGCTTTTCCACAAAGAAATGCCTCAAATTTTCAAAATTCATTTCCATTGAGGTTAATTTTGTTCAAATATGTCCGAAAATAAATTTAGTGTTAATAAATATATATATATATATAGAAAATAAAAATTAATTTATAAATAAATTTAATATTTTTATTAGCCAGAATCAACCACCTCGACCTAATTCTATTGACTCGTTAAATCATTACATGAAACTTTATATCTATGCGAAAGGAAAAAAAAAATATACATATTTATAATTATATTTAATTAAATGATAAGTTTAATATATTTTTTAAAAAAATTAATTGAAAGAAAAAAAAATTAATGTAATAAATTTATAATTTAAGATTTATTTTTGTTCGCAATTAATATATTAAGTCCAATTAGTTTTAGAAAACACACGTTTTATAATTTAAAAAATAAATAATAAAAGTGCGGCCCAAGCCCATATTCCTTTAAAGTTTAACTGGGCCAAGTTCAAAGGCCCAATTTAATCATCTAATAAAAATGGAAATTACAAAAATATCCTCGGATGCCAATATGAAAACAACTGGGAAGATCTTTCTTCCTCGATTCACTGAGAAAAAAAAGGTACGGCACTGGTAATGGATCCTCTCTCGGCTCTCAGAGACTTCACCATTCGAGGCGAGCTCGACAAAATCGTCCGAGTCAACGGCGAGTTCCGTTTCGGCTCCGACTATTCCTTCCCTTGCTCCGCCGAAACAGCTTACCGGTCCAAACAGGGAAATCTATACACTATAGAAACCCTCGTCTATTACATCAAGAATCACCATATCAAGCACACAGAGTACCTTCAGAATGCTCGTACTCAGGGAATTTCTTCCGTCACTTTCCCCGACCGGAAGCCTTTGCTTGATTATCTTACTGGCAAGGTCTCCTCCTCCGACGCCATCGAGTTTCTTGTCCCGCAAAATCCCAAGTTCCCCGATTTGCCCTCTGTCGATGAGTATCGCCCTGAAGATCCGGTGATTGTTGGTGCTGCTATAGATGCGGTGGATGAGGACGACGGTTTTAAGGACTCTACTAATGTTGATTATATGGCGATGATTAGGGCTATTGAGAGACCGTTGAAGGATAGGGAATCGTTGTTGGAATGTAAGAACAGGAATTTCTATAACGTGCTTGTGACCTCCACGAAGCGCGAGGAGGAGAGGCAGCGTATTGAATCGCAACAGAGGAAGGATGGTTTAGTTGCTAAGAGTAGGTTAATGGGTTCTGATGACAGGGGCTTGGGGGGATATGGTGATGATTTGGGTTATGATGCGAATCCGAAGCCGAAAATGCACTTGAAAGGAGGGAAGATTGGAGAAGGTGTGCCTATAATTCTGGTTCCGAGTGCTTTTCAGACTCTTATCACAATTTATAATGTAAAGGAGTTTTTAGAAGATGGTGTTTTTATACCCACGGATGTCAAGGTTAAGCAGATGAAAGGGGCGAGGCCTGATTGTGTGACCGTGCAGAAGAAGTTCAGTAGGGACAGAGATAGGGTGGTGACTGCGTACGAGGTTAGAGATAAGCCCTCGGCTCTGAAATCAGAGGATTGGGACCGTGTTGTAGCTGTTTTCGTATTGGGAAAGGAATGGCAGTTCAAAGATTGGCCTTTTAAGGATCATGTTGAGATTTTCAATAAAAGTAAGTGAACAATTGATCCCAAATTAGTTGATTTTGTTCCTTAATACTCTCTTTAAGTAGAGAAATTTGCAATTCATTAATAAGCGTGTTGACTGTTTTGCAGTTATTGGATTTTTTATGCGTTTTGAAGACGACAGTTTGGAATCAGCTAAGAATGTGAAGCAGTGGAATGTTAAAATTATTTCGGTAATCTTCTACTTCCCTGATCCTCCTCCTCTAACCTGTTGCATTGTCTTGATTCAAACTTTGAATTTTGAAATCCCCCTCCGTCTCTGTGCTTATTTTTGTTTGCATTGCCCCTTGTAGTTAATTCTTCCCTATTGTTCTTCAGCAACGTCCTGTAGTAATTTAAATAATGTTTCCTTTTGCAGATTAGCAAGAACAAGCGACACCAAGACAGAGCTGCAGCATTGGAGGTGTGGGATAGGCTAGAAGAATTTGTAAGGTCACGGTCTCACTCTTGATGTGAATTTTATCGCGCACCATTTTCCCCTTTTTGTGCCTTTACTTGTTGGGGAATGCTCTTGTTTGGTGTCCTGATAATCGTACCGAGTCTTGTTCCAGATGTATAATAACACTTCTAGGAATTCTTAATGAGAATTAGTTTATGACCAATTAGATTATTTGAAAGTAAAAGTTAGGAACTTCGAGAAATCTGAGTTTATATAGCTTACATGTTGCTAGTGAGATTGTATTTGTAAAAGTTAATGTATCTCTTGAGAGTTGAGTTTTATTGCTCCAAGCTTATATATGTTTGCTGCATTGCGCCTATGCAAGAAAATTCTGGGAGGTTAAGAAAGCATGATGGTACTTCCTTTTAAAGATGAAGAGCAGCTTCGTGTTTGTTAGCCATCCATAGGATCTTGTTTTGGTCTCTTTGTCGAGAAATAAATTCCTCACTTTTCAGTAATAAGTCTCCACCCTTCGATATCTTTTCAGATAATTCTCTTTGTACTGCCTTGTATTAGTTTAATGCTCATCCCCGTTTGCTGGTTATAGTCAGTCGATAATTGGTGGGTTCTTTTTCTCTTGTATTCACCTATGGTGGCTGGGATTTCCCCCCTTCTTTTGTACATTTTAGTCATCAATGCAGTTTGTGCAATTAGGAAATTCATAGTTTAGGCTTGACTTCACAACTTCAAGCTATACAGACTAATGTTTTCAAGGCACACTTCTTGCCATAGGTGACTATTGGTCGCTTGAGGGCCATTATAGGATAGTAGCTTCATCAAGGCTTTTCCCATCTTTGCTTCATTTTCTTATTATGACCATTTATCATGTGAAGGTATGCATTTTAGGCTGACTTTTTCCATCTTTACCTCTTCGATCCTTCTGCTGCAACCATCAAGTTTATCCTAGCAATTTGTTTCTTTTCCTTCTTCGATCTCAACCTTAAATTTTATCCCAACAAGTTCTTTTTCCTTAATTCTTTTGATTTTAGGCTGACCGTTTCTTCCTAGTTGCCAATATAAAGGGGGAGAAATTGTAGCCCAACGGCCATGGGATTAACGCAAGGGTCACAGAAACATACTAAGTTGGCTCTCTATTAACCGTTCGTTTGAAGTAGCAAGTAGTCGAGTTACCAAAGCAGGCTTCTTATACTTGTGGTTATTGAAAAAATGTAGATAATTCACTGGTAACTTCATTCAATTCATTTATTGATGATTCTTTCTTCTCCTACTTCTTATTGTTTTATATACCTTCTGTTTCTAACCACTGATGGAAGTATATTCACAAGTATTTTAGAACTCACAAACACAGAATCATGTATTTTATTCAAAAGAATCTCTGATGTAATACAAAGTTCTTGGAAACAAATGCCATGAGGAGAATATAAAGATAGAAAACACCTTCAACCAAAGGGAGGACACTCCAAAAGAATCTGAACGCAATAAATGACCAACCATGAACTATACTTATTAAAGATAGGCAACTGATAAGAAGATCAGTACAACTTGAAAGCTGAAGCATATGTAGAAGCCAACAAGATGGAGAATAGTAGAGGTTTTGACAAATGGATGGAGCTTCCGTCTGATGAGTTGTTGTCTGGTGATGGAACAGTCTTAGATCCAGTTCCTGCATATACAATTTGGTACGTTAATTATGTAGTTGTCATGCGAACGAAACAACACAGCACGCTGTTAAGCGTTTGTCATGTACATACCTGAAGGAACATTGTTTGAAGATTCCGGTGATCCTGCTGGAGAGCCGGTGGGAGAAGCAACTGGCAATTTTCAGGTATTAAAAGTTAGCACTTTAGTTAGAGTTTGATATTTGTTCATAACCCTAATGTCTATACATAAATAATCCTCCTGCTCATTGTTTATGTGCAGTGGTGCCCAGAAATTTTACACATGACTGAATGCTTACCATTGCAGCTGCTGATGGAAGGAGTCTGAACATTGCAAGCCTGGGGCAGAGCCAGAGCCTGGGTTTGGTTGATGTTGACCCCAAGCGAGGAACCACCACCATTCAGGACCTGGCACAAGCACTGTGGTTGTGAGCGGACAACGGTTGCAAGCTGTGTGCAGCATCCTTGTGATGGGGTAGAAGAGTTCCCTGTAATGTAATTCAGGCACGGTGACAAGCTGATCAGCACATTCGTACAGTCCGACTGTGCCGCTGCTCCTGCCCAGTGAACGGCAACGATAACAGCAAGCAGAGTCATCACCATCTTTCCCTGTGCCATTCTTCTATGGAGTACTATTACACAATTGCTTCAGTTAACAACTTGATGAGAACTCAGAAGGTAGAAAGTTTGATTTGTGAAGTTTCAGAGCAGAATTGTTCTGTTTTTGTAGGGAATGGAAGGAAGAAATGGACAAAAGGAAAGAAGTTTGATTTGGTGAACCACTTCTCCTACTTTCTTAACAGTTTTCTGTGGTAAGAGCTTTTGAGGTAAAGTTGTTCAAACTTGGGGCCTTGACACCTAATGAATGGTATATGGGGGTCGGTTAACAAGGCCACCAATTTCTTCATCAGGAAAGAACCCAAGAAAACTTAGGCGTCAAGGCTGTAGACTTAGATGGCTGAACTTTATTAATGACGTGAAGGAAGCGTATTCTGGGTTTTACCTTTCAACTGTTCTTGGCTTCGACTTTTATAACTTTCTGTCTGGTCAATCGTAATCCTAACCCTTTGAGAAATTGGTATTATTTTCATAAAATATGAAGGGAGCTGGAAAGTAAAAAGATCCGTCCCTCCCTCTTCAGATGCCACGTCCTTTTCATTGATTAAAATAGGGGTATGCATTTCAGATAAGGATGTGAAAATCTCTCTTTAGTAGACGCATTTTAAAATCGTAAAGCTGATGATGATGATAATATGTAACGGGTCAAAGTAGACAATATCTATTAACAGTTTTTCTTTTTTTTTTTTTTTTTTTTTTGGGGTGGGAATTCTTAATTC
>NW_019268517.1:1003236-1008048 GCF_002738365.1 Cucurbita moschata
CTATTAACAGTTTTTTTTTTTTTTTTTTTTTTTTTTTTTTGGTGGGAATTCTTAATTCTCTTGAGCTCTCCAATTGCTTCCTTGATACAAAAATGAAATGATGCTCCCTAATTCTTTCAAATTTTGAGACACATTCAAAATTAGAGGAATCTCTTGCCATTGACACATTCAAAATTAGAGGAATCTCTTGCCAAAATGGAGTAGTATATAATGATATATAGATAGGCAGAAAATGCATCCATGTATCAATAAGAATGGAGATCATCAGAGACTAGAAAAGATAAAAGTGGAAGCTAGGATGGTAATTTGACCTTTCTAAAGACTAGAGAAGATAAAACAGAGTAATCTAATCGGACTTCATTATGAACTCAAGGTCACAGTTGTACAGCTCAAATAAGAGATCTAAAGAACAGGTCCTGTTCAGGTAAGGTCATCTGTTTGGACGTTCTTTATGAATTCAAGCAATGGGAAAATCAAATTCTTTGGACGCTGAAGCTGGTTTGTTAAGATCTTGCTTTCTCAAATCTCCCACTTTTCAAACTCAATTATGATAAAACCATAAGTAGCACCTTTGAACTTCAGCACAACAGATGATAAATCAACCCATAGAAGTTCACATTTTGTTTGTTTGCTCATGTATTCAGGAACAAGAAATGTTAACAGCAACATTACGCTATAGAAATGTCTGAAACTAGGGAAGAAAAGGGTAGAATACACTCTGCTTGCAGCTCATCAAAGTTAAGGTAGCAAGAAAAGCAAGCCTCGGCAGATGTAACATTTAGATCTTAAGCTGAAGGAAAGCTAGCTCCATCCTTGATAGATTCGCGCCAAGCAACCTCCCTAGCTCCGTTCTTGTCTACAATCTTGATAACGAAATTCGGTGGGGCTACAACAAGCCTGGACCTAATCTCCAGTATGCATTTATCAACCAAATCAATGGCTTCTTGTTCTGTCATGCCACTATGGTAATGTCTATCCATCATGGCGAGTGAAAAGTAAGACCCATAACCAAAAGCTCCCTTCTCAACCTTGTGAAGGGTGGCAATATAGTCTATGTAATAGAGGGATGGGCCAGTTTCCTTGTCATATCCCGCCAGAAGAATGTTCACGGAATATGGATTCTGAAAATCAAAAGTTCACAGTTGAAATCAGGTTCGTCTTTCTAAATTACAACCCACCCAACAAGTTAATTTCCCATGACACCAAATAAGCTAGGAGCGTGAGACTCCTTATATACCTTTTACAGCTCAATCGCAGTTATAGACAAACGCAGAAAGAACTAGTATTGGATCATCTATTATTCTGCTCAGAGCAACAAAAACCAAATTACTATGTAGAACTCCATCACGGTGTGCTCATCTACACTAGAGTACATCATAGCTGCATAACTCTACCCTAGCTTAGCCTTAAAGAAAGGTGATCTTTGCCCTAGTCGCCATGAACTTCGTTATAGGGATGAAACATGATGGTTGGTTATTTGGCAAGTACACGCCTCAGAAAGAAAGACTAAAAAAAGAGACCATGCTCGTGCTTGCTGGGGCCGCACCATGAAGAATGAGTTCGATAAAACTAAGAAGGTATGATAGTAAACAAGAAATGATTTTTATGAGAGTCACTTACATTTGGAAAATACTTGGAAAATCATGAGTAAAATTAAATAGAATCACAAAGAAACCGAGAATCCACAAGAAATTCCTAGAGTAAGAGGTGACCTATAAGACATAAGTCACTGTTAATTCAAAGATTTAATGAAAGCCTTGCCTAATGATAAGGAATGAACTAATAAGATGACAATTCCAAGAGCAAGACTGAAACAGGATATAATACACATAAACATTGTCATGATTATCAGCTTGATACAAGAAAAAAAGAACAAGTAACAAAGTGTTAATAGAATGCAATATCTCTAGAGGTTTATCTGCCTAATTTCTTGTCACTATGGACATTCTTAAAAATGACAGAAATCGAGGGTTTTCCTAAAAATTTCTTCACTGTGAGTCATTCTTAAAGATAGACAGAAATTTCCTCGCTCTGTCTAGACATTTGAACAATTTTAAGCTCCAAAAAGTTGGATTGAAGACAGAACCATTCAAAAATTATCATCATGACCAAATGATTGAAACCGCTTATCCGATGTAAACTCAAAGCCCAGGATCGAAAATTCAAGGTTAGCTGAAATTTTAATCAGATAAAAGTAATAGTAATAAGAAATGATATACCTTCCGCAAGGCGGTTGCGAGTTCACCACGAGTGAAGTTAGCAGCAGCAGCAGTGGTCAAGGGGATCCCATTGCGAAACTGATACAAAGACACATTCTTCTGTATATACTCGGTGAACTGAACCCTATTCAATCACACAACGAAGATCACAATCGACAAAAGGCAAACGATTAGAGAAGAAACAATAATTGAATAATAAAAATCTCAAACCTGTCGCCAGGTTCGCCGCTAGCTGCGACGAGCTTGTGGGAATCGAGAACCATGATCTTGTCCTCATTGGATTTATGGACCAAAATACTGTGCACCGCCGATGTATCCGCCGCCACTATGACGAATCCGTTGCCCACAAGTCCGAATACGCTCTCCATCCCTTCTTGTTTCTTCTTCTTCTTCTTGAAATCGATCTGGTTTTCCAAAGCCTCTGAAATTTGGGAGTTCCCCCTTTTCCAATTATGCTTAGCAATGACTTGAAGCCCAAGTTCTCTCCAAGCCCCATTTTCATTTTAATGATTAAACATATAATAATGAAATTTTAGAAATATATTTCAAAAAAAAAAATTATTTAAAAATTTTTCTGGAGAAATAATTAATTTATCTCAAAATCATTAATAATTTTATTTTCACTATTTTTTTAGTTATTTAAATATATAATAAATTATAAATAGGTCCTGTCACAACGTGACTGTCTCTTAATAATTATTAATGTAAATCTACCTATATTAAATGGATCAAAGCAGAAAATATCTGTTAGCAATGGGCTTAGACGGTCACAAATGATATCAGAGTCAAAAACATGTTTTAAAACCGTGAGGCTGACAACGATAATTAGTTTTGAGCAATTCTATGTTGGTGACCTCTTGAAAATTTTTCTAGGAAGCATGTGAGTGAGAAGAGAACATCCTAAAAGACTCGTGTTAGTTTATGATAACAATTTTCGATCTTAGAAGCAGTTCAAGACGAGTGATTAATATAACTATGTCATATGATAGATATAGAGGAATGTCAGAACTATCAAGTGCCGAATCCAAAATCTAAATTCTTATCTAATTATTAGTCACAATTGGACAAAAAAGAAGTCTTTAGCTCGAGATCGTAAACAGCCGAACCCATCTAATCATCCAATTCCAACCATAATGTTTCAAACCAAACAAGAAAATTGAATGGAGTTTGAGTGTTTGAGGCGTTCATGATAGAATATGTTACAGGTTGACCTCCCAGTCTGACTTTACTTAATTGATGTATGTGTAAATGTGAAGCATGTTCTTGACAAAATGATATGGTCTGCAAGAAATGGCAGCAGCTGGTTCTTTAGCAGTGTGCTTGCTTGCTTGCTTGCTTTGTGGATCCCATAGACACAGACAGACAAATCTGCTTTTAATATTGGCTGGTGGGTGTCATTTTGAGGGATTCATTACCTATGATTACATATGTTTTGAGGCTGTTTCTTTTGCTTTCAGTCAACTAGTGGGAAACAATTTTGTAACCGTATAACGTTTTAAAACGCGTTCATTAGAGAGAGATCTTCACACCCTTATAAGGAATGCTTCGTTCTCCTCTCCCATTGATGTGAGACCTCAAAATCCACTCCCTTTTGAGGCTCAGCATCCTCGCTGACACACCGTCCAGTGTCTGGCTCTGTACCATTTGTAACAGTTCAAGTCTACCGTTAGTAGATATTATCATCATCTTTGGGCTTTCCCTTCTGGGTTTCCCTCTAAATTTTAAAACGCTTCCATTAAGAAGGTTTCCACACACTTATAAGGAATGCTTCATTCCCCTATCCAACTGATGAGGGACCTCAAAATCCACTCCACTTCAAAGTCCAACATCCTCGTTGTCACACCGTCCAGTATCTGACACTAATACCATTTGTAACAGCCCAAGTCTCCCGTTAGTAGATATTATCCTCTTTGGGCTTTCCCTTCTGGGTTTCCCCTCAATATTTTAAAACGTGTCCATTAGGAAGAGGTTTCCACACACTCATTCTCCTATCCAACTAACGAGGGACCTCAAAATCCACTCCCTCTCAAAGTCCAACATCCTCGCTGACACACCGTCCAGTATCTAGCTCTAATACCATTTGTAACAACCCAAGTCTGCGGTTAACAAATGTCATCTTCTTTGAGTTTTCCCTTTCATGCTTCTCCTTAAGGTTTTAAAACTCGTCTATTAGGGAAAGGTTTCCACACGTTTATAAGAAACAGGTCGTTCCCAGTCATACCAAGAGCTCAAAAATTTAGAACATATAAAAAAAACAAAACCAAAAACAAAGGCTTTTTTCTGAATCTTGGTTTCCATTACTGTCAAAACCTGCAACATTGTCCCCTGCTTTGTCTTTCTAGTTTTGTTCATTTGTGTTATCATCATAAAGAAGATGGCATGCCTGAGAAGACAATGAACAAAAAACCAACTTTTTACAGTAAAAGTGATGAAAAATGCACAGCAGTCAGCAGGAGAAAAGGGGGGAAAATTCAGATTTCACACTGTAATAAATCATATATTTTTCTTCAACTTTTTTGGGGTTTTTCACCTCTTTCACATCCTATGGTAAATAACTATCATTCATACATCCACTGAAAAAAAAAAAAAAAAA
>NW_019268517.1:1008975-1014885 GCF_002738365.1 Cucurbita moschata
AAAAAAAAAAAAAAAAAGGTGCTACCAATGTGTATTCCTACACAGAGAGAAAGAATCAAGAAATGAAGAGAAAAAGAAGCCAAAAAAATATTACTCGATCCTCCACATGTCGTCGCTTTACAGGACGAGTTCTTCCAATCCTGCAAGAACAAGAGCTTTTCATGATTAGAACACGATATTAAGTACAGAAGTAATCAGCAATCGACTCAGCCGATATTCAACAGGAATAATGCTTAATGGGAGTAACAATCATTACCCGAAAGCCAAGCGTCGTCATCGATTAGGCGACCGAATTATGCAGGTGTGTACTAAAAAGTGAGTAAACTCAGGTAATAACAAGATATGATGAGCAAAGGCACAATGTGTTGGGAAGAAAGGTCAGTGCTATTAGGTAACCTACAGGGACTTCAAAATGAGGACCTGAAACAAAAAGCAAAAGCAATATGAGACAAAACAAGGTGAGACCCCACAGCTGAACCAAGAAAAGAGAAGGAAAGCATACTTTTTTGGGCTGTGAGCTACGAGGTGTCCCCATCAGCCTTCAATGGATGAGCTCCACCACCGTCTGGGGCCAGATTTGCAGTCAAATCAGGTAGCTTTCTTGAGGGTTGAATTATGGGAGTGTTGAACAAAGCTTTGTAAAGGAGATTCAAACAAATTCTAATCTACTCTTACTCTTTGGGGAGGAATCTTCTTGCAAAATCTTCTACGACTGTGATATACAAAGTTTCGGGTCGGCCGAAAAACGATACCTCACGATGGCTTTAGCTACAAAAGGGATAGCTCACTATGGCTGGATTGTGTAGCCATTGGATCTCGCTTTCAGAAAAAGTTTAACTCGGTGTATCCATGTGCGTATGGAAGAAGCTCTTCAACTTCGACTCTCGAACTGGAATAACTCATGCTTTTCTTTAATCTCCCTCGACTTGACTCAACCTCGGCCCAAAACACTCCATAAACCGGTCTATGATCTGAAAACCTTGACTCTCCACGGACGTAGGATAGCTGATGGAGGCCTTCTCCATGCCATAATATCCGATCGCACCTTCATAAACAGAAGACGTAAATCAGCGTGCTGAATTAGTAGACGAAAACTTTCCTACCATGCTAATGTAATAATAAGTTGAGATTGGCAAGATTGAATTACCAAGCGGGTTTACGACGCTTTTCTTTTGGGTAAGCGCCCTCTCCTGCATATCGATCTGAATTAGTTGAATACTTATATGTAGGAGGAAAGTAAATCTTTCCCTCATTCCATCCAGCAAATACATGCCCAAGTCTTTGTTCTATTCGTAGCTGCATAGGAACATGGTTGGTTAATTATAACGATGCGTTCGAAGTTCCAATGTTTTTCGAAGACGAGGTTATGCAGACATACCTGATCTTTCTCAAGCAATGCCCTCCAGTTTTGCATCTCTACGAGCGCCTTGGCCGAACGGTAAGAAAGAGCGATTCGATAGTTTAAATCCCCGAGCCAAATAACGCGACTGCAAGATAGCTTAAGATGGTCAGAACAATGAACATAACTAAATTCTGTCTGCAGATGTTGATGAGAAAATATCTTACTCATGCTCGAGGATTGTTTCAGGGGATTTCTCGTCGCTGCCTGCACCGTGAACTCGTGGAAACCTTGTCTTTTTAAGTATCTCCATCACGTCGGAGTTTCTTCGAAGCTCGTCGCCTTCTTTCTCTCCAGATGTTAAGTGAGTACAAATGAAGCAAAAGCTTGTTTGATGCAAAGACATGCTAATAGAAATCGATCCCTGCAGTAGATCAGAGCGTTCGTTTCGATTAACAGAAAAGTTTCAAGATATTAGAAACCGAAACCGTAGTTGTCGAGTGATTGATACCTTATTTCCAAGGTAGCCCATCAATCCTCTACCAACACACGAAACCTTCATGTTTCGAACATGATCCCTCAAGTCACTTTTCACCCATATTGTGAGAAATATGCCAACCATTTGTTTGCTTGCAACTAAGCAATATCTTGAATGTCCTGGCATTCTATATCCACCATCCTGGGATGACGATCCACCATGCGACATCGGCGAAAACAAAACCGTGCTCGGTGACTCCCACGAAACATTATCATCATCTGACGAACCCCATCTCGAACAGTCACTAGGCCTCGAATCACTCGGCCTGCAAAAGTCGCTCGGCCTAGAGTAATCACTCGGCCTGCAAAAGTCACTGGACCTGGAATAGTCACTTGGTCTTGAGTAGTCACTTGGTCTGCAGTAATCACTCGGCCTGTGGCTCCCTCTAAAGTTAGGACCAAAATCACTCGACCGATGACCGAAGATAACACGGTCACATACACTAAATCTTCGGTCGAGTCGTGGCTGTGGTAATGAAGGATCATTATCCATTCTCCAGCTGTGAGTTGTTTGAAACGATCGTCGATGGAAGAACGATGAATTCTTCTGCCTAGCAGATCCCTCAAAATCTGCATTTATCTCCACAACGGGTTTTGGAATTGGAGAAGGCGTGTAACACGCATTCCCCATGCTAGTTCCGGGAAGATTGTTTAGAGTCTTTCGAATGAGAGCCTGCCATTTTTTAGCAGGACCGTTGTCTTCTGCACCGAGTATATTACCAGCATTCAATGGCACTATCTCCTGAAATCTGAAATTCACAACGAAACAAACTTACCAACCATCTTCCCTTCTCCAAAACTTATGGAAGAACAAACTAAAATGAGTGAAAGAGTGTATCAAAATTCATACCCAAGAACATAAATATCAGCAGGGGGTGAGGATTGAAGCCAATCATCCAGATTTAGATTGTTAGGAGGAGATCTTCCAGCCACGTTCCATGTAGCAACAAAAATGCTGAAGAAAAACCATTCAGTTTTGGATCAAAACCAACCAAAATCAAGAACAGAAGAAGAACAAACAAATCTTTACCTATAGTTCTGCACATCTATAATTCGAGGATGGTCAAGATTCATCTTCCCTCGGCGTCCCGGCTCGCCATTTTTGCTAAATTTCTCTGAGAATTGATGAAAAAAGTTATGATAAACAGTTTTTCCAAGAATCAAACTCACAAAAACGAGGTGGATTAGCCTGTGTTTATGAACCTGTTTTGCTTTTCTTGATGGTGCAAGGCTCCCTCTCTGAGAAGCTTCTGCTTCTGTAATCGATATCACTTCCTGTAGAACAAAGAACGTCATCAATGGAGAAAGAACTTCAACCCAGAAGCAGAAAACGAAAGATTTCAATCAAAATTCAAAGACCAACCTCTATAAGCAACATCCGCTTGAAAATCCTCGCTTTTGCACCTGATATTGAACCATTTCCTGACCATTTTCTTGGACCATGAGAGCTTCAAGAACCAAAAAACAATCAGATTCCCAATTTTTTTCCTTCAGAAAACATAAGAATCAGTATATCCAAGTGGGGTTTTAAAGAAATTGAAGAACAACCTTGCTTTTCTTAGAATTCTCATCGCTCATTGTTCCACCACTACTTCATACAGCTCCCACTACTACTCAGAATTCAAGGGTTTGGCTTCAAATCATCAAAAACCCATCAGAATCCAAGACAAAGAGACAAAGAACTCTCCATCCAAAAAAACCCTTAAAGGGTTTCTTCACAAACACCCAACAAGATCAAACCCAAAATCCCCCTTCCTTCCACTAAACAAGAGAGGCCCAAAAGAGAGGGGGAAAGCTTAGAACAAGAAGAAGAAGAAATGGGGAGAGATTGTGAAGTAGAAGAAGGCAATGCAGAGAAAGTTTTAGATAGAGAGATAGAGAGAGAAAGTTTTAGAGAGATATAAAGCTCATTGAGCTTCTCTTTCTCTATTCTGTACACCAAAGGGCCTCGTTCTCTGTAAAAACAGCTAAGTATCGAATTTGAACAGTATAAAGTGCAGAGAAGAAAGAAAGAAAGAAAGAAAGAAAGAAAGAAAGAAAGAGCGAGTGAGTCAGTGTTAAGGGTCTCCCTTCTCCTTCCCCTTTTCCTTTTTAATTCTAGCTGAGACAGACTCAACATGATGGAGCGACGGGCATGCCTTTTATTACCCTTCTTTTTCTTCTTTACCCTCTCTCAAACATCCCCTAAACCAAAGGGTCTCCCTAAAAAAGCCTGCCCTCTTTGGTCAACAAAACAAACCCATGGTTAACTAGCCTCACCCTCTTGCTCGAGCCCACTACCCGTAAATATTAGACTTTCTCTCAAAAAAAAATTTAAAACTTGTATGTTCGGGAGATGTTTCGGGTTCCTAGAATTCAATGTCTGGCTCTAATACTATTGGTAATAGACTTTCCTCTCCAATCCAACCAAACCCTGTGAGCTTAATGTGTCTGTTCTTGTTCTTGTAGCCCTGTTTTGGTCTACCATGAAAGCAAAAGCAACCTAAAGAAGGCAATAAAGAAAAAGCAAAATGTGTATATGAGAGTAGTAAATGTTTCTTGTTTTGTTCTTTTGTGAGTCGAGGAATGTTTGCGGGAGAAGGCACAGTAATTTCACAAAAAGGGTCTTCGATGCCTTCTTTAACGCATTGGCTTTCGTGTTCTTCCACCTCCATTGAGCTACTTCTTTGTTTAAACTAATCAAAGCTTTGAACTTTATCATTTTTATGGCTACGAAAAGACAGGGGAGAGAAGGAGAAGACTCAGCTACATACCACAAATACTGTACTCATACCAACCAAGATCGAGTTTTTACATCTTTTTCCCAATAATGATTGGAAGAGATACGGGCAAAAGCCACTCTCTGCCCCAATATCCATGTTTTTTAGCTTCCAATTTTGACTTCGAGAGGACAAACAAAATTCACCTTCTTTTTTGGTTCCTTCTTCAATTGCTTGGTTTAAGAACATTGTAGAATACGAGGATGTTTGGTCCAAATTATCCTGTTTCTTTCATTCTGGATCATTGGATCAAATTCCTACTTTCTTCTCCTTGATGCAATATTGAAACAAGTACAAAAAAAGTATATAATTTATTTTCAGAAATTATTTCATATACGTTCCAATCCATAGTAATTTACGAACTTTACGAACGTTTTTTTTTTTACTAATTTATTAATACACGAGACATTAAATTATGTTTCTAATTTTAAGAATTCAAAACCAATAATTATTATCTTTACATTTAATAGCAGACTCGACAGTTAAATTAATGGTAACGTACATTTAATTTTTGAAAGAGACTTTATGCTTAAAAAAATATATATTTAAATATAATTAAATTTAGAGCTCTTGATTTCGATGACAATCACAAAATAGTATAAATATAAGAATATTCGAAATTTTAATTTATTTTGAATGATGGAATAACGTTCCCCACACAACATTTTTCTTTAATTTTCATATCAATTAAATCGCTCGTCGGTTTTTTCTTTTCCTTTTTTGAATATTCTCACGAAAATAAAAGTATATGGAGAAGATATTTAATATTGGTGTAGCATCAAAGGTTTCCCTACCACTACATAATTACTATAGGTTATATAGAAATGTGTGACCCACGTCATTAAAATTACTTCTAGTAGAATAGGGCCTTTTCATACCATTCTCACTTACTTTTAGCTACAAATTACAATACTTGTATTTAAAGATACAATACGCGCTTAATATAATATCAATCAAAATAATTATACCTTACTAATCAATGATTATATTAGAATAAAGTTCTACGCGATTGAATTATTTAAAAAAATTAATCAAATAAATATAATATATATATATAATAATTGATAAATTCCGAAATCCTAGGGGAGGTGTTAAATTAAATACATGAATTTGCGTGTGAGAAAAATGAATGATGTAAAATTTCCACACGAGTCAGAATTAGACCACGCGTATAAGGATTCCGGCCGCCGACCACGCGGCAGCTCTGCCACCTTGAGCATCGAAACCACCCAACCGCCGTCGTCCCAGCCTGACCGTTTTTTTTTTTTTTTTTTT
>NW_019268517.1:1015916-1063612 GCF_002738365.1 Cucurbita moschata
CCGTTTTTTTTTTTTTTTTTTTCAAGTTTGACAGTGATGGGTTCCATTTGGCTTTTTCCCTCTCCTCATCATTGGTTGGCTCACAAAATAAAAATAAATAAATAAAAAGCTTTTTTAATTAAAATAAAGTATTATTTAAATGGACAAAATATAGTGAGGCTACGGCGGAGCATTCCAATTCATTACTTATAATTATTTTTTTGGAAAAAACTTTATTATTTTAATAATTATTAAAAAAAAAATTAAGAACAAATAGGATTAATATTCATTCTTAATGTGAAATCTCGCGTTCGAGAAAAACGAAATACTATTTATATAGGTGAAAAAACATCTCCCTAACCGACACGGATAGAAAAAATTAAAGTGAATTGAAAAATAGAGTAAAGAGAAAGTGGGGCTTGAATAGGGCCGGGGTTACAATTTGAAATATGTTCCATTTTTGTCAATTTGTTGGTGCACTATTTTTCATGACAATTTGCTTTTCCTATTGGAAAAATCAACCTTAGTCCCATTTCAACTCCCCAATTATTACCTCCCCAACTCTTTTTCTTACTTATTTATTTATTTTTTATTTTAACACTTTTATTAATTTAATTATCTAATCATTCAATTTAAAAAAATAAGTATAATCTTTTTACTTAATCAAACCGTTAAAAATACGATCACACTTCATCTTTTGATATATATTTCTATGTTAAGAAAAAATAATAATAAATTAAAAAGGCGAGAAAAAAAGAGTAAATTAAAATTATGAGGTGGATTTGGTATCTTACCAGTGGTTTGGCCATCTATTCTAAAAAGAGATTTTTTGTTTTTATTTTAATTTATTAACAACAATTTTGAATGGATTATAAAAATAATTAAAGATTTCTCGTTTTTTTTTTTGTTTCGAAGGCTTAGTATCAAAACTAAATTTATTGTTTCGCGGTCGTGTTTTTCAAAACATATATAGAAATAACGTTATCAAACGGGTTTTTTTTACTGTAGTTTTGATCTAACCGTTCGAAACAGTAATCTCGAGACAAATCTTACACTACACAAAAACACGTCCTACAAATCAAATATAGTATCGAACGGGATCTAACGAGCTTCAACACGAACATGATTGAATGAAATTGAAAAGGAAAAAGAAAAAGGGAAGGTAAGAAGTATCTTGGAATGAATGAGGTTTGAAGATATTCAAATGGGCCCCCACGAAACCCATCTTTCTTACATTCCTCTCATCTTTTCAACCAATAATTCAAAGCATCTATAAAACAATTTGGTTATATGTTTCCCCTTGTTTTTGTAAAACCTTCCATCCTCCTCCTCCTCATCTCATCCATGGTGGGGAAGATTCCCTTCCATTTCAATTTTCTTTCCACTATATACTTTAGTTGGGCAGTGGATAGCGACTCGTTCGATGACGTTTTCGTGTTTTTATTTTTTATTTTTTATAATAAATATAAATTTTCGGTAACTGTAATTCATGTCTTAGACACGTTTTTAATATATGTATAGAACAAAATCAACTTTCGTCTTTCTTGTTCATGTTTTCTGTTGTTTTGGATAAGGGCGTTCATATGACCCGAGAATCTAACTAATCAAACTATCGAATACAACCTGAAAATAAAAGAGTTGGATAGTGAATTTTGGTCGGGTTGGTTTAAAATATTTTCTTAATTTCATAATAAATATAACATAAAATCTTTTTATATTTTCTTTCCTAGACTAATTTTCATGTTAAAATTGTTAGGATCGATACCCGTTGTTAGGATCGCTCAACAACGCACACACTCGATCAAGATAAACACAAAAAACAGGAGAGAGAAATACAAGGAGGAATGTCGGCTAAAGGTTTTATTATTCAAGACTTAAGTACGTACAACAAGATAGAATAAAGAAAACGAAGAAAAATAGGTTTTCAGAGTACCGGGTATATATGGTTTCAATTTACTGTTTCAAAGATTTAAACGAGAATCTAACAAATATATCTCTATCAAATTTTTACCAAATATCTATCGTATATATCTCACGAAATATCCTCTAAATATACGTCTACCAGATCTAAGTATCAAGCTCCATATCTGAAGTTTTTAATTAAACAAAAATTTTGCGAACAATTAATAAACAATTAGTAAAAAAAAAAAAGGTCATATTTTTCTTTATTAAATAAAAAGAAACGAGAAACATGAAACTAAAAAGAAACTTAAGGAGCCCAAATTTTTAATAAATAATTGTTTATAATGATTTATTAAACATTTATTTAAATTATAGTCAAAGTTTTAAAATTTTAAAAAGTGGGTTTCAAATATATATATATATATTTTCTCTTTGACTTTAGTTAAGATTTGAAAAGTAATTTTATACGTGGAAAATCAAACAAATAAATTAATCATTATTTTTTATTTTATTTCAAGCTGTGGACTAAACTTTTCACTTTTTAAAATTACATTTCTAATATCAAAAAAAAAAATTTTTAAAAAACTTCATCAAAATAATATTAATAAATCATTTTGAACATCTCACTATTTTAATATTTTAAAAAATTTTAATAGAAAATTGTTTTTCATTATTTTTCAATTTAAGTATATAATAAGATTAAATCAAATTTTGCATGTATCACAAATTTAACTCATATAACCTAAGCTTATAATATAATATAATATAAGATTATTAAATCACATGAATCCATACATACCTTTACAACTCAATAAACATCCAAATGAATCCATACATACCTTTACAACTCAGTAATATCCAGATGATCCCAGCGCTACTTTTGATGAACGGCTGAGATTTCATCTACAAAAAATAAATTCCGTGGAAAAAAAACAGCATATTAATCCCACGTAAATATAATAATTGATAAAAATAAAAAGGAAGTAAATTTAAATTAAAAAATAAATAAATAAATAAAAGAGGAATAAGAGAGAAGATTTGACCGGCGCTTTTGCTTTTTGTTTCCCTGACCACACACAAAGCCTGTGCCAGTGAATCTTAGCAGGGGCAAAATCGACAATTCACGAGTCAATCAATGCCGGAGAGCCGCCACCGCCTCCGTCTCCGCCGCCGCCACCACCACCACCACCGCCAATATTAAACTTTCCTTTATGGAATATTTTAAATTTTAATAACTTATAAGCATACATTTATTTCTTTGATGATTTTTTTAAATGACTAATTATATATTTGATTTAAAAATTTTAATAGATGGTTACCTTAAGATATGTGGGCCCCACTATGAATTAAAAAGAAGAACATGAGAAATTAATATACTCTTCTTTTTCAAACAGTCAAAAAGTAAAAATGAATTTGTCTCTTCCAATCAATATTTTGTGTTTTTGGACCCCAAAATCACTCATAAAGCCCAGGAATATATCTACCCACGTTAAATCATTGGAAAATGTGACTACCCACAATTATAAAATTTTATTTTAGACTATAGTTTTAAGTTTATATTTTAATTTTAACCTAAGTTTGGATGCATGGTCCACATAATTATTAAGTTCCTATGCTTTAAATTTTATTATAATAGGTCTTTAATTTTTCAACGAATTTTATTTCTAATACGACAATAGACCTTTTAATTGTATACCTAATAAGTCCAAGAACGTTTAAATTTAAAAATCTAAACGTAAACGTTTATAGATTTATTATACATATTCTAAATTTAAAAAAATTATTTGACATAAACTCAAATATTTACTAATTTAATTATTTAAACACGAGACTAAAATAGTAATTTAACCTAAATTCGTAGGCGAGATTGAAATGGGTGAATAAATGTGAGATATTGATGTGATAATTAATAACCAAAATATGTGGTTTCTTCCGATTTTGTCCTCTCTTCTCCACCATTCATATTTCTCCTCTATGTCTCATAGTCAATGCCTATTTACTCCCTATTCTCCACACCTCATGCTTTGATTTGTTGTTCATCTTCTTCTTTTTCCAAAAATGGTGGCTTAGGATTGTTCCAAGGCTCAAATATGAGTTGGGTTTTGTTTTATTTCGAACGATTTCTCTTCGTGAGCATCGTTTTGCTATGTGAACGGGTTGAAATTGAGTGTTCGGGTGAATTAAATTTGTAGTTTAGTTTGAATAATTTATAATATTTTTGTTTTTAAACTGTGAATGAGCTTATTTGGAGTTTTTTTTAAATCGTGGGTCGGCCCACCTTTTGTTGCTCGACTTTACTCATAGAATATTAATATTTATGGGCGGATGATCCTCATGTTGGGTCACCAACATGAGTTATTTCAACATGTTTTATCCTCAAATGCCACATAACATAGAAATGTTTCGAGCAAATGCACCTTGTTGATATGGGTAGAATCGCCCTCATTCAAATATGGTCTCGATTCATTCATGTGCTTTTTCATTTATTCGCGTGTCACATATATACTCACGATATGATCTTTTTCGTGTTTAAAGTCAATGTAAAAGTATAGTCAAACATTGAACAGCCCGACCCCACCGCTAACAAATATTGTCTTCTTTAAACTTTCCCTTCTGGGTTTTTCTTCAAAATTTTAAAACGCGTTTATTAGAAAAGATTTGCACACTTTTGTAAGAAATGTTTCGCTTCCACAATTACGAGGCGTGTGGTTCATAGCATTTTGGGTGGATTGGTTCGGCTAATTGGAGGCCTGCAGCCAAACAGGGCGTTGTGTTGGGCGTGCAAAATTACAAACTTCCATCATCATCATAATTATTTATTAATTTGGAGTTAATTTTATATTTATTGAAGTAATGATAATATTAATGTAAACAAATAAAGCCTTTCCACCCGCACGCTAATCATATGAAAATGGGCCGAACATACAAGCATGCTACTCCCAACATAATCATTGTGACATTTTATTTTTTTCCAAATTAAGCAATTTTGTAATTTCCATAATTATTAATTAATTAATTAATTAAATAACTCGTTATGGGCTTTGATTTTGGGCCTGAAATTGACGGGCTTCCGAGCTGGGCTCACATTTCATGTACACATTCTCCTCTTGAATGCCCACAAGGTGTTTGTTCTTTTGCCCACTTCAAAATACCATAAGGTGTTTGATACTGCGCAAGCCATTCCATCCAAAGCTTCTGCAACGTTTTCGAGCTCGTTGGATTCGTTGCTGAGCTCTGCTGATTATCCGTGGCGAAACCCAGATCGCAGAAGAGTTTCGGCTTTACGATTCGAAGCTCTCCCTTTTTTCTCAAAATACGAAGGTACCTCATGATCACTCTGACTTCCCATTTATCCATTACCCTCTCTGTTCTTCCATTTTGTTTGTTTGAGATGTCAATTGTTATTGGATATCATCCTGTGTGTGGAGTTTCCAGAATGTTGCTTCGTTGTTTGATGCGTTGTCGTAATAGAGTTTCATTAGTTCTTAGAGATTGCCCTAAATATTGATGGCTATTGAGGGTAGTAATAATCTGAGGTTGTTCCTTAGCAGAAACTGAGTGCATTGCTTCATAAATTGCATGTGCGAGGTGTTCTTTGCGAATGGAGATGTGTGATAGTAAGATAGTGATGGTCCAATGCGGTGATTAGTTCCAATTCTGTGATTGAGTTTTGGTATGAACATGAGAATGAAAGTTTAAAGCTGTTATTTATCAGTAACCATGATATTTTTTCTCCAGAGTTCCTTTCTTTACAAAATGAAGAGGCCAATGCCGTGGAATGAACAGGTAGATGTTATATCATCAGGTGAATCTTCTTCCTCTGATTCAGAAATAGGAGGACAAAACGATGGATTTGAGTTCAAGCCCTCTATTGACGACTTCAAAATTCCTGCAAAGGAGATGACATCTGAAGGTAATTTGATCTTTGTCTTTGTTAGACCAACAATTTGAAGTATTTCGTGAGATAAATTTAGTTTTTATATCTAAATTTTCACATTCATAAGCTTTGGAAAAGAGGATCTTCTGTGAAATGCCATCTAATGATATGCAGGCATGTTGATTAAAAGGGCAGAAATGTATCAAGAATACATGAAACAGATCCCGATCCCGGCACACCGTGGATCTGTTATACCGTTTAGAACATGGATGGGACTAGGCAAATCTATAAAGCAACTTTATGAACAGCCTTTGCATTACCTGACTAACATTCAGCTCAAACAGTGGGATCAATTAAGATTCGGAAGTGTGGATGAATATAAGCCATTGGATACCATAATTCATCCGAGTAAAGCTGAAGCAACCGTATGGCTGGTTGAAGAGATTCATCGGCGCACCTCGTCACATCATCATGTTGCTAAGCTCTGGTTATCGGACTCGATGCACGAAGTGTATGTTGACTCCATTTTCCCCCAACTATGAAAGCTGCTGCTCTCAGTTAAGTTCTGTTCTGTGCTGATTATAACATATTTCTAGTAGACTAACTTGTCATTGACAATGTGAATCGTAATAGAAACAACATAGTTCTTTAGTCACACTGCTCTTGAATGTGTAGGTTTCTTATCAACTGACATAGAACATGCTCTACCATTTCTTCCTCTGTCCATTGTTGTGTCTGTCTGTGAAGTAGTTGATTGCATTTACTTTTGTAGCTTACAGATAGAAAAGCAATCTTAAGTTTCACAGATATCGAATATAAATCAATAGTGAAGATGCATAGTTTCTTTTACAATTCTTTCCTATCTGAGAATTATGTTACCAATAATCACCACACGAACAAGACCCATGTCGAAAGAAGTGAAACCGATTATTATCTCGTATTGTTATTTCCCTATCATACACTTTTGAAACGTATTTGGCAAATGCATGACAGTCTGAGCACGTTCGGAGATTCTTAATGACACGAATAGGCAGGTGCTTTTTTGTACTTATAAGCCCGTAAGCCATCGCCAGCTTTTCACTATGCTGATTGAGTAGATATTGTTTCTCCTGTTCGTTTACATCAAGCAGAACATTGGTTAAATCAGGAACATAGCCAGCATCCCCAAGCCTGTTGGTGATTTCTTTCAACATCATGTCAATGAGACAAGTTTCTGGGTGTGATCTGTCGCCCGAGGTAAATTCATATATAACTCCATCGACTTCGATTGAGCTCGAACCAGGCGTTTTTCTAACTCCTTTCCCCTTTAAATGTAGCCTCACATTAGCAACATCAGCCCACTGTTCAGCCGACGCATATATGTTTGATAGAAGCACATGAATCCCAGTCCTTTCTGGAGCTGTTTCTGCCAACCTTTCAGCTGCAAATGTAGCCAGTTCGACGTTTTTATGAGTACGACACGCAGCCAATAGAGATCCCCATATAATTCCATTGGGTTTCATTGACATGCTCTTTATAATGTTAAGAGCTTCTTCTAAATTGCCTGCACGGCCTAATAGATCAACCATGCAACCATAATGAACAATCTGTGGGGAGATTCCATGTTGCTTCATTGACTCGAATATGTGCTGCCCTTGTTCCACAAAACCACCATGGCTACAAGCTGTTAATATGTTTACAAAAACTACTTGATCAGGTTTCACCCCTTGTCTTAGCATCTCACTATAAAGTTCTATAGCTCTCTCTCCATTCCCATCCACAGCCATTGCTCCAATGGCTGCTGTCCATGCCGAGACGTCTTTTCTATCCATATTGTCGAACACTTTCATCGCACTACAAGAGTCACCACACCTAGCAAACATATCGACTAAGGCTGTCTCAAGCAACATATCACAGTCGATATTGTTCTTTATGATATATGCATATATCCATTTGGCGAGTTCGAGAGCTCCTAGATATCCACATGCAGATGCAACTTCTACCATCGTCACCCTGTCTGCTTCTATTTTCTTTGTTTGCATTTCTCGAAAGAGTTCAATTGCTTCCTCGAACATACTCTCTTGAACCAAAGAACTAACCATTGTGTTCCAAGATACTATGTCCTTTTCAGGCATCTCGTTGAATATCTTCTTAGTTGACTCTAAATCTCTGTTTCTAACATAACTAACAAGTAATGAGTTCCACGACACAATGGTCTTATTTGACATACCGTCGAAAACTCTATAGGCCATTTCTTGTTTTCCACACTTCATATACATGTCAATCATTGCATTGCAAATGTTATCCCAACCTTCATACCCATTTCTTAGAGCAAAATTATGGCAGCACCTCCCAAGTAGATAGTCTCCTATCTGCCCACATGCTGAGATTGCTGATAACAACGAAACTCTATCCGGTTGAAGATCTACCTGAAACATATCTACCAAGACAGCAAGTACCTCTATCGGCATGCCATGGCGTGCCAAATTTGACATGATCGTGTTACACAAAACCAAATTCTTATCAACACATTCATTATATAGTAGCCTAGCAGCACCAGGTTCTCCACATTTCATGTACATATCCACAAGTGCATTCACCATATGAGTATTAAGCTCCACTTCTGACTCTTTGATATAAGCATGAATTTTCATGGCCAGTTCAAGATCTTTCAACTTGGCACAAGCTGATATCACACACACCATTGTGACAGAATTGGGTCTAACGCCTGCCTCGATCATTTGGAAAAACAAAGCCACAGCCTCACTGGAAGAATCTGTCCTAGGATAACCACAAATCAGGCTGGTCCATGAAACAACATTTCTCTCAGGCATTTCATCAAACACCTTCCGAGCAGACGAAAAATCTCCTGCTTCTGCATACAGATGTATCAGAGAATTAGCAACAAACATATTTCCTTCCAAACCAATCTTCATAAGAGCTCCATGGAGTTGAACCCCTCCTGAAAATGCAGCAGTCTTTGCACACGCACTTAACAAAAATGGAAATGTGAAGTTGTCTGGCACAAACCCAGTCTCGATCATCTGAATGTACAATGAAACAGCTTCATCACAAAGCCCTGAAGCAGAGTATCCCCTAATTAACGAATTGTAGATGAAAACAGTAACATTTGCTTCGTCGTCTTCCTGGAAGAGCTCGAATACCTTTCGAGCATAATCCAAGCTTTCTAAAGTGCCCATTTCCACGCAAGTGGAAATCAACTTAGTTACAGTTGATTGTTTACGAATGAGACCCTGCTTCGACGCGTAGCAGTGCAATTGTCGAAGTTCATCCATGGTTTTGCAATTTTGGAACAACCCAATTTGAAAACGGAGGGAAGCGATATGCTTTGAGTCATTCTGAGCGGTGGGTATGATAAAGCTCGGCGTCACAAAGACGGTTGTATGAAGATTTGCCGCCATTACGGTGTGTCAGTTGTTGCACTGTGAAGCTACCCACTTTGTTTTGGATGAAGAATTGACTCAGAGCACTTGTAACCCAGCAGCAACTGCAAGCAAGTCGATTTCGCCGCACATGCTCAAGGACTTCGAGATTGGTCGCCCAACGGAGCTACCTTTTGTTTGTTTTCTCTGTTTCGGATTTTATCTCAAATTCATCGACTATATAGCTTCCAAATATAGTGTTATATAGGAGGGCGTTTAAGTAAATTTCATTAGGTAAGGTACCCATTCGTTGGTTGGTTCGATCTCTACCTCTACAATATTAAGCTTTTTAATTAAATCCATGGATCTTGCCACTTAGAATTGGTAGGTAAGTATGTCTTTTTCTGGATTCCGCTAAGCTGAAAGACGGAAGACAACATCGAAAATCGTTTAGATCTGTACCCGGCTCTTGAAAGCTCATGTGTCATAGGTGGGAAGATATAGACCGAAAAAGCATGTTAATCATCTACGCAGGCCCTTATGCCCCGAATGCTTAGCTAAAATGTCAAACAAATGTCATAACTAATAGGAGCACTCATTCAACTTTGAATGGTCTTCAGGTATCAAAATTTGAAATCAATCGAACACGAGGGAGCAAAGCTTACTGCTAATAGGACAAAAGCTAGGAAAGGAGTTGCTAGTTTAATATGTCGAACCCTCGTCCAAAACGCTCGCTTATCAAGTAGGATTTACTAATCCTAAGGCAACATTTTATTTCCTAAGTTTTGAATTTGAATAAGATAGAGATGAAGCAGAAACTTAACAGAGAAAATATCATTCCTGGGACACTAATGCTTCAATAAACAAATGAATTGGGCTGTGTTTGTTCTATACAATCTACACCATACTAGTTTAGCACGACCAGATTCTCAGAAGAATAAATAAAAACTATTGGGAAGAGAACGCTTCATTGACAAGTCCTGAAGGCAAAGAAAGCTTGGTAACTGCAGTCACAATATGAGAGAGCAGTTTTCAGCAGCTACAAGGAAATATTATCACATCACAAATGCGCAAAAGTAAACAAAAACCACCTAGTTTTGACTCTGCTTTATTTCTACATCATTCAATTGATGAGAGTATGAACGAATCACGGACCGCGGGGCGAACCGAAACAGAAGCACCTAGAGACTTGGTCATCAGACACCATCCCACCTCCTTTACTTGTATCAATGGCTTCCAACATTTTGACAACCTCATCCATTTCAGGGCGTTTGGATGGGTTGCCATCCCAGCATTTCTTCATCACATTAGCCAGAGAACTAGGACAGCACTTTGGGATATCAGGTCGTAGGTTCTGGAAAAACAAAAATGATCTTCTTCATAGACTATATACATAATAAACATGGAGATCATAACAAGACTATGAGTTGTTTGGTATAGACATTGTTTTCATGTTCTACGCTGCTCCTTTGACATGCGGTATGAACATAAAACGAATGGCAACGAACACGTAATTTAAGAGACATTTGATTTCTTATAATGCAAAGTAGCATACCTGTCGAACAACAGCAGATGAGACATCAGCAAAACTAAGATCGGGGTATGGCATATCACAACAGTAAATTTCCCATAAGCAGATGCCAAAGCTGTAGACATCACATCTTCTATTGTACGGCTTCCCATCAAGAACCTATAATGGTAGTAGACATTGACATTATGAGTTCCTACTATACAGAAACTAGACATAAAGATACGATTATTATCAATTATTATTCATTTTGCACAAAAACTCGGAACATATTTGAGCAAACACACCTTAACTAAAATTATTCGAAAATCATTCAAGATGAATGTATATGTAAGATCCCACATCGGTTGGGTAGGAGAACGAAACATTTTTTTAAGGGTGTGGAAACCTCTTTCTAGTAAACACGTTGTAGAAGCCTTGAGGGAAAGCCCAAAAGGGACAGCCCAAAGAGTATAATATCTGCTAGCGGTGGGTTTGGGCCATTACAAATGGTATCAGAGCCAGACACTAGGCGATGTGTCAGCGAGAAGGTTGAGCCCCAAAGGAGGTGGATTGGGAGTCCCACGTCGATTGTAGAAGGGAACGAGTGCCAGCAAAGACGCTAGGCCCCAAAGGGGGGTGGATTGTGAGATCCCACATCGGTTGGAGAGGAGAACGAAGCATTCTTTATAAAGATGTGGAAACCTCTCCCTAGCATACACGTTTTAAAAACCTTGAGGGGAATTCCGAAAGGGAAAGCCAAGAGTACAATATCTGCTAGCGGTGGGTTTGGGCCATTACAAATGGTATCAGAGTCAGACGTCAGACGATGTGCCAGTGAGGAGGCTAAGCCTCAAAGAGGGTGGACACAAGGCGGTGAGCTAGCAAGGACGTTGGGCCCCGAAGGAGAGTAGATTGAGGGGTCCCACATTGATTGGAGAAGGGAACGAGTGTCAGCGAGGACGCTAGGCCCCAAAGGGGGTGGATTGTGAGATCTCACATCGGTTGAGGAGGAGAATGAAATATTCTTTATAAGGGTGTGGAAACCTCTCCCTAGTAGGCGTGTTTTAAAAACCTTGAGGGGAACCCCGAAAGAGAAAGTCCAAAGAGGACAATATCGGCTAGAGGTGGGTTTGGACCGTTACAATATAACCGTGTAAGGTTGGTGGAACAAGCCACCAAGAAGTAAGTAAACCCAAATATAGAGATTTTTGGGTGTCCAAAGGTTGATATAGAAGAATATAACATTTAAAATCAGTAGGCTTTCTTCCAAATACATTAAGGACATTTAAAATTTGAAAATATCCACATGCGGTGCTAATTGCTATGACACATAGTAAAACAACAGAGCTAGCGCCTAATAATCACATATAATAAGAACAGAATGAAAGATACCTCTGGGGCCATGTATCCAAGAGTACCAGTTTCCCCAGTCATGTCTCTTGGATTCTGAGCCTCGACACGGGCAACACCAAAATCAGCAATTTTGAGAGTTCTTTGACTATCTAACAACATATTTTCAGTTTTGACATCACGGTGTACAATCTTCTTGGAGTGTAGATAGCTAAGCCTGTAAAATTGGTTATAATCCATATCAGCAAACTGTCTAGCAAAGGCTTGATCAACAGAGAGAAAGAGACTTACCCTCTGGAGAGATGCAAAGCTATTTGAATCACAACCTTAAAGGCAAGCTTCTTTTTCCTGTTCCTTATCAAGTATTGTTTTAATGTCCCACCAGGAAGATACTCAACAACAACACAGCAGGCTCTAGATGGAAGGGAATTTTGACCATCCATCGAAGAGCCATTTGAAGGAATCTTAAGATTTGTAGCTCCCATTGAAGCTCCAACAAACTGACCAGAGTTCCAAAAACGAAGAACAAGAAAACAGTGTCAAAGAGGCAAAAGAAAAGAAAGTTTCATATACAGAAAAATATAGTGAAAAAGTTGTCACATGTATGAACATCAAGCATTCACAATAAGAACTTGAAGCAGAAGTTCGTACTTTTGTAACATTAGGATGATCAAGCTTATGCCAGACAGCAACCTCTTGCTGAAACGATGCACGCAAAGCAGCAGTTTCAGCAGATGTGGCAAGACCATCCTCCCCCCAGTCCAATAGCTTCACTGTAACAAGAAAAGTACAGTTCAGCGACAATTCGATATCGATGAATTTAAAACGATGTTTATGTTAATATAAACACCCAGCTTGAAGCTTGCACATACAGAATTCCAAGATGAATCATAAAGGACATTTACCAGCGACATCTTGATTGTCATATGTACCCCTGAACACCGTCCCGTAAGTCCCGTGAGCGACGACATATCGAATATCGAGTTTAGACAAATCAATCTCCCACTCCTCCTTAGGCTTTTGTGTCTCAACGCCAACGCTCTTCGACCAAACACGGCTCAAGTGCTTTTCCAGCTGCATATCCAGGTTTTTCAAATCGATCTTATCTGCTCTAAATATCATATCTTTGCTGCTAATGCTTCCAATACTAGCATCCTTCGAGTTCAGCGATTTATCCTCATTTCCTTTCGAATCCATTGCTAAGATCCAGACAGATAACTCAAATAGAACAATCTTAGACCTGAGAAATCAAACAGGGTGAAGAACACGGCCTGGGAAAGTAAGAACTGCACAGAATTTTGGTATCTTTCATACTTCCCATTATGCTAGAGAATCCATGAACCTGTGCAAAAGTAAAAATAAAAAACAAAAGAAGATCAAATTCAGACTCCTCCAAACTTGAATCTACTTCACCGACAAAGTTTAACTCGAAACAACAGGCAGTTTGATCTTTCAAAAAGAGAATGTTTGATCAAAATCCAAGAACACCAAACTTTCCAACTCAACCACCCAATAAAAATACGAACTACCTCCAATGTTGACCGATGCCCCCAAAATAATAATAATTAACCTTTCAGAATCAATAATAGCCAGAATAGAAAAGCTAGAAGACTACTCCTCTTATCAGGAAAACCCCAGTTGACAATTGGGTTCAAAACCTTCAGAAAACGACCCAAATTATGACTAACGAAAGGCCAATACGAAGAACCAGAAATCTAAATAGGTAAAAACACAAGAAAAAAGTTAAAAGAAGACAATTCAATAATTGTAATTTCCTTTACCTCTCAGCAAAATCGGACCCGCCGAAGAAGGAAAAGAGCCCCCACAAGAAGCACGAGCGCAGACCCACCAAAGACCCCTCGCCAGAAAGCGAACGAGTTGAAGAAAGAGGCCGTAAATGTTGACTACCACAGCGAATGAAGAAATACAGCCATGAAACAGGCGGAAAGTCGGGTATACTTTTAGGATTCAAAGGAAACGAAGCCGACGAAGTAGAAGGAAAAATCTAAGAAGCGCCATTGCCGCTATCACCGGACGCGATTAGGGTAATGGAAGAACAAAGAATCGTACGGCGATCAAAAATCGTGAGCCAAATTTCGTGAAAACAAAAGGAACCAGCAATTCGAATCGAAACACCTCGGAATTTGGGAACGATGGATAGAAAGCGCGGGGGTTTGGCTATATCACAGAGTAGGGATTCGACACTGACCCTTACAAATTTGTCGAAATGTGTATAGAAATTGGAATTAGCAAAAGAATTGTATTACGATTTTTCAACTAAATTACCTGTATGAATCAAACGATGAACCGAGATTTCTCCTCGTTGTTCACCCCAATTCATCTCCAATCAGATCATCCACAATAATAGCAATGATAATAATAATAATAATAATAATTACACAGTAACATTTATAGAAAATAAGTCATTTTTGTTTAAAAACGACAATAATAAATAATTAATTTCCCTTCTAAATTAGCAAAATACACGCCCTCTAATATTTGGTCATAATTTGAATAATTATAAAAAAAAAAAAAAAAATGGCACATTACACGTTTTATTCCTAGTTTAATCAAAATATAATTATGATTCAAATTTTAAAGGTATAATTATTAAAATTCAAGCATGTATTTTCAATTAAAAAAATTATAAATTTAAATTCGTTAAAAAAAACTCTAAAATTACTAATTATTCAAATTAGTGATTTTTTATTTTTTATTTTTTATTTTTTTTGTCTAACAGAGATAATATATTAAAATAAATTGAATTTTATGAACGGTGTTAAGTTGGGTGTTGGATCATCAAATAGAATATTACTATTTTGCCTTAGTTGAATGGATAGCGACATGTCTTGACGGTAGTTTACGTAGGGTCATTTTCGTCAAAACAGTGTAACTTTATGTACCGTTATTGAAACAAACGTGTATCATCTAAAACTTAATAGTATCATCATTTTTATAACGTTATTTTATGGATAATTTTTATTTTTTATTTATTAAAGTAAAAGAATATTTATAGCAAGAAAAGGTAAAAATAGCTAAAAGGTTTATTTTGACATTTAGAAACCGAGTGAAATGAAAATTAAGAGGCCGACATTGAGAGGCCGCTCTAAATGCAACGCATCTAATAATTGTACGGACCTCCTTGTCTCTACCGGCTACCTTCCGTACCGGTAACATTGGTTTCCTTTACCCATGTCATAAGGTAATCAATTAAATCAAATGAATATGGTCAAATTTGTGGAGGTCACTTTCATTTTTTTAATTTTAATAATTAAATTAAAATTTTAATTCGAACTATATATATCTATATATATATATATGATGACAACGACCTTGCAATAATAATAATAATAAAGCCTATCGGTCGATTGCGTATATTTCGAAATTAAAAATTATAGGGACATTATAAAGTAGTCGGAAGAGTTGATTTTAAATAATTTATTTAGCATACAATTTCAATTAAATAACTAAAATATTTTAATTATAATTAATATTTTAGTTAAATAAACCATTATTTTCTTTCTCTTTTTTTCCGGAAAGTGAATAAAAAATAAATAAAAAATTGTGGAGCGTTGGACCGTGAAATTGAGTGGAGCGAGGAATCAATCAAAATTTGGGCCGGGTCCAGCTGAGCCCAATTGTTCCCACCAAAGTTTTTTCTTTTAGTCACGTGTCAGATGTCGTATTGTTTTACTTTCCAAAAATTAACGTTAAATATGTTTTTTAATAACAAAATTACAATTTTATGCTTTTTTTTTTTTTTCTTTATTTTAATTAGACCAAACCCAGATAGATTTAAGCTGAAATTATATATGACTCCGAGACTGAATTAGATCTAATAGAGAGGTTATTAGGCCAAAATGCTCAAAAGGCCACCTCAAACCGAGTTGAGTCAAGATGGACAAAACACAAATGGGCAATGAGCTCGAGAGACGTTTGGTTCAACCTTTCCTAAACTTATCGGAAAGAAGGAAAAGAAACCCTAAGTCAACTCTATTTTTTATTTAATTACATTGTATATTGTTGTTGCATTTTATAACTACCACCTAAGTATTTCATTAGTTAATTATGAATTACAAAATTTCAAACCATTTTATTTTTGTCCACCTCCCATTTGGAATTGCATGCAATATTCTTATTCTAAATTGGGCTAATCAACTTAGATTCTCTTATTTCATGCCAAAAGTAACAAACAAAGTGTTATTCGAGAAACATATCATTGTCTTTTATTGCATATTTATTTACGAAGTTACATTGAGCACTTTTTTTGCATTATGATATATTAATCGATTTACTCTTATGAACATGGGTATTTAAAACGTTGCATATGAGGAAACTTACGGTATACTACATGAATATGGATATTCATTGTTATTTAATGCATACCATGTCAATATTAGAGATATCTATTTAATATGTGAAGTCAAGATAGAGGAGAATAGATGAGGGAGTGGGGAGAGATTTGTTCGGGATAAGGACGGGTTCCTAATTTTACCCCACCTCGTAAGCATCTCGGGTCAACGACATTTTTAAAAAACACCAAACTTGGCAAGTTGAGAAAAGAAAGAGGTGGTTTTTTATTGATGGGGTCAGAGTGGACATATAAAAAAACACTTTGAGCTTCCTTCTTTTGGGTCTTTTTCCCCTTTCTTCACTCCAATCCACATCTCTTTTCTTCGACAAACAGCACAAACAGTGCCCAGTGGGAGCCGTTGAACTTCCTCCTTTTCATGTTCCAAACACTCCGCCCCCTAAACCAAACCTAAAACCTACCAACCAATAACATAAAAAGTCAATACACCTCTTTAATTTTCTCCCATTCAAGATTATGTCGGTACAATTGATTAACCAAAACACGAGAGATATTCGCTCAAAAGATTACTAGGATATTAATGAATAAAAGAAGGGTCGTAAACAAATGAACTTGTACGACCGTTCACAAATGCCACTAAACAAGTAAAGGGCAACAAACAGTTCTCGTGCATCACGAACATTAGAACAGCAAGACAAGAAGGACGAAGACAGAATATAAAACATACTTCCAATAATTAAAACAACGTATTTTTTTTATGTTCCACTCATTTTGCATTTGGCCGAATTTGGTTAGGTGTTTGGTTCCCACCTATTTTGTTGGTCAATTCTACTATTAAACTCTCTCTGACAATTTTGGCCTTAATTTATTTTAATTTTTTAAATTTGGTTGGTTAATAAGTTATGTAATACAAAATTGAAAAATTTAGAAATGGAATAAATAATAATAATAATAAAAAGACAAGGTGGTTCTCCTGCTCTGCCACCGAATCTATGTATAATTATGGGATGCATGCTTTATTTCCACATGCACTCGACACTATCATTTCTACTCCCTAAAAGGTTTGGAAAGGACGACTTGGAAAATGGTTTTGGTTCATCTTCAACTTTGGTCTCCTACTTTACTTCAATTTTAATCATTTAAACTTATTTCTATAATATACATATAAATTTCACGTTAATAAAACATTCACAACTCATAATACATCACTAATATCAGTTACAAACTTATTAACAATTTCATTGAAGATGAGTTTTTTGAGTTAGCTTACCTTCGCAGGATCACGACCCTTTGTCCCGACTATTGTAGCACGTGTGTCGCCTAGGGCGTAAGGGGCATGATGACTTGACATCATCCTCTACTCTAGGTTCCAACCTCAACAATTGGCAACGAGGGTTGGGCTCATTGCAAGACTTAACCCAACATTTTACAGCACAAGCTGACGACGATCATGCACTACCTGTGTCTGCGTTCTCAAAGGCACCCCTTTTTCAAGAGGAAATATTTATAATTTTCACAAGGGTTGAATTATGAATTTATTTTCAGGTTGGTCGGGAAAAAACTTAAACTTTTCAATTTTTAAAAAAATTTAACTCAATCTAAACCGTGAAAAAAATCTAACCCAATCCAATATTTATGATTTGAACTTCATAGTCTGAATTAGTCGAATTATTATAATATGGTAAAAAAAAATATAAAAAAAAAAAAAAAAAAAGTGACCGGCGTGTGTAAGGCAATGGAAATGGACCACGCACCTAACCAATAAAGCAGACAATTTTTATACGCGCCCTGCCAGCGCGGCACCAGAAAACGACACTGACGTGTCTTGTTGCCACTGTGTCTTTGTCACGCACGCCACAAACATGACGGTCGTCTATGCTTGTAATATGCAGGAATATTGGGGATTTTTGTATATTAATAAAACATTATGGTCTTAAAATGTCATTGTCTTCCTCAAGTGCGTATATTTATATAAATATTTAAATGTTCAATTTTTAACTTTTTAGTTAAAAATATATATTTTAATAATTAAGTGGATTTTTATTTTATTTTTAAAGTAAAATTCAACTTATTCTTAATATGTCTGTAATTTTAATTTTATGTATAAATATATTTTTAATAACATTTGACCTATTTTATCACTTTTTTAATTTTTTATTTTAAAAATTATTTAATGATTATTAAAAATCTTGTTAGAGTTAATAGACTGTTTTACAATGATTTGAAACGTTCACATAGATAAATTTAATTATTTTAATTGAGTTATTAAAATTCTAAATAAATTAGACTAAATTACTAAATAAATTAAGTTTTATTTGAAATCTATTTGATTTTCTTTAATTTGGATGGTTTTCTCTCAATTTGTTTATAATGATTTTTTATTTTATTAAGGAAACGTTTGAATTATTAATCAAATTAAAAAAAAACAAATTTTAAGAATTATATATATATTTCAAATTTGGCTTATTTATTTTAAAAATATAGATAAAAATATTAAAATAGTGAAACTCTAGCTGATTTAAAAAAAAAACTAAAAATCAAATAACCCTATTTTATAAACTTTAAAATAAAAAACACACAAAATAGAGCTATTTAAAGAATTTTATGTGAATTGTGGAACTTTTCAAGTACAATAGATTCAAGCAAACTCTTAAATAACTCTATAAATAGGATTTAAGCATTAAAGAACTACATTTTCCATTTTGATTCTCATACTTATAAATCTAAATATAAATATATTCTTCTATCATTTATCTTCGGTATATATATATATATATTAATAAATTAGTCGAATAAGACATGAATTAATAAGATTCTGACATAAAAGTAATATTTAAGACAAAACATATTACTAGATAAAAACAGGTCAAGCTTATAAAGTTCTTAATTATAACAATTAACAAGGCACAGTGTATTATGTACGTTTTTTTTTTGTTAAGTTAATTAATTAATTGCGTTTAATCAAGTTTTTTTTGAAGTTTATTATCAACCAAAAATTGATTAATTAATTGCATTTTTATTTTTTTTAAGGAAATTATTTATTTATGATTTTTAAAACTTATATGTAATAAATGCGACATTGAGACTTAGCATTAATTAAATATGCAAATGGATTACTAATTTTAGACCAACATTGCATTAAAATCAAAGGAAGTTTGTTAATTATTGGGTTAATTAAAGAAATACTCATTATATAGATATATATATATATATATTAAAAAGAAGTTTTTTTTAATAATTAAACAAATATTTGTAAAAAATCAGTCAATTGATTAAAGTGATTAAAAAAAATTAAAATTTAATATTTTAACCAATTTAAAAATATGCTTATATTTTCTAAGATAATTAAATTATAATTATGCATATTTTTATTTACAGCGATTAAAATTTAAAAAATAATGTTATTGTATTTTTCTAACTGTTTATCTATATTAATCAATAAAATGAAATAAAAAATAAATTAAAAATTTCTTTTATAATTTTAAAATTCAATCAATTAAAAAAATAAATAAAATTGTAAAGGAAAAAGAGGGTGGGGTATGGCACGTGAGAGGCGCGTGGGGTTTGACCGTTCAATCACAAAAAGCTCATGTCCACCGAAGATTCAATGCCCATCAATGTAGAGTAACTATTACGTCATTCCCTCATTCCCGCCCTTCACCCCATTTAAAACCCATTTTAATTTTATTAAAATTAAACTTTAAAACTGGTACCGTATATTTATAAATTAAATTCCACCTAGGACAAATGTCAGTTTTTAATCTTACTTTTTACTGTCACTGACCCAATATAGAAGTACCAAAATTTATCTTTTTCTTTGAAATAAATAAAATACTAATTACTCATTCATTCTCACATTTATTTGCATTTAAAATATTTAAGAGAGATGTTTTTTTTTCTTTATAATTTATTAAATTTGGGAATATAAAACTTGCGGTTATATTATATGCTTTTGAATATAAATTTAGTTTTATAGTTTTTATTCCCAAAATATTAAAATAATAATAATAATAATAACCATTTTTACTCAAAAACTTATTAAATTACCCTTTTTACTTTATTGTTTTTGTTTTTATTGCCTTTTTACCATTTTTAAGTTTATAATAAATACATATTAGTTTTAAAACCCTAATACATTTATCGAATTTAATTAAAAAATAATTAATAAAAATAAAAATTAATTGGGATGGTAATCGAAAATATTCACCAGAATAGGATAGTAAAAACATTGACGTGTACATTGTTATTAATAAAATAGAAATTTCTCGTAATTTTTTTTTTATTTTACCTTATAAATAATAAACAATGCACTTGATTATAAATTATAATTATAATATAGAAAGAAAAATAACCATACTTTAAAAAATACATAACAAAATGGAAGAATATAATTAATTATTTTAAATTCCAAAAACAATACAATTTATAAATAAGAAAAACATTATCCAAAAATCTAAACTAGTAAAAAAAAAAAAATAATAACAAAAATAGTATTTCCATTAATCTAGTTTTTTTTTCCATTTTCAAACCATTTTATTTAACTTTACAAAATGGAAACATTTTTCAAAAAGAAGAAAATCAGACAAAATATAATTAATTTCTATCGATCTTAAAATATGTTACGGTTAACAATGCAATATTAATATAGAATCTTAGTCAATTTGGCCTTAGAGCCTAAAAAAAACCCTTTAAGATTAAGTTTTAATTCCATCGGTGATAAAATGATATGAAAATTATATACTTTTCTTCAACCACAAATAATCATAGTAGCTTTAGAAACATTAGAAAAACACAGAAAATCTGAATCCACTCAATGGCAGTGGAAAGAGATTGAAGGACTAAAAGAAAAAAAATAAAAGGGTTGAGGCAAGAAAATCAAGACCCAAAAAGCAAATCATATTCAGCGTTACTTTTTTTTTTTTAATAAATAGTTTTGTATTATGTAAAAGAAAAAGAGAAAAGAAAAAAAAAACGAAAATTTTACTGTGAAAAGGTAGAGAGGGGGCACATGTTTTTGTATTAACACATCGACAGCTGTGAAGAGGTGAGTGTGGGAGATTGTGGTGGGACTTTGTTGTAGGGTCCGGGTTATCCCCACGAGAAAATCTACTATCCCGCCTTCCCGCTCCTTTGAATCTCATCTGGGAGACCCCATTTTTTCTAAGTAGAAAGAAAACTAGGTTTAAGAGAGGGGGAAACTTCAGAGAAAGGGAAGTCAGAAGAATGGAAGTGGTTAGCTAGCTTGCTTTGATTGCGAGTGTTGTGTGTTTTTTCTTCTTCTTTTGAGTGGTCTCTTTGAGGTATGCTGGTGGAGGAATCCATTTAGCTCGCCGACATGGATACTCCGGAGAGGAAACAGATCGCCACTACTTCTGTCTCTAAATTTGAGGTGCTGCTGCTTTGCATTTCAGATGGGGCTGACCCTTTTGCTGTTTGATTGTTTTTTTCTTTACTTTGGGAGTTTTTGTTATCTGGGTTGGGATTGGTTTGCTGTTCTTGTGCATGTTCTTTGATTTTGGCTTCGTTGACTTCTGGACCCTTAATTGGCCGATCCCATTTATGCTCTTGTGGATGTGTTGGCTGCATGGTCTGGATTTGTCTTGTGAATTCCTTGATCTGTTGTCTTTGTGGGTTTTGGTTGGTTTTTACTCAAACTAGTGTTTTCTACGTCTTTAATTCGATGAATTTGACGTTTGTTCGTGGTCTGATGGTTTTGGGAGGACTGGCTTCCTTGAGCTTCGTGTATTTGAGCCCCAGATCTCCAATTTGGGCAATATTTGCTTTCATATTGGCCATGGTTTAGTTGCTGTGCTAGAGTTCTTTGTTACTGTTACTTTGAAATTTGGTGTGTTTAACTTAGTTGTGCTGCACCAAGCTTTGGAGCAGATCTGTATCTTGTTTCTGGCCTGTGGCTTCACGTGTAGAAACAATGTTTTCTGACGTTTGAGGCTCTTTGGAGACTTTCTTTTTAGTTCAACAATGTATGGGGTGGGGATATGAACCTCTAACCTCTTGGTCTCGGTTGAACTATGCTCACATTGGTGGCTCTTTGGTGACTTCGAGCCGTGGTTTGGTGTTCTTTTTTCTTGTGTGTGTGTGTTTGGGGAAGGGTGTTTATGCATTAATTCTTGTAAATGCTTCATTTTTTCATGTCTTTACTGGGTTATTGCTGGTGCAGGATTCCCCTGTCTTCAATTACATCAACAATCTATCACCGATCCAACCCGTAAAGTCTATACATACTACGCAGACATTCAACTCTCTTAGTTTTGCCTCCCTTCCGTCGGTTTTTACTTCACCACACGTTAGTTCATACAAGGAATCTAGATTCTTAAGAAGGTACTATACAGGCCTCTTTTAAGATGCCTTTTTTTCAAATTACTTGCGAGGATATGTAAATGTAGCTACTTTTTCTCATTATATAATTGAAGTTTTATTTGTCATTAGGCACAGTGTTGCAGATCTATCGAAACCGGACTTCGCTTCTGAAAATGGGAATAAAGTTGACACCAATGGAGGTGTTACTGGGAGTGTGTCTCAATTACAGGGGAACTCTAGTGCACCAGATGGTAACTCTGATTCAACCGAGCTTCCTTCTGTGCACTCATTGTCTACTAAAGAGGAGCCACAAGCTATGAAGAGTGATTCGGCTCGTCCAGACTGTGACCAAAAGCTACCAGATAGTGTTACAGAATCAGGTGAAGATCCAGCTTTAATTGAACCCTATGTTCACAACAAATCAGGAAATGGATCAGCTGAAGCTGAAGCGAATAAGCAAGTCGTAAGCCTCACTGAAGAAAGAGAGGCGACCGGTTATGATTGGGAAAGCTTAATTACTGAAGGCTCTGATCTTTTGATATTCAGCTCCCCCAACGGTTCAGAGGCTATCAGACTAGTTCAGAAACCATTAGACCTTGTGACAGGGTTTACTTCAAGTACCTTGTCTCAAATCATGGAAAACGACAATACCAATCTGTCGAAAATGAGAATTGCTGATCCAATAGAATCTAGTGGTGGACAGCAGGAAATTGAGTTTTTGTCATCTCAAGCTGGAGAGGCTCATGAGCTAAAAGATATGGACCGAGCAATAGATAGCCTTTCTTTTCCAAACTCAAGTAACTCTATGAGTAGGGAAATAACAGATGATGAGGTGGCTAGATATATTACCGATGATTGTAAGGTATCGATGCTTAATTGTCTCCCTATGAACTTTTTATGCAAATGCTACCGTTCGACTTTTTGCATCTTGCATGTCAGAACTACAAAGGAAATAATGGGCAATGTAATTGAGAAGGATAACATTTTGTTCAAAAATGTAACTTATCAATGTTTTTATTACACCAATTTTTAAGTCAGAATGTTATGAACACGTCTAATTTAAATTCATCTGGTTACGTTTTGTGTAATGTTTCATATAGAGCCTGTTTCACCATACATTGTGATCCCTTTTGTTTTAGCTAATATATAATGTAGCTTGTTTTGATTATTTAATAATACTAGTTGGGGTTTGTTTGTTTGCTTACAGCCAGTGTCTAATTTGTATCGGGGTATGCGGAGGCGCTGTCTGGACTTCGAGGCAGCAGTCAGTCGAAGAAAAAACTTAGAAGATGGTTCAACTAGTGGTTCTGTGTCGACACATCCAGAAGAGAAGATGCCATCCGTCGATAAACAGCTAGTCCCTTATAAATCCGGTGGTGTTGCAACTCGATGCATTTTAACTGGAATAGGTTTACACTTAAATGCTTTGGCAACAGCGTCAAAGGATGCCAAAACTCTCAATCAAGAGAAGTTTTCGTCCGAGAGGCAGCTGAATTTGCCAAATTCGAGTGCTTCATGTCACTCTCCCTCAACTGGCCTGGATCCTCGCTTAACTTCGGTCGTTACCGAAAGGGATATGGACCCTTCAGAGAATGGGGTTCATAACGAGGAAGATGCTGTGAGGGCATCCGCTTATGTGCTTGCGGAGGACTTCAATCAAAATAGTCCCAAAAAGAAGAGGCAAGTAAACTTCTCTGAATGAAATGGCCAATGCGTCACAGTATATAACTTCGATGTTTAGCTGCATCGCCTTGTTATCTAAAACTTTGTCAAATGGTTTTGCAGGCGTCGGTTGGAACATGCTGGAGAAACTGAGTCGTCGTGCAAACGCTGTAATTGTAAAAAGTCGAAGTGTTTAAAACTGTGAGTTCCAACTCCCAACAGTTTGACTGAATCAGTTGGCTTCGTAATTAGTATTTGACCTTTTGTACTCTTTGTGCAGTTACTGTGAATGCTTTGCTGCGGGTGTTTACTGTATCGAGCCATGCTCGTGTCAAGATTGCTTTAACAAACCTATACATGAAGATACCGTTCTTGCAACTCGCAAACAGATTGAATCTCGCAATCCACTTGCATTTGCTCCCAAAGTGATCAGGAACTCGGACTCTCTTCCTGAGCCAGGGGTATGGAATCTCTGTCTAGATTTTTCTCTGTAGTGTCCGACTACGAGCTGATAACTTGAGAAATTTGTTTCGTTCAGGATGAATCTAACAAAACCCCGGCGTCTGCACGGCATAAAAGAGGATGCAATTGCAAGAAGTCAAGTTGCCTCAAGAAATACTGTGAATGCTATCAGGTTTTCCCCCTTGGAAAATCATGTGTTTATTAGTTTTGTTCTTCTTTTCCATCCGTGGGATCTTATTTAAACCGTTCGTCTTTATAACAGGGCGGTGTTGGATGCTCCATCAGTTGCAGATGTGAGGGGTGTAAAAATGCATTTGGAAGAAAGGACGGTGAGTTTTACGAGCGATTTCACAGCATTGGTTCCGTGGTCTCTTGATTGTTCATCTGTTCCTTTCACTATTTTCCTTCATAGTAAATTTGTTTTTGTTTCAGGGTCTTCTTTATTAGGATTAGAAACTGAACAAGAAGAAGAAGAACCAGAAACAAACCAAGCGAGTGCGATGGACGACAAAGCTTTGCACGGCCCTGAAATTCCGAATAATGAAGAACAGAACCCAGGTTCTGCAATTCCCTCAACACCATTACAGCACTGCAGGTGGATCTCTGAAAATTTCATCTTAAACATTAATGTTTATATTCATTGTTGTTGGGATATTGACAATCTACATCAACAGGCAATTGGTTCCTCTACCCTTCTCCTCAAGGAGCAAACCGCTGCGTTCTTCATTTCTCAACGTCGGATCCTCGTCTGGATTTTACACTGGCAACAAGCTCGAAAAGCCGAACATTCTCCAATCTCAACCAGATCCAGGGAAAAATACTCTTCCTGGTATGGAAGATGAAATGCCCGATATTCTTTGTGGCAATTGCTCTCCTGGTGCAGGCGTGAAGACTGGCTCCCCCAACAGTAAGAGGATATCTCCTCCTCAGAGCGACTTCGGGTTATCGCCATTACCACGAACGGGCCGGAAGTTGATATTGCAGTCGATTCCTTCTTTCCCTTCTCTCACCCCTCAACACTGAACATGGTGAGTCTTCCGAGCAAAGTCTGCTTCAATTTGTCAATTAGTTGAAAAGTATGTTGCTCAGTAGTGCTCTGTATAATAAAAGTAGTGTCCGTACGCCCAATACCTCCAACTTATCATGTAAAATATTAGTTTCCCTAAGCTTGTACCTGTAGAAATGATGGTTGGACTGTTGATTTATATAGATCCTTCATTAGTTTGCTTCTTTGCAACCTCTCTTCTCTTCATAGTTGATGACAGCCATGTCTTAGAAACCAAAGGCCTACCCCCTTGCTCCTTAGCCCATTGGCCCAACCCATATGAATCAGGCACATGGGTGAGAGATAGGCCATTGTCCTTTTGTATGCTAGAACTGTAGAGAGGAACAAACAGGTGTAGGATTTTCACTTGTTTGAAGAAACAACAAATTTACAGCACAAGTTTTAACTTTTTACAGCACTGTTTTTCTGAATTCAACTCGTAGCCAGCCACACAGCTGGCTACTTCACTAGAAAACAAGAACAAAATCTGAAAGTTTATCTCTTGGTTGGGATCCAAAAGATTCACATGCCCCTCTTATTTCCACTTTTCTTCTTAGATATACTTTTAAGGCCAACTTAATCATGGAGGTTGGTTGATGTGTATTGGGTTTTGCTTTTTATATTATAAGGACATTCGTGCCGACACTCCACAAAACTTCAACATATTCAAACCATTGTCCACACAAACACAATCTCTTTGGTCTTAATGTTCTTTGTGGCTGTTTTTCTTCATATGTTGGAATTTAGAACAGTGAACCTTCAGAATGCATTCGAACTTTGTTGTTCTTTCTTGGTTTGTGCTGTTGTCGATGTATTGAATCGTTTCTTTCCTTTGTTTCTAATTTCTGGGTGTTTGGGTTGGTTTGGTTTGGTTTGGTTTGTGCGTATCTCGACTACTTTCACGAGACATCGGCCAAACCGAACCCTACAAAATGGTTTGATGAAGAATTTCAGAGGGAAATCACATCAAGAGGGTGAAGGGTTTTTATTAGCTGTTGTACTGTTTCTGAAAGCATAATGTAGCTTTTTTGGTGAGGAGGAAAAATCCAACAGTGGGTCGACAAGATTGAGCTGAACCAATTAGAAAGGACTGTCTTTTGTTCCTTTCAAACAATGCTTGGACAATCTCCATTGATGGTGTTTGAGTTTTGATTGATGCAGAAAGTGCTCCAAATCTCCATTGTTGGAAGGTTTACAACATCTCCTGCATATTTAACTTCTTCATTAGAACTTGTATAATGTTGAGGATCGTTAGAAGATGAGTCCCACATTGGCTAATTAGGGAGTTGATGATGGGTTTATAAGTAAGAAATGCATCTTTATTGTAAGAAAACCACGAAAGCTTATGCTCAAAGTGGACAATATCATACTATTGTGGAGGTCCGTGATTCCTTCTTTTCTTTGTCTCAAAACTCGAGCAATTTTGTTTGAGAAGAGAGAGATTCTCTTGATGTTCTAAAAACCTCCCGTCTTTGAAACTAATGAAAAAAAAAAACTTCGAATTTTGGTCGAATATGAAACCCATTAGTTTGATAAACTTTGAAATAAAAAATAATTTAAGATAATAATTCAAAGTAAAAAATAAAATTGGAGGGACACCAATTATTTATAATATTAATAAGTATGAACAACCCATTTGCCATCTGACAGGTGGACCATGAGTCATATACAATGAGTTAACAATCCTACGTCAGCATCCATGTGGACATCATTAAATGGACGGTTTTGATCATTGACAAGTTGTCCAATGAGTCAACATTTTTACTTGGACCCAAATAATCAGAAAATATCAAATTTAGAAAATTAAATTATTTATTTATTTATTTATTTTATTTTATCATTACTCATGATTCCGGACTTTATGTTAAAAGGAAAAAAAGTGTAAAAATGTTTAATACTTTTTGAAACGAAAAATAGATGCAAACAAAATTTAAATATTTATATTTGGAATAAAAATAGAAAAGCTCCCATTTCCCCCTTTTTATTTCAATGATAATAATAATAATAATTTTATCTCCCTTCCTTAATATTTTAAAAGCTTTATTTCTGTACCACATGTTTTTTTAAAGAAAAATGATTTGAACCCTACCGACGATGTCATTAAAGTTACGACAGACCGGTAATATTTTTTAGAACATTATTGGTTAAACTTTTAAAAATTCATGGATTTATGTGACACCCTTTAAAGTTCGTGAGCATATTAGATACTTTTAGAAGTTTCAGGTACCAAATAGACACAAACTTGAAAGTTTAAGGAACTAAACGTGCAATTTTCATATTCGATCTATGAATCTAAGAGTACTCAAATCACTCGACATTTCAACTATCTTATCAATATTGCATTAATGAGTATCATAGAAAAAAATTTAAACGTTTAACGTATATTCGATTACCATAACCGTGGCATGGTTGAAACTTGGAAGTGGACCAAGGCAGACAAAATTAACCCACAATTTGAGACACCAATAATGGAGGGGTAGGCCATAAGAGAAAACCAAGACGAAACGCACCAAAAATTCAAACAATGTGTTGGCAATCGTGGGGGACTTTTTTTTATTTATTATTTTTCTCTCCATTTTTCTTGCAATTGCTTAATGTTTATTTAATGTAAGCTTACAAAGCACCGACAGATTCCCTTTGCTATTTTGGTGTTTCTCTTAACCAATCCACATTAATATTAAACTTTGCTAAATCTAAAATAATCCGATCATGAATACGAGTGTTTGTTCGTCGGTTGGGTTAAGTCGAGTTGAGACACTGTTCAGATCCGACCCAATTATTTCAACTTTAAATTTTTTCGACCCAATTCAAGCAAACCATGGATTAATTCAAATTTTTATTTTTAATAAAAATATAAGGTTAATTAAATTAGAATATATATTTTAAAAAATTAATAATAATAAAATAATCATGAAGTTAAATAAATATATGTATTGTAATATATTTTTTAAAATTAATAATAAATTAGAATTTGTTTGGTTCAGCTTACTCTAGTTTTAGGAAACCAATGAACCAATCCAATTTATAAAAGTTTCGTTTTCAACCGAGTCCAACTCAAATAAGTTTATAACCCAACTCAAATCATATTGATTGGGATGAGAGTTGGGTTGATTGAATTTTTCGGATTATCAAATTTTATGAACACTCGCTCTTATTGTCGAGTTAATTCTTCTAAAAAAATACTGATCTTGTTGTTAACAAATTATGACATCTAGAACTAATTTTACTTTTCGAGTGACGGTTAATTTAAGCATAATTTAATAAATAAAAGATCAATTATCACGATCATTTCCTAAAAAAAAAAAAAACTTTTAACTAATTGTTGGGAGTCGGTAAATGGGGGAAGTTGGGCAATGGGACCGAAGCTAAAAACCATTATTGGTTACCTATATTTGATAATTCATAAGATCTATGATTAATAATGCAACAAAATTTTAAAATAATAGTCACATTTAATTTTGGATTAAGACTATAGTGTCTTATTTTCCCACATGATCATAATAAAAAGTGGGTTGAAAACGTTATAATTAAATTATAATTTATAATAGCGTGTGGATGAAGACAATTATTTATAAATAAATGCATCCGACTTAATAACATGGTGAACCACAACCAAAACATGAAACGTCAATAAATACGTAAGATATTTGATAGAAAAATTATTAGGCATAACTCATCGTAATAAATTTTTTAGTCGATGATATATCTCTTAATTATTTAAAAAAAAAATGTCCATCGAGTTTGTTGATGAATGACCAACTTTGGTTGACTTTTGTATTATGGATCTTAGTTCTACCTAATTTTTATTTAATAATATTAACATAAAAAAAAATTGGATATTATTATTATTATTTTCTTTTCTTAAATTATGAACTTGACATCTAATATCTCTAATTAAAAATTTTATCAATTTAATGTGTATTTTAGTAATATTTTATTATAATAATAATAATAATAATTTATTTTTCCTTAGTAATGATCCATTATTAAAGAGAGGTGGTGTTCCACCCACACAAGGAAACTAGAAATATTGGTTATTGCAAAGAAAAAGGAAAAAAATTAGAAATTTCATAATTTTGTGAGTAGGCAAGTTAATATATAGATTACTATTTGTGGAAATTTTGAATTATTTAATAATTTTAATAATTACTTCTCAAGAACACGACGAGAAAAATAAAAATAAAAATTGTTAGACGAACACGACCCTCCATAATGGTATGATATTGTCCATTTTGGGCATAAGCTTTTATGGCTTTGATTTCGGTTTCTCCAAAAGGTCTCGTATTAGTATTTTTCACTTATAAATCTATAAGCTCTCATGGCTTTGGTTTGAGTTTCTCCAATTGGCCTCGTACTAATGGAGTTAGTTATTCCTCACTTGTAAATCTAATGTCATTCTCTAAATTAGGGAGGTGAGATTTTCATCCTCGAACAAAAATAAAAAACTCAACTTTAATATTATATTGAATTTCTCATCTTGAAAAAGCTGGTTAACAATAATTCAAGGCACTAATTACTGGTTAGAAACCCAATAAAGAACAGCTTGAACATCATAGCTACAAGCAACCGTGCAGAGAACAAAATTCTTTTTAATAACCAATAAGATAAAAATAAAGTAGGAGGTAGCTTTTGGTGATTTAAGCTCCTTAATCACTCTCTACCCACTAATCTTCTTCAGGGTGGTGACGACAAAACACAGCAAAATCGAAAGAATACGACTGTTTTTCCTTTTTTTTGAATCTAATTAACGCTAATTATACTGATTTTCAAGGTTATTTTTTGGGGGATTTTTCTGTAGTTTCAAATTTTGTGTTAATTTCCTAATTGGGTTGCTTACCCCTTCATCTAATTCACTCCTTTTGCTTAATCTCAGGGCTGGCATTTACGCTGCTCGAACGGCCGAGCTATCATTGGACGGTTACTGTACGAAACCCGAAAATATAATGCGATAATGATATTCTGCGATGGAGAATAGCAGGGAGACAGAGAGAGAGAGAGAGAAGAAATGGGGTGAAGAAGGTGATTGGTTTGTGGGGTTTTTTCTTATGACCCATTTTGTTGCCTTGGTTCTTATGCTTTTCATTTGATCGAAGCGTTTGATTAGAGGAAATCGCTGTTTCGCCTCTTTTGTGGGAGACCCATTTGCTTGAAACTTGATTTTGTGTTCTTTCTGAGCTGTACTGCTTCTTGTATGATTGGGAACAAGCTGCTTTTTCAGCCGTTCTGGTGATTTTTGGTCCCCTGATTACAAAAGGGTTGGTTTCTGCAGCGTATTTGAACTATTGATTTCCTCCTTTTGCACTAATTCTTGTGCGTTGAGTTCATAATCGACTCATATAGATAAGATTTGTTTGAAACAATCAAGTTCTTGTAAATTTGGGGAAGTTTATGTGGTTGGAGATCTGGATTTCATCTGTTTTCCTCATCCTTCTCTTTGAAGCTGCCTTTTATTAAAGGCTAAATGGCCACAATGTGAACAAAGCTTCATTTCATAATGACGTCTGTCTCTTGCTATGCAGGTGAACACAGTGACAAGGAGATGGGAAGGCTCGTGGAGGATTAGCTTGGTTTCTGGCCTGGATCCGTTACCTTGATTGTTGTTTTCTGGAGTTATGGCGACGTTGTTGCATTCGGAATCTCGGCGCTTGTATTCTTGGTGGTGGGATAGCCATATCAGCCCCAAGAACTCAAAATGGCTACAGGAGAATCTTACAGGTTATGCATCTTCCATCTTGACTTAACCTTACTGATGCGAGTTCAGTTCTATTCCCATGTTTAGATGGTGCTTGACCCCCGCATTACTCGAGTCCGTGGGGGCCTTTTCGTTTAGTTTACGAGCTGCATTGTTCTTACATTTGTTCAGCTTCCTTTAGTCTCGAATCTTTTCTTTCACCGTTAATCTCTTGCTGAATTTTTTTAACATCTGAGTTTTGGATGAGTTGGTATTGGAGGCTAGAGTTGAAACTGTCTTTAAAGGAGACCTGTTGTTCACTTGTTTGCAGATATGGATGCCAAAGTAAAAGCAATGATCAAACTCATTGAAGAAGATGCAGACTCCTTTGCAAGAAGAGCAGAAATGTACTACAAGAAACGTCCCGAGCTAATGAAATTAGTCGAGGAATTTTACCGAGCTTACCGTGCTTTAGCCGAAAGATATGACCATGCAACTGCAGAGCTTCGTCATGCACATAAAACCATGGCTCAAGCTTTTGACAACCAAATGCCTCCTTTTATGTTCTCTGATGAGTCAGCTTCAGGGTCTTCAAGTTCTGAAGCCGAAGTCCACACACCAGAAATCCACCTCCCGAATCGTGCACTGCTCGATCGAGATGACTCGCACAAGGATTCGGCATGTTCATCATCAACAAACCAACATCCATTAAGAACAAAAGGAGACAATGAGCTAGAAAATTTAGAGGTTAGTGAAGGAGGAAGCATCAAACCACAACTAGTTTTTTCTGAAGGGGAATTGGATGACCATAGGTTGCAAAACGTATCCTCTCAGTTATCAAGTAAAGCTTATGATCTCGAATCGCATGAGCTGGTTGAGTCGGGAAGTGACGAGAAATTGGACGTCGAACTTCAAAACTTAAGAAAGAGACTCAATCAGATGGAAGCTGAAAAGGAAACTTTCTTTCTTAAATACCAGAATTCTTTGGAAAAGTTATCTAGCTTAGAGAAAGAACTTAGTTCTGCTCAGAAAGATGCCGGTCGACTAGACGAACGAGCGAGCAAAGCCGAAATCGAAATAAAAATATTGAAGGAAGCCCTTATAGATCTGAAAGCAGAGAAGAATGCTGGTCTTCTACAATATAATCAATGTTTGCAAAAGATATCTAGCCTAGAAAAGCGATTATTTGTAGCCCAACAAGATGCTGAAGCACATAATGAGAGAGTTGCCAAGGCAGAAATTGAGGCGCAGAACTTTGAGCAACAGCTTTCCAGATTAGCAGCTGAAAAGGAGGCCAGTCTTCTTCAGTATGAACAATGCCTAAAGAAGATATCTGCTTTGGAGAAGAAAATCTCTCTTTCTGAAGATTATGCAAGAATGCTTGATGAACAAATGAGTAGCTCAGAGACTGAAGTCAAAGCACTTAAGAGAGCTCTTAATGAACTGAATGAAGAGAAGGAAATAGCATCCCGCCAGTATGAGCAGTGCTTGGAGAAGATTGCGAAAATGGAAGCTGTAATATCTTGTGCTCAAGACGACGCAAAACGTCTGAAAGGTGAGCTTATGATGGCTAAAGCAAAACTCGAGACAACCGAAGAAAGGTGTGCTCGTTTTGAGCAATCAAACCATTCACTGCAGTTTGATGCAGACAAACTTGTGCAGAAGATTGCTATTAAGGATCAAGAGCTTGCAGAAAAGCTAGATGAGTTGAAGAAAGTTCAGAGTCTAATGAACGACGAGCAGTCGCGATTCGTACAAGTTGAAAACACTCTCCACACTCTGCAGAATTTGCATTGTCAATCTCAGGAGGAGCAGAGAGCTCTGACTTTGGAGCTAAAAAATGGTCTCATGATGTTGAAGGATTTGGATATATGCAAACATGGTATGGAGGAAGAGCTTCAACGAGTTAAGGACGAAAACAAAATGCTGAATGAACTACATTTTTCTTCTGATACTTCAATGAAGAATTTAGAGGACCAATTATCTAGCTTGAAGGAGATGAAGGACAAACTTGAAGAAGTTGTTGCACAAAAAGAAGATCAGAGCAACTTGCTTGAGAAAGAGATCCTTCATTTGAGAGAAGAAATTAAGGGCTTAAGCGGAAGATACCACGGCATAACGAGACAATTGGAGGCAGTAGGATTGGATCCCGACTCGCTTGAATCGTCAGTGAGGGAATTTCAGGAGGAGAATGCCAAGCTGAGGGGGACATGTGAAAAGGACAGGAACAAGATGGAAGCACTTCATGAGAAGCTCAGTTATATGGATGAACTTTCAAAGGAAAATTCCATTCTCAAGGTATCTCTAGCTGAGCTGAATGCTGAATTGGAGAAAGCCAAGGAATCCCAGGAAGAAAAAAGTGCTGTTGTTGAAGAGAAATCTTCGTTGCTTTCACAGTTGCAGAATGTAACTGAGAATATTTTGAAACTTTTAGAGAGGAACACATTGCTAGAAGACTCCCTATCCGGTGCAAACAAAGAGCTTGAAGGTTTAAGAGCAAAATCAAAGGGCTTAGAAGAATTCTGCCAGTTATTGAAGGATGAGAAGTCAAATCTTCTGAATGAACGAGGGGTGTTGGTGGGTCGACTCGAAAACATCGAACCGAGACTAGGAAATCTCGAAAAGAGGTTTACAAATCTTGAAGAGAAGTATTCTGATCTTGAAAATGACAAAGACTCTGCCTTATATCAAATAGAAGAATTGAGATTTTCCCTTCTCATGGAAGAACAAGAGCATACAACTTACAAACAATCGACCGAGGCGAGACTTGCCGGTTTGGAAGACGATGTCCATGCCCTGCGAGAAGAAAGTAGAGTAGGCAAGGAAGAAATTGAGGAACTACTAGATAATGCTGTAAACGCCCAGGTCGAGATCTATATCTTGCAGAGGTTTGTTGAGGATATGGAAAAGAAAAATATTTCTTTACTCATTGAATGTGAACAATATGAAGAGGCATCCAAGTTATCAGATAAACTTATTGCTGATTTGGAAGGCGAAAATCTCGAGCAACAAGTCGAAGTAGAGTTTATGTACAACGAGATCGATAAACTAAGAGCTGGAATCCGAAAGGTATTAATGGCTCTTCGAATTGATCAAGATTATGTGCAGGGAAATATGAAAGAAGAGAGAATCCTGATAGTGGATATCTTGACCAGAATTGAGGACTTGAAAGCTTCTGTGTTCAAAAACAAGGACAAGAAGCAGCAACTGCTAGTTCAGAACTCAGTTTTATTAACTCTTCTCAAGCAACTGAGTTTAGAGAGTGAAGAACTTCTATTAGAGAAAGATAACATTATGCAGGAGTTAAAGATCATGAAGGGGCAGCTAGCAATGCATGAAAACGACAAGCACGAGCTTCTGAAGTCGAAAAACGAGTTGATGAAGCAAGTTAGCCAGTGGGAGCAACATGAGGTACTGCTGAAGGCCGAGATCGAAACTCTAAATGAGAAGCTAGTAAATCTTCAAGGGACTTGCCTTATGCTGGAAAAGGAAAATCATAATGTTGCTGAAGAAAAGAAATCTTTGCTCAAGAAATTTTTGGACCTTGAAGAAGACAAGAACATTATTCAACAAGAACAGCACGATTTAATCGTTCGGGAAGTGATTGCGTTCAATATCCTATCATCAATTTTTGAAAGCTTCAAAACCGAGAAATTCATGGAAACGGAAAAGCTCGTTCAAGATATTTGTCGTCTCCAAGTGGTGAATTCTGATACAAAGGAAGAAGTTGGAAAGTTAGCAGAGAAATTTCAGGTGAAGGAAGTGGAAAATTTGCATTTAAATGGTTCAGTAGAGAAATTGGCTAAGGAGCTTCATGAAGCAAAGGACATGAACGATCAACTTAGCTATCAAATTTTACTTGGAAGTGATGTTCTGAGGGTGACAGCCCAAGAGCTTTCTGAAACAGAAGAGAAGCTTAAAAATTCACATCTTGAACTGTCTGAAAAGTGCTCAAACCAGGAGAATGAGATTCAAAGCCTTTGTGAACTGAACGGAAACTTAAAATACGAAGTCAATTTATTGCACGACGAGATCGAGAAATGCAAAGTTAAAGAGGAATGTCTGAATTCAGAACTACAGGAGAAAAGAGATGAATTTGAGCTCTGGGAAGCAGAGGCCACGACGTTTTACTTCGATCTTCAAATCTCATTGATCCGGGAGGTCTTATACGAACATACAGTTCATGAACTTGCACAGGCTTGTGAAACTGCTGGGGATGAGAATGCTGCAAAAACTACAGAGATTGAACAACTCAGAGAAAGAGTAGGATCCCTGGAAACTGAAATTGGAGAGATGGAAGCACATATGTCTGCTTATAAGCCTGCCATAGCTTCTCTGAGACATGATGTAGAATCACTCAAGCATATTGTTCTTCCTCAAACTAGGGATATCTGTAAGGGTTCTGTAGGAGAAGAGGTAAAGCTTTTTTCTTATTAAATATATGCTAAAACACCTGCAGCAGTAGTTTAATGCACAAATGTACTATGATTTAGCTCAAAATAGCCAAATTTTGTGCTTGGTATCATTGAACTTCTTCAGTTCCTTTGTTCTTGGATGAGCTGAGCGTGAAGGATAATGTTACTGAATTCTAATAATGATTTATGTTCATATGTTGCCAGGAGGAGGAAACCAAGATTCATGTTCATCACAGTAGCTGTTATGTCCACAAAGATGAGATATTGGATTTGCAGAAGATTGGGGCCGTGATAAAGGCAGTCGAGATGGCTGTGATCGAAGAAAAGGAAAAACTGAACAAAGAAGCTGCTGAAAAACGTGTCAAAAACTCGAAATCGGAAGGGAACTCGGTTCATAAAGCAACGAGTAAGGAAGGAAAAGGTTTGAGGGATGGAATTAGTGATAAAGTAAAGGCAAGAAAGAACAAACCTGAGAATGGAATATTGATGAAAGATATTCCATTGGATCATGTATCAGATAGTGCATTCCAGAGAAGAAGCAAAAGGGAATGTAGTGAGACCAGTGATCAAATGCTGAAGTTGTGGGAAACTGATGAACGAGAATGCGAGCAGAGTTTGATTGATAGCGTGCCACAAAGCCCGTCGGACGGGCAAGTCGAGTGCCCACAGTCAGAAATTGTAGAACATAAAAGTCCAGATTGTTCTTCAGAGCTGCAAGTAGAGAAGGAGTTGAGCGTTGATAGATTGGAGCTATCGCCTAGCATTAGAGAACGAATTCGACGAGGTCGAAAAGGAAAGGTTTTGGAGAGACTTGATTCAGATGTTGTTCAGTTGACAGGTCTTCTAACAAGCGTTCAGGATTTGAAAAAGAGAATGGAGGTGAACACGGTGGATATGGCTAGAAACAATGAATACGACACGGTCGAGAAACATTTAAAAGAAGTCGAGGAAGCGATCTTCCAGCAAGTAAATCTAAATGGTCAACTGAAGCAGAGTTTGGAACGCAGTCCATCGTGTTTCGAGCGAAGGTCATCGGTAGAAAGCGAGGCAACTGGAAACATGCCCCTAAACAAACTAACAGAGCAGGCACAAAGAGGATCAGAGAAGATAGGAAAACTACAGTTTGAAGTACAGAACATTCAGCGTGTTATTATGAAACTCGAATCCGAGAAAACGAGAAAAGGGAAGAACAGATTCTCGAAGAGCAAACCGGGTGTTATTCTGAGAGATTTCATCTACAGAAGCGGAAAATGCAGCAGCGAAAGACGGAAGAAGGCGTGTGCTTGTGGATGTACAAAACCTTCTACTCATGGAGACTGAGTGTTGTAATGCTGAAGAACAGCATAATGTTATAGAGGCAGCAGAGATAGATATTATCCCCTTGCAAGTTGTATGTATAATTGTAGTTGGGTGTTCTGTAGATCATCTCTGGATCTTTTTTTTTTTCTTTTGAAAAAAATGCTCCCCTTTTGATCTTATGATGAACTATAATATAGACAGATTGATGTAGTGATATAACCTCCTTTCTAAAACTTATAATATCTTGAGCTACCTTCATTGATTGATTGATTTTGCAGAATAGGGCCCTGCATTGAGATGCATACATAATTTGCCAAAATCTTGGCTTTGTGAGGCTCAAGTAACCAAATGGCCTGACTTCACCTTAGTTTAACGGGATCCGTTCTACAATTACCCAGTCGATCAATGTATTGTGTAACGAGAAGTCTTTTCATCCCCATCTCTACCCTTTTTCATTTTCCATCCCCACGAAATTCTTCATTTAAGATCTAAAAACATGTAGAGTGAAAAAAACGGTGCAATTTGCTAAATTGATTCAATGAAAGTAATCTTAACTAAGGATTTGGTAGCACAAAATTGCGATCCTCAAAACCAACTCTCTGACTAGATCGAGAAGTGGGTTAAAACTAAGTTTGTGACAAAGCGGGGCAAAACTAAACAAAAACAGATCAAATGAAATTCAACATAACTGAACTTAAGCTCCAACAATTTCGGTTGGCCCCTCATCTGCAGCTTCATCAGCAGGTCTCTCGACCTTCACGCCAACGTCTTCTGAGTAGTCTCCATGAACCTATAAACACAGATCATGGCAGTGATAAGACTCTGAAATAATATTATAATTTCATAGGCTACGGATCAAGTTCAAAACATTAAGAGAGAATGAGAATAAACCATATATATACCTCCATCAACTTTCCAAGGTCGAATTTAGGTGCTTTCAAAATTTTTACTTTCCGGATAAACACATTTTGAAGAGGGTAGATGCTGGATGTTGCCTTTTCAATCTCCTTGCCGATGAACTCTGGAATGAACTTGCGAACCAGTTCCTTCAAATCACAAGAGGTTGCTTGGTTTACCATGATCTCTCTCATCTTACGACGGATCTGACATGTAAAAAGGATGTCGGCATCAATTCAGAGAAAATTTAGTGACAAATGAATTACCATAAGCAAAAGACAAGTTTTACGATAAAAATACTTCACTCCAGTCCTGAACTAACCTGCCTGATCTGGCTGGATTGGGCGTAGCATGTCCTTTTCACTTGGTTTGGCCTTCTCTTAGTGAACCCAATGCAAAACATTCTAAGAGTGTAGTTGTCAGTGGTTTTGACATCAACATGAGCTTCAATCAAAGTGTGCCATTTGCGTACTAAAGACCTTAACTTGTCAGTAGTGAAATTCATTCCCTGAACATTTTCACAAGAAAGAAATAAGATCAAAACGCAATCAACAAAATACCATGTGAATACAACTAAGTGGAATGTCCTATCGCACCCAGAAATTTGTTAGGACATTCCTCCCTTGAACATCTTCTGCTCTCAGTCGAATCTTCCTGTAAGCGTGCTCCTCATCATCCTGAAGATCAGCCAAAGAGACCTCGAAGACTCTGTGTTTGAGTCCTTCAGAAGCAATCTATTGGGAGAAGCCAAGGAAATTTAATATTTACATTATTTGCAAAATTAACTATTGATACAACCATTTGATAAATAGAAGAAAGTGTTTCATAGCCATATTCTATTACTTTTTTATATTAATTATTATGTTCTATAATTGATATTTTCCAATATTCAATATTTATTTGAAACTAAATTAGATTTTATATTCATATGAATTAGGAATAGCTAAGATCCCAGTAATTAAGTAAACTACTACTCGTGACATTTTTGTTATGTGATCACGCTTAACCCAAAGATTAAAGAATCGCTTTTGTAATGCAATGGTCATCGGTTCCATTTTATAGGTCTTAAATCTACATCAGATAACTTCCAAAACTCCAAAGAAGTAAGCCAGGTTACAAACGGCATTCCACAACATCTAGAAAACATAAAATCCAATCTTTTGTTCTAAGAATCCAAATATCTCCATCCAGCATCAATACAAAATTATAAACAAGGAGAAAAAGAAAAATCTTGCATCAATCGAGTTCAACAATGACACCAAAACCCATTTAAAAAACAATGCCTCTAAGACCACACAAACACCATTGAAATTCTCTTACACTATACCCCCTTTTTCCAGATAAAATTCAAATATAAACGTAAAAGCAAGCAGAAAAGGATCGATTTACCTTGGTACCCTGCGTACGCGTAACAAGAGTCTTTCCAACATTCTTAACAGTGAAAACTGAAGGTGCTTTGATATCATACCAATCCTTCTTGGCAAATGGATCGGTGCTGAAGGACGAGCATACAACAGATATATAAAGTACTCCAAAACCAACACTAAGATCTGAAAAACAAAGGAATATAAAAAAAATATATATACTCACGCTTTCTTCTTGCCTCCCTTCTTTCCCTTCGAAATCCGCTTGTTCTTACTGATTGAAAAGAAAACAAGTATGAGAGATAAAAACACAATGCAGCATACAATTGAAACAATCGGAAAGAAAGAAAAGGTACCCGACGGCCATGGGTGGAGGAGGAGAGTTGCCCTAACTCTGCGGATGTTATGCTGCACGGCAGAGAGAGTTTGAGAGGCTCCAGTACCCTAAAATCTGCGTTTATATAGGTCAGGTTTTTGGTCTTTTATATTTTTTATTTTCAATAATTTATCTGTTAATTTTACTTGAAAGGTTAACTCTATCTAACCTAACTAATGAAGAGTTCACAATAATATCACAATTCTAGTATATTTGTAAATAAGTAAGAATATTATATTTAAATAATAGTACTAATTTTTTAATTGGGTCGTCATCAATTACGAGGCCAGAGTCCATGAACTCAAGCTCATCAGACGAGAGTCCACAAAAAAGGAGTCCATGAACTCAAGCCCTCGGGGCAAGAGCCCACCAAACAAGAGTCCATGAACTCAAGCCCAGGGAGGGAGAACCCACCACACAATAGTCCATGAACTCAAGCCCAGGCGGCGAGAGCCCACCAAACAAGACTCCAAGGACTAAAGCCCATGAGGTGAGAGCCCACCAAACGAGAGTCCATCGACTCAAGCCCATGACACGAGAGGCCACCAAACAAGAGTCCATGGACTCAAGCCCATGAGGTGAGAGCCCAACAAACTAGAGTCCATGGACTCAAGCCCATGAGGCGAGAGCACACCAAACAACAATCCATCGACTCAAGCCCATGACGCGAGAGCCCAACAAAGAAGAGTCCATCGAGTCAAGCCCATGAGGCGAGAGCCCACTAAACGATAGTCCATCGAATCAAGCCCATGAGGTGAGAGCCCAACAAACAAGAGTCCATGGACTCAAGCCCAGGAGCGCGAGAGCCCACCAAACGAGAGTCTATCGACTCAAGCCCACCACTGAGAGTCCACGAAACAAGAGTCCATAGACTCAAGCCCATTACCGAGAGTCCACGAAACAGGAGTCCATTAACTCTAGCCCATGGAGCTGAAATTTTTGTTGTCGGCGTTGTTTTTCTTTTTTTACATTCACGAACATAAATTTAATATTACTGATTTTTAGTTCAGTTTAATATTATTGCTATTTTATTTTAAAATTTTCATAAATCAATTAGAAAATAAAAATTGGCCAATATAAAGTAAGCCTTCAAATTACATGCATATGCATCACATCACCAATTAAGCAAATTAGTAATACCAATCATTACTAATACTAGTACTAAAGCGGCGGTGGCGGCCGTCGAGTGCAGCCAAAGACGCCGCAATCAACAGGGTAAGAGTACAGAGCTTTACATTCCTCCGGCGAGCGTTGTAGTGGTCTTTCCGGCAAACAATTTTTTCGGTCATCACTCGCCTGAAGCTTCAGGCACATCGACGGCTCACTGCAGAAGAAATTATACGAGTAAGTGAAGTTCTGCAATGTCGGCAACAAGCAGACACTCGCCGGTATCTCGCCGGATAATTGGTTATGTGCGATATTTAGCTGCTCCAATTTCTTCATTCCAGCCATTGTCTCCGGCAAAGGTCCAACGAGATTGTTGTCACTGACATCGAAAACGGTGAGATTGCTCAGCGACCCAATTTCCGGCGGCAAACACCCAATCAACCCACTATTTGTGATTATAATTTCTTCGAGTGTATTGTTCATATTTGACAAACTCGAGGGGAGGCAGCCATTGATGTTGTTATTAGCAAAAACCAGCACAGAAACAGGGGAATTGCCGATGTTCTCCGGCAGTGAGAATTTGAAATCGTTGTTATTGATGAACAGAGCATCGAGTTTCTTTTCAAACAGGGAAGAAGGGAGATCGCCGTGGAATTTGTTGAATCGAACGTCGAGGAATTTGAGGGAAGGGAGAGAGAGAATTACAGAGGGGAACTCGCCGGAGAAGTCATTGTTGCTGAGATCGAGCTCAAAGAGGAGAGTGAGGAAACGGAAGGAGTTGGGGACGGTGCCGCAGAAGCGATTGGAATTGATGTGGAACAGGGCAAGGTCGGTCAGGAGGCCGAGATCGTCGGGCAGGGTTCCCGAGATGTTGGCGTTGTTGAGGTCAACCCCGGCAACGGTGAGGATGTCGGGGTCGTCGGGAGCAGGGGCACAGAAGACGCCGGAGTAGTTGCAGACGTTGGGGCCGTACCAGTCGGCAGTGAAGTTGGTCGGGTCGTCGGTGATGGCATGTTTCCATGCTTGGAGAGCTGTGTAGGCCTTGATGAGTCTCTGGTTGGGGAGAAATGGGGATGGCGGCGGAGATGCTTGAAGGGAAGGTTTGGGGAGGATGAGAATAGAGAGGAGGAGGAGGAGGAGGGAGTTTGAGGTTTTCATTTTGGAGGAGGAGGTTAATGGAGCATGGTTGTTACAAAAATTATAAAATTGGGTTTTTATATATAGAGACATTATATCTCATGTAATTGAGTTAACTTAATTTAATATTAGTATAGTTGGTATCAGGTTAAAAGCAAGACATTCGCCAATGACGACATTGCAACTCGAGACTATGATACATGCATAGAGTAGTCGTATTTATTTTCTTAAACTTAAGTTATATTTTTAATTTAAACATTTATTTATTTTGTTTTGTTTTTTGTTGTGTTATTTCCAGAGGTGTTTTAAAAACATGTGAGTGTGTTTTAAGATGGAAGTGACTTTTTATGAAAGTTTAAATGGAGTATTTCTGTATTTAATGTTGATGATATATAAACAGTAGCGCCCTTCAATTAAGTAGAAAATTGTGGGTCGTTACACGAGAAAAGGAAGGGGTACACGAATGAAAGCAATCATAAAGATGTGATGATTAAGAAAGAAATAAAAGAATTGAAAGTCACTATCTATACTAACAAGGTGCATTTTCTTTTTCGATGGCTCAATCATAAAAATTTTATGGTTGAACATGTTTTACTTGGAGTAATTCTATGATGGGTGACCTCCTAAGAATTCTCCTAGAATGCATAAGAGCGAGGACAAAATATGTTGGAAGAACGAATATTTGTATGTGGTAGTCTTTCTATTTGATTGTGGTGGTTGTGTATTTCGAGATTGAATTGTCGTGACTTCGGCTACCTGAATATGCGGAAATCCCTAGTTTTCCTCTCTGAGGTTGTTTGAATGTCTCATTATCCCATTGTAGGTCTGCTTCATCACGTAGATCCCCGCCTCGTTTGAACTTCAGTCTTAAAAACGGAAAAATAGATAATGTAATCATATCACATAGGAATATGAAGAACGAAGAACGGGTTAGGGAGGTTAACTTAAAGAGGAGAGAAAGAAGGGTATAATTAGAGAGAGTGGGGGCTAAAGGGGTTTGCATGGGAAGCATAAGGTAGAATGTTGTTGGGTCATTGAAATTCTCAACAAGAAAACAACTTATTACCCTAATGATTTAGACAACCCACTAATCCAACATGTTCATTTCTTCTTCCAACGTTTCATCCCTATCCATCAACATTTTAACTTCAAACTATATGGCAAATTAATTCGAGTCTGAAGCAAACCACGGGGCGGTTCGTCCTATTCAGATATTCACGACCAAGAAACACTGGATTCTCTTTTGGGTAGGCCCTGAAAGGAGAAGGAAGGCTGGAATGCCAACATGCGTCTATTATTGAATTCACCCGACCCGATAGTACCCCATTTTTGGTACGATTCAATATGCATTAATATCACCTGTATTTATCTAATGTTGGAGCGTTGATATAATATTAAATTGATCATAATTTATCAAGTTAAGCTTTTAGACTGATGGGTGATTTAACCTAAAGTTTAAATTCTTTAAAATTTTCTTTTAGGTTAATTGATGATTAACGTGGTTGCTTGAGATTTAAAATTTAAGTATATTGATATGAGTTTGATTAAACAAAATTTGAAACTTATGGAAAAAGAAACACTCAAAATAATAATAATAATAATAATAATAATAAAAAAAAGAGAATCTTTTTAAAGCAACCCTACATGAATTTGGTGAATAATTGCAAATATCATATGATTTCGTTTGGAATTAAGGAGGAGTGTTAGAATTTAATCCATGTTAATATGGGAAACAACCATTAAGGCATTTAATGAGACAGATAAAACGAGATTTCTAGAAGGATGGGTAACACTTCAAAAGCCTTACCAAAAATAATTTGACACTCCAACTTGAATTACATGTTATGAACATTGATAATCGCTTTCATCAGTTTCGAACTTTGAACATTTTCATTTTCGTTTAGAGATGGAAAGGTCAATTAGTTGCCTTGTTATATCAATAGTTGTTGGCCTTCGATGGTTGTTTAATTAATTATATGTTAGTCGAGTTAGGCTTTAGTAATAACATCGAAAAAAATCGAGGAAAGAAATCTTGTATTAAATAAATATGTCGTCATGTTCTTCTTTGAGTTGTAAAAGAATTGAACCTTTGTTTTGAAGACCAAATTTAAGAATTGAATTGTTGCATTTTAAAACTGTGAGAAAACTGTGAGACTAACGGTGATATGCAACAAGTCAAAGCAAATAATATATGTTAGTGGAGGGTTTGAACCATTATAAATAGTATAGCCAGATATCGGGTAATATGCGGACACTGGCCCTCAAAGAAGTAGATTGAGATCGCACATCAGTTGGAGAGGAGAACAAAGCATTAGAGTGTGAAAATTTCTTCCTCACAAACACAGCATAGACAATTTTTACGAGTGGTGGGCTAACGAGGTCGCCGGCACGTTTTTATGCTAACCCTTGAGAAAACAAGAAGACCAAAGGAAAAAGCAGCAAATGAGGGAAATTTGATGGAGACGATAGTGAAAATATAAACAAGATGTGAAAGCGTGAAAATGATCTCTCTTAAATGATTTTCACCCAATTTCATTTTCGCGTATTACATTAAAAAAAGAAAGTGGATACAATAATTTCCATGGGTGTAGATAAGAACATAACTAATGTGGCGTCCTGATTGGTGGATATATTACCACCTTGTGTGGACTTGGTGAGAGGACCCCATCAGCCAAATAGATCCTCCTTTAGCTTGGAGTAGTTTTCCAGATTACACACTGTTCACAGCTGAATCTAATTCAGCAGCAGCAACAGGACTTGGCTTCCATGTTTGGAGTACGAAGTTGCAGGCCGTTACAGCCTCTCCCACTGTAAGATAGATCCATTCGTGCCCGATCGCCTCGATGAAGTTCGACTTGTTTAGCTTTTTTATCACCTCACTTTTCGGGTTTGCAAGAACAAGCTGCATAATCACACAAAACCATACAAGAAATTACTATAACGAGCCATTTTGGGTCAATTTCGAGTGAGTTTATGATGAACGTATTAGTCGATTTCGAGGGAGTTTATGATGAACGATTGAAAATACGTACTTTGAACCCCTTTCTTTCAATACTCTTCTTAATCTCTTTAAGCATGCTGATCCCACTTGAATCAATGCTACTCACGCCTGTGTTCAAAATTTCAATTCAATATAACGAAATAGATTGTTTGTTCTGTTCCAAACGTCAGATATTCTTATAAGTAATTACCGGAAAGGTCCAGAATTATGTACTGCAAGCTGGTTTCTCCTGATGATTTTATCCTCTCTTCTTCGTCAGTAATCCACCTTGAAAGCCTGAGAGAACAGAGAAATGTAAATCAGGATCACTGCGTCTCTCATTATGAGGGATCATTGTTCAGAATATTACCTTTCTCTCAGGTAGTTTGAGTTAGCAAAATAGATTGGTGCTTCCAATTGAAGGATGAGAATTCCAGGCACATGCTCAGCTGTTGGGTATTGATCGATGCTTCTGTAAATTGTGGAGTTGGGAATGTTACCTAATACTAAAGTTCTTGGCCTTGCGATCATGAGAAGCACCCTCAACACAGAAAGTGCAACCTGAAAAACAACGTCAATTGGTAAAAATGAGAATCATATTGGTCGATTCAAATTCATTCTATTGATTTGCTCACCGCAATGATCAAGCCCATTTCAACACTGCCAAAGACGACACCGATGTATGCACCGAGGCAGACGACAAAGTCAAATTTGTCGAGTTTCCAAAGGTGGATGACTTCTTCATAGTTGATTAGGCCAATCATAGCAGTGATGATTATGGAGGCGAGCACCACCAGGGGTGTGTAATGAAAAAATGGCGTCAAAAACAACAGAGTGATCATCACAGCTATTGACATGACAATATTGGAGACTGCAGTTTTACACCCTGCATTGAAGTTCACAGCACTCCTCGAAAATGGCCCTGCAAATTTTATCCATATGAGTAAGCTGCAACGCAACCTATCAGTGAATACATATCAAAACTAAAAACTCCACAGATTGGTTACTTCAACACGAATATTTAATAATCGAACGCCCGAACTCACGCCCCTCCATTGCTTTAATAAGGATTCTTACCGGAAGTCAGGTAGCAAGAAGTGCAGGAACCAACAATGTTCATGATCCCAAATGCTATCATCTCCTTGTTGCCATCAGTGTGGTAATTCTTAAATGCAGCAAAACTTCTCCCCACTGCTACTCCTTCCTGCATTATACAATGGGTTCAAGGAAATGAAGACAATTCACTAATTTCTTTCTTTCGGGCATTTCATCAAACACTTAGTACTCATGCTTCCAAGCACACCCGCCAAGTAGAATGAAAAACAATTCACTAATTTCTTTCTTTGGGGCATTTCATCAAACACTTAGTACTCATGGTTCCAAGCAAACCCACCAAATAGAATGAAAAACTCTTGTAAAGACAATCAATTCATTCATATTACTGTTCAAATCTGTGCCTTCAACACCATATTACAAGTAAAGGATTGAACTCAAAACTTACAGCAAGGCCAATGATTCCGACGATGATCCCTGTTTTGATGGCAATTAAAAGATGAGGAGATCCAAATGCTAAATCAGTCGCAGATGGTGGATTCAACCCTTTCTTCAAATGCCCAATCTACATTAGAACAAAAACATAGAGACCCAATAAAGATCAACCCAATTAAAGATTTCGCAAAGCAAAAGAAACAGCAACGGAAATGGCGATTCGATAAGTTACCACTTGAACTCCATGCTTTTCAGCGTGGGTGAAGTAGACGAGAAGGCTCCCCAAGATGACCGACGTCAAAGGCGCCAATGCATTTATCCAAAAGAAGATCGGTTTCTTCTTGCTCTGCAATTCGTTAACCAAATGAACTCAAATTAGCAACCACTAATTATTTTACTTAAATATATTAATTATAAAAATAAAAATAAAAACAAATTTTAAATTAGTATTTTTAGTGAATTAGTTAACATTTATAATTCACTTTTGTATTATTATTTTCATTAATTCTTGATGCAAACTATATTGTAACAAGACTATTAACATGTTCAAATTTAAAATTAAAAAATAGGGAAATTTAGTCTTGGAAAATGGATAATTAATACAAAACAAACCCAAAATCAAGAAATATCTATAGAAGAAAAATAAAATTTAATTATTTGAAAAATATTAAATTCAATCCCATTTTTCAAAAGATTATTAGACATATTTTTGTTTTAAAAAGTTTGGTTTTGTTTTTTTTTTTTTAAGATTTCAAACAAATAAGTCAACAAAAGTAACTATGGTATTAAAAAAAAAAAACATTCTTGATTCTACCTTAAATGCTACATTTTTAAAACCATGGTATAAATTTTATCCACAATATTCCTCGTAAAAACAAATCATTAATATGGTACGTGACTAACACATGCTTAGAGGTAACATTATTTTCACAGACAACCTACCTAATAAAATACTTAAATATTCTAACATTAGTGTAAGTAGTGTAAACCTTGTTTGATAAGGTTAAGGTTAGTGTTTTTGTTTTTTTTTTTTTAATTTTTCTCGAAATTTGAAAATAATTATCAAACGGGATCTAAATGAAAGCTTACGAGGTATCGGGTGAGGAGGAGAAAGAAGAGAAAGCAGCAGCCCAACACAATACTTTCCCATCTCCACTGTAAAAAAAAAAAAAAAAAAAAAAAA
>NW_019268517.1:1063976-1105132 GCF_002738365.1 Cucurbita moschata
AAAAAAAAAAAAAAAAAAAAAAAATGCTTAAGAGAGCTTTGGAATTGATTCAAAAATGGCGGCGGCCATGGAGGTGAGCTAAGAAACCTGATGAACTTGAGAGGAAACAGAGGTTATAACGGATACAATATCGGTCTCGTGCGTGAAATGAACCAATCCTAATATTCCTTTTAGCTGCTGAAGACAAACAACGGTTGCTGCACCACCCATGAACCCCACTATTGTTGCATGCGACAAAAAGTCAACAATAAGCCCCAGCCTGCACTTTTCAAACCTTCCCAATTAAATTAAATAATTATTTAACATGATATCAAACCAAGAAACTCGTTAAAATAACCTGAGAAAACCGAGCGAAGCTTGAAAAACTCCGGCGAAGAACGTGGCAGTGAAAACCAACTGAAGGTATTGTTTCGGATGTTCGACGGGGCTGACTTCCTTCCCCATTATGGCAGCCATGAGCAACGACGCTACTGCTACTGTCCCGACTGCCACGTCTTTCGAACTACCAAGCATGGCGTATATCAACGGAGGAATAAAGCTCGAATCTGCATGGGATTATGAAAGTGTAATGATGACGATGATAATAATAATAATAATAATGAGGTAGCTAACATGGTATCAGAGGTGTTACAGAGTCCGATGATGGGAGGGATGCTAGCCAAGCTGGCGTAGCTGATGCCCTGAGGGACGGCTAAACTGGCGATGGTGACACCGGACACGAGGTCGGATTTGAAGAAGTCGAGGGTGTAATGAGGAGCCCATTCGAATATGGGGATGAAGTACTTAAGCCAGAGGAGAATTTGGGGTCCTAAAGGCTGGTTTTTGAACTGTTTGAAAGGGTCGTCGGGGAAGAAGGTTTCTTTGAGGTTGGAGCTTAAGGACTCGAAGAATGGCTTGGTTGGTGGAATGGCGACTCGGTGAGGGCACTCAAAATCTGCGTTACCCATGGCTCACAAGCTTCACAAGAAATGCGCGTAACTTGAAGGGGTGTTGGGAGGATTGGGTTTGCTGCGGGGGGGCATATAACGAGGAGATTGGGAAGTGGGGAATCTCCAAAGTGGATTGCTGGGGCCCAGTGGGGAGGGACACGTGGAAAGTCAACAGAAGTTTGACCATAATTAAAAATAAAATTAATGGAAGAAAATGCAGTGATTTGGTTATATTTTTGGTGATGGCTCAGAGGACAGAATCTGAGACATAAATTTGTTAAACAAATGAAAATTCCGATCTGTGATTAACGCACATGATGTGTTTTTTCAATTATTTGTTTTCGTCTTAGTGGTCTTCTCTGTAGCTTTTTTTTTTTTTTTTTTTTGGGTTAATTATTCTAATTAATAAAAATTAAAACATCAAATTTAACCATTTTCTTTTAATATAATCCATTAAACTAAATAAATAATAATTTTTTTTTAAATATTCAAAACTCGCCTCCTATAAAAATGCTCTAAGTCAAACACGTTAATTTTAGAATTCATAGGACTAAGTCATCGAAAATGAAGATGCACATTGTTGGCATGATCAGTTATGTGAGATTCGGCATCGGTTGGAGAGAGAACGAAACATTTCTTACAAGGCAGTGGAAACCTCTACCTAGTACACGCGTTTTAATATTTTGAGGGGAAGTTTGGAAGGAAAAGTCCAAAGAGAACAATATATGCTTGTTGTTACAAATGGTATCAGAGTCAAACGTCGGATTCTATGCCAGCGAGAACGCTGGACCCTCAAGAGAGGAGGATTGTGAGATCTCACATGGGTTGGAGAGGGAACGAAACATTTTGTATAAGGGTATAGAATCCTCTTCTTAGCATACGTATTTTAAAACTTTGAGCGGTAGCCCATAAGGGAAATTACGAAGAGGACAATATATGCTAGCGATGAACTTGAGATGTTACACGTTTTTTTAAAAAAAATTAATCATCATATCTTCGTAATCAGTCTCGTCTCATTTCATTTATATAATTGTTTTATGTGGGTATCAAATGGAAGAAATGATTTGAGAATGATTAAGGAATATTTATAAAAATAATTAAGAGGTAATTAATATTAATTAAACAAGAGTGATGCTGTACTCCATTACTTACCATACATAAAATTGCAAGCTTTAGCCAAGTGGTCGCTTAGTTTATTACGTGGAGAACTGTCACACAGAAGCTTCCATTTGGGAAGACCAAAAGAAATTAATGTGTTTCATGTGGGCGTCTACATAAATAAATGGAAAACATTACTTTTTTAATTTTTTTTTAATTTTCTATCTGTTTTCAAATTTGGACAGCTACATCATAAGATTAACCCTTTGGATCTTTAATTTTGTTTTTACCGTCCATGAGATCTCGGGTGTAATGTTTTATGTTCATAATTTGGACGAGAATTTAGCATTTAATGGTCTTTATATTCTACTACATCTCGAGTGCTAGGGTTTTGAAAGATTAAGTTTATATTGATAAGTGTCGATCTAGTATTAGTTATCCATTTGCTATAGCCGGTAGATCTGTATGTTGGCATTCAATATTGCAGTCTACCATCAAAGTAGAGTATATGACAGTCACTGAAGCTTTTAAAAAGCTATTTGAATGCATGGTTTGATTAATGACTTGGGTATTGATCAAGAACCAAATTAGAGCACAACCCACCAACCAAAATATTAGAAATTCGAATCCTCACCGTCATACACTTATGAACTAAAAACACTCACAAATTAGGTAAAGATTAAGTTTATATTGATAAGCGTCGATCTACTATTAGTTATCCGTTCACTATAGTTGGTAGATCTGTTTGTTGGCATTCAATATTGCAGTCTACCATCAAAGCGACACTGGAGTCTTTAAAAGTCTTTAAAAAGCTATTTGGATGCATGGTTTGATTAAAGACTTGGGTATTGATCAAGAACAAAATTCGAGCACAACCCACCAACCAAAATATTAGAAATTCGAATCCTCACCGTCATACACTTATGAACTAAAAACACTCACAAATTAGGTAGAGATGTAGGGATTTGTATATTCAGTATTACAAAAAGACGTACATGTCAATAACTATTGAGCTAAACTCATGTTGACTCGTCATTTAAACTTACCATTTTATGCCAAGCAAACCTAGACCAGTAATCGTGGTGATCGTCATTTAGACTATAACATAGTAATCGACTATATTTTAGTCGAAAAGGTTTACGAAAGTGGAAGACGATGATGAAAATGATTGAAAGCATGCTCATTTATGAATGGAAAATAAGGTAAAAGTTGGATAAAAAGGTAGGTTAGTGCAAGTTTTCTAGGGCTTCCATATGTCATTCCCTATTGGTAATGGGTGATATAGTGAAAGTTAATGCTTAGTGCACTCAAATATAATCACTTATTCCAATGACTTAAATTTCATTCATTTTATAAACAAAATTCAGTTTAGAGTTCCCCAAATGATACCAATATATCCACAAACATAGGTTATAACTTCCCCCACATAATAACTCCCCTATCTACATTCATCTTCCCTCCATTAATTTAAATCATTGTTACGACGGTATCTCCCTCTCCAAGGCTATATATTGTGAGTCGTTGTTATTTCTCTCTTGCTTGCTTTATTACGTCTCTTTCGAAAATCTCTTTCTGCCCTCGTTTTCTAAAATTTTCTCTTAAAATCGAGGCCAGAGGCTCGAGCATACGTCGCTTGGCCGTAGGTGATGCAAGAACAAATTGGCTTAACTCACTTGTCGTTGGAAAGTGAGTGTCGCACAATCGCAAGTCCGCTGCCATCAAAAGTGCGATTGTGACAAGTGTTAATCCGAATAGAATTTAACTAGTTAAGATCAAAAAAATTTCATAACCCGTTATCAATGAACTCATTAAAAAATATATTTTTTATAATAGAAAATAATAATTACTTTTTAAATATTAAATTGGTTGATAATTAGTTTTGAAAAAGATTTGAAAACTAATTAATTCTCACTAAAAAAATAATTAAATTTATATGGAAATTCTAAGAATGTCCTCAAATTCAATTTTTTTTTTTTTTTTGACAATAATTTGGTAATAGAACAAAACAAAAGTATAATTTAAATCATTAATAAGTTTTTAAAAAATAATTCTACTAATAATAATTGATTATAATGTTAATCCATTTCAATAATGCAGCAATAACTCCAATATTAGTGGGACAACTAATATTAATTTCATAGAAAGTTCTTGATATTTTATTGCCAAGTGGCAGCATGCAAAATTAAATTTTAATTAGTGATTTTATATATTTTTAAAAAATATATTATTTGAAAGAATATTCTTAATAGATAATTTTTATTTCCAAATATAAATACAAAAATGTAATATAACATTGTTTTTAAAAATTAAAATTTTAATAATTAGTATTTTTTCCGGATGATATTATAGGTAGATAAGATGGAAAGTTCAAAGATTTAAATTTCTGGAAAATGTAGATTAAAGATTATCTGTACTAGAAAGATCTCTACGAATCTATGTTGGAGTGAAGTCGGATACTATGACCACAGTGGAAGCTCAAGTATCGGCAGAACCTAGGATTACCCGGTTGATGTTGTCGAGAAACGTGGCGTTGGGTGGGACGTGGACAATAGAAGAAAAAAATGTGATTTGATTTCAACATTTGCATGCTCCAATTACAATCTCATCTTCAAGAACTCTAATGATCCAATTCATAATGAATGAAACGATGAAGAATTTAGGGGAAGAAAGGAGTGGTTATTGGAGATGGAGATGGAGATGGAGATGGAAGAAGTGCCAAATTTGAAGGGGCGCTGTTTGGTGGTCAATTTCCATGAGGTTTGGGCGGTGGTTCGTACAAAGTCGGCCCCGGAAAATCTGTTGTACTCAAACTGCACTAAGTGAAAATGGTGGTCCTCTTCTGCGCCACGTCTCTTGATGTCCCAAAACAAAATGATATCAACCCGAATATAAACCTGCTACCCACACCATAGTTTTTGTACCATCTTCAACCCAACCCTCCAAAAGATGAACACGTCATCTCTATATTTATAAAAACTAAAAACAATTGAGTCGAAAGTAAATTCATGTACGACTCTGAGCGGTATAACAACGAGGACGCTAAGCTCCCAAAAGGGTGGATTATGAAATCCCATATCGGTTAGAGAAGTGAACGAATCATTCCTTATAAAGACGTGGAAACCTCTTCCTAGTAGACAAATTTTAAAGTCGTGAGTCTGACGACGACGGCGATACATAACGAGACAATATCTATTAACAGTGAACTAAAGTTTTTATAAAACCCTAATCCTTATAAATCAAATGAATGAACCTCCATGTGAGCAAATCTGGATTTTGAAACCTAATAGCCACCGAACATAAGGGTATACGTTAAAACGGAATCTATCTCGAAACTAAAAAAAGAAAAAGAAAAAAAGATTGTTTTTGATACATAATGTTTTGATAATTGATGGAGAAACAAAATGTTGTGGGATAAGGTATGTGGGGGAAAAAGTGGTCGAATGTAAAGGGAAAGTAGACAAGCAATCCATGCCAAAATCCACATGCTTCTTTCTTCCATCATTCTCATTTGCTGCCCATCCATCCATTCATTCAAATCCATTCATTCAAACTCGAGACGTAGATTGAACATTCCATATACATCGTTCATTTCTAAAGTTCTACTCCTTTTCTAAGATTCCTTTCGATAATCTATCGAATTGTCTTTAAATTGAATAAATATTGCCTAATTTGAAAGCTTATCTTGAATTCTCTCTTTGTCACGAGATTGATGTTAGCAGGTGAATTATAAAGATAGATGTGACTTAAATTTCTCTATTTTCTCTAATTACAAGTCTAAATAAATATTTTGAAAAATGCTCGTAATCTATCCTGAAATTCTAACCTTTCATCGAGTATTTCAATCTAGGATTCCACAAACATTAACAAAACTTGGACTCAGTGTTATTTATTTTTGTTATTACTCGTGTGTATAACACATGTCTAGCACGTGACATACTTAGTTTGATATATATAAAATAGATTTATAAATTATTTGGTTGAATTTTTTTTTTCCCAAATAACATTAAAAAAATATATTTTTATTGAAAAGTCTAAATGCTTTTCTATTTTTAAAGAATGAATAAAAAATCTTCAAAATAAAATATAATTTATTTGCAAGTTATAATTATTAATGATTTAATTAGAAAACCAAAAAAAGTCATTAAAAATTTGAAAGATAATATAAAAATACATATTTAATTGTCATCTGGCTTGAAAAATATTATATTTAATAATATTTAATATTATATTATATTTTTTCTTATCAAATATTTTTTAGTTTATTATCATGTTTTACATTATTATATTAAAAAATTATAATTGTCCATTAAAAATATGTGAAAAGCATATATATATATACCTTTTCAAAGTCAAGTCGGGTAAAAGATGAATCTAGTACTGCTTCTATCAACGAAAAAGTCTAACTAAGTGTCACCTCCAACGGATATCAAAAGATAAGAAATGTTAGCTCTCCGGCTTCTAAGTATCAGGAAGGGTTCGTCTCAAGAGAAAGAGTAAGCTTAGCCTTCCGAAAAAGATTGCAACTAAGTCAAGACAAGATTCTGTAAGAGCTAGCACTGACTTCCTTCTTGGATTTCAAGAACAATAGTAATTCAATCGAAGGACGGGAAAGTATTCTAATAGTACTAGATCGACTTTCTCAGTTTCAATAGGAAGGACAGAAAGGAATTAGCTCTCTATATATATATAATGGGTGAAAATCTCCCTTGAAAACGTGATCTCTGTAAATTCCTTGCAATAAATCTTCGTTCTTATCCTCGCAAAAATTAGAAATGAAAGATGAGGTGGGGACGAGGACAGGGACGGAAAAGACTTTTTCGTCTCCGTTAAGTGAATATTTTTATTGTCAGTAGCTCTCCCAGCTATGTTTATTCCCGATAATCTCGAAACAGAATCAATAACGGTCGAAAGAAAGAGTTTTTAAATTAAAATCTCAAACCCAAAAACATGAATATGATCTGATACACCTTACATATACTTAGCTTTTAACTTTTGTTTTTATATTTTGTTAAACAAATGTGAGATTTGGGAATGGCCGACATTATAATATTATTCCTTTAAATTCCATTTTTCTCATATACATCTCCCCTCTCACCTAACAATTTCAAACTGCTTTCGTACCTAAATAATGTTTGGATTATTAATACCAAATACATTAAATATTAATAATGACGAATCATCCTAATAATATTTAATTTTGAAGTTTCTATGATTAAAACCCGTTGAAAAGATCACTCTTATTTAATGCGATCTCAGTTTACGTATCGTGTTTTGACTTTGATATTACGTTAGAATTGAATTTGAGCTTAGCTCATAGAACAAACATTTTCAACGTGTAATTATGTATTAAAGAACAGCTATCCATAAATACAAATTTTACCGTTTCAAATTTGGTCAATAATATCTAGAATTGATGGATAAATATCACGACGTCAACTTGTAAAGTTTGTACAAACAATTCATAAAGTCGACAAACGTCATAAGATTTGAAAAGATAGAAGTAAACGAAGAAGAGATTGAAAAGGGGATGGAGAGTGGACAATTGAAATGCTTTATGAAACTCTATGGTGAATAAACGAACAATAATTGAAGAGAGAAAGAAGTAAAAATGGACTCGTATAGTCCAAAAGATAATCGATTGATTTTGAACTTTTTTTCTTCAATGGGCTAATATGTACACTTTTTTTATCGAACAGATTTGCTTATATACTCGCTCGTTTTGTGATAATGTGATAGATCTGTTATTGAAATTCAAATTAATAAAAAAGAAATATGAAAAAAAATAATTAGAACAATCATAAATTATTGAAAGAAATATTTATGAATTTCTTTTATGTTTAAATACAATAAATAATAATGACGAAAGCAAGCAAAAGGAATTGTGTCTGTCGGTCAATTTTGAGGTTCCTTTGCTTTTCCAGACTCCCAAGGTACCTTACAGTTGACTTTTATTGACTTTTGAAGTCGTGGCGCAGTTACATTGGTCTGTCGTATTCCATCGCTGTCACATTTGCAAGGCAGGCACTCCAGCCAACTTTCCATTATTTTATAATTTTACCGGTCCCACCAGATGCTTCCTTAAAAAAACAGAAAAAAAACAAAACAAAACAAATTAAGGATATTTTTATGTAAAAAATCATTTTCCACCCTTCACTCATTAGAGACAGTAATTTTAATTAATTAAAACAATCCTCGATTAAGTTAAGATATTTGACTAACTAACTATACTTTTTTAGTTATTTAAATTATAATTTAATGAAACAAAAGTTTAGGATAGAAATTGACATAAGGATAATTTCTTTGGATACATTTTTAATCAACCAATTAATTAGGATTAATTAATTAAAATTGAATAATTAATTAGGTTAATTCAATAATAAAATAGTTCCTTTTAATAATATTGGGTAACCGAATGACGTATTAATTAACTAAGATCACATACTAACCAGACATAAAATTTATGTTTTTCCGAGAAAATATGTTTTTTTTTATTCTTAAAAAGAACCAAACATTTTCCCCTCACTATATAAGCCCAGTTAGCAGAAATTGATGTGTCCAATTTGAAGCCCATTGTTCTTGAATTGTATTTTATTCTTTTTTGTCATACCACAAAATAATCCAAACAAAATTTATATTTAAAAGATTAATTATTCGACGTCCAAGCTTGGGAGATTCAAATTGATACCACTTGTCTGTAACAAAATTGTGCAACACTTGTCTAACCAGCTAGTAAGTCATTCGCGAGAAATTTGAATGTCACAGACAACGTTGGTGCATGTTCGAATCTTAAGTAACGTTTGTGAGACATTTAGAAGACGTGGGGCGAAGAAATACACTTAAAAACGATAGGAAAGAATCGAAGAAGGTAAGTTATATGACTATAAGCACATAAAAAAATACTACAGCATATAACTCAGGGTAGGAAGGAGTGATAACTCGATGAAAGCTGCAAATCCGAACTATGGAGTTTCACGAACATATTTCAACATATCTTATTTGATAAGATGTTTATTGTCATCTAACAGGATGGATACCAATTCAATAAAACTAAAAAAACTCACAAACAAAAAGGGCAAGAAAAGGGTCAGAAATTGGAGAGGTAACTCCTTTTTGTTTCAGCATCTTCTTTGTTAGTATCTGTTTCCATAACCCTGCAAAACAAGAACACCAAGAACAACATTTCCTTCAGAATGTGATCCAGAAAATTTATCCTTTTCATCCATTTTAATTTGTTCATACTTACTTCCTGTGCTGCCATTGATCGACAGTAGTTGGAATTCATAACGATTGAGCATGTTGAACCACATTCGCTGTCCTTGAGCGACACGGTCGACCGGTCGAGCTTGATCGGCCATGGAGGGTAACCGGTGCCATGTGTTGCAGCGCCCAAATGCGACGACGACCGTTGCATTTTCACCGCTCTTGGAATGTTCCTCCCCTCTACTGATACTCTCCTTCGGCTTGGCTGCCTCTCGAGCGACTCCGGCCGGGCTTTTGGCGCGCTTTGTGACCGCACTTTCGCCTTCGATGACTCCGTGTTCGCCATGTAATTTGGGAACAATTGGTACTCATAAGACAATGATTCTCCGTATTCTGATCGGGGGAATTCAAATGGGAGTCGATTTAAATCGGTTTTCGCCCTAGCGGAGAAGCATTGGGGACTGTTTTGAGCTGTTCCGAAGGCGTAATCATCGTAATGGCCACTGAAAGTTCTCGGGCTTATATCCGCCATCGCAGATGGCGTCGGCGAAAGACGGTAGCTTTCTTGATTCGAATACGCGTAATGGCTGTAGCTATTGCGATTCTTTATGCTGCCCCCTAAATCCATCTCCACGATCTTTATATTCTCTTCCATTTCTCTGTCAATCTCCTGCAAAAAGAAGAACAAAAACAGAGCAAAAACAGAGTCATACCGTATCGCTGAAAAATTATGAACAAGATCCAATTTTTATCACAACCCAACATAGTGATTCGAAATTACTTGATGGGGTTGTCTTAAACGAGTTTCTTGGAAGGATTTTCTATGTGCCGAGTGCCATTGTTGAGCAGTGGGCTTCGAATCTTCAGCCATTTTGATCCTCTGTGTTCGTGCTCTGTCTTGCGCCGTCACTAAAGCTTGCATACACCGCAGAGTATCAGTGGCTCTTTTTCTTACTAAATGGCCTCTGACCATCGCTTGTAATTTCACCAATCCTTTCAATGCATATAGAGCCTTTCTCGCCTGCAGTTTCAATCACAACAAAATTGCTTTGAATTTCGATTTGGGTATTGTAAATTTGGTGTTAATTTTGAGATTTGTGTATGTACCAGATAAGATCTGAAAACAGATTGGATCTTAATTGCAGCAGCTTCTTCAATTGCAGTGGCTTTCCCATTTGAAGCTGCGGTCAGACGAATCACGGCAGCGGCAGCTTGGGCGGCAGCGACTGCGACGGCCGTCGCAGCCGCCAACGCCATTGTGTGTTTTTCCTGTTCCTTTTCCATGTCGAAGGTAGTTGTCGCCGTTGGGGTTACAGCGGTGGAAACATTCAGCTCCGGTGGATTCACTTCCTTGGTCGGCGAGCCTCGCCGGAAACTCCATCGCTTCTTATCTTTAGGAGTCGAAATCGGAGTGGTGGGGTTTTCAGAGGAAATGGGAGAAATCGGATTGGCGATTTGGGAATGTTCTTTATGGAACTTCTTGCCGGAGAGGAATTTCTTGAGCCATTTTCCAGCCTTACCCATTTGGAAACAAACTCCGGCGGACTAAAAACTGGAGATCTCTGGAAGTAAAGGGAAGATCTTGAGATGAAAATGGCGGTGTGTGTGAATCATTTGTCTGTTGTGTTGCTTGGTTGGAGTCATTAAATTTACAGAAAATGATGGAAGTGAGCGAGATTTGAGTTAAGAAACAGAGTGGAAAGCTCCCTCTGTGACAGATTCTGAACTATACCAACGATGATGTTCTTCTTTTTGTAATGTTCTGTCGTATTGATAGATATTTTATTTTATTTTTCCTAAACGGTGATTATCCATTTATTTATTCTATATTTGTTATATTAAACTAAGATATTCATATGCCTTACTCATATTAAAGTTGTAGATAATTAACATATTAGATCATTATTTGTTAAATTATTTTAAAAAATATTTAGTTAAGGGTGCGATCAGATCTGTATTTCAACTTGGTTGATCATCGTGAACGATATTCAAAACACTAAAGGAAGAACGAGCCACTCCAACTGTCACCGATGTTGAGTAAACCATTAGTCACCACTGAACATCTATCTTTTTTTCATCTCTAATGTGTACTTTTTTGTTGGTTTGGATACTAGAACGTCGAGGGAAAGCAAATGCATTTTTTCTAAAGGGTTTCTGAAGAAAAAAAAAACGACCTACCCAAAGAGATGTTGAAGCTATGTTGTGAAGCTATGTGGTGCTATTATGGCAGGGAAGGATCGACTTCTGCTCCGAATGTCTTTTGTGACAGGTCTTTTTGTTACTGATATGATCTCACTAACGAGTCTAAATCTCGACTATAAATTGTATTAATTTATTTATATTTTCATTTTTGTGACAATTTTGCATAAAAACATAATTAAATTTTTTTATAATGAAAAAGGGTTGAAGGTGAAGCTTCAAATAACATGGCCACTCTTGTGAAATACTCCAACGAGTCACGTGCTGCCCATCACTACTTTGTATGATGATTTTATGACGTAAAAAAAAACAATAATTTGCGGATAAATAAAGCCTAAATTCAACTTTGATATTTTGACGTCATAAATTAGACTTTTGTTTTTCACTTTTACATAAGGTGAAAAAAATAGAAGGCCACGTGGCAAACTTATAATTTGCATGTAAAATAAGTGCCAGCTGGATTGAAATTGGTCAAAGTGGCTTTTATGAGATAAAGTCAAAGGAGATGCTTTGACATTCCTTTGTAACATCTATTACATTGATTTTTACTTATTATTTATTATTTCTTTTTTGTCAATTTGTTTTTTTTCTTCCAATTATTGAAAAATTCTTATTTATTCAAAATAACACGTATTCATAATTAAATTTTAATAAAACTCAAATATTAAACATTTATACATTACAATATACTCCAAATATATTTACTATTTATAATAAACGTTAAATATAATATTTATATTGTTATTAATTACATTTCCTATTTATTAAAAAATCAAATAACAATTAGTTGGCATTCACATGGCTTGCTACATAAGTACTTCCCCCTCTAAACTTACGTTTTGCCATTGGGAAGCAATTTTCATTATTTCATCTCCTTTGTGAATATTCATTAAAAAAAATATAAAATATATATAAAAAATATTTATAATAAGAAATTATAACAAATGAATTGTTTTTTAAACCAAATATTTATAATTTATATAAATATGTACGAATTTGAATTTTCATCGTGTTTTAGTAATATTCATTGGAACCTGAATTAAAAAACAAAATAAATAAATAAATAAATAATTTGTGTAGATTCGATTATTATGTCTTTTATATAATGCTTAGGTGGCTCTCCACATGGGGCTTGTTTAAAAACAAAGCAAATATATTTCCATGTGCAGGATTAAATTAAGGCCATTAATTAGGGCATAATTAAATTATTTTATTGTTCTCCTTTTCTTGAAAAAAATAAATTGATTTGTATTTATTTATTATTCTTTGGGAATTTTATTTATATTTATATTAATTAATTAATTTGGAAAGTGATAAATGCGACCAAAGTCATGATATCAAAGAGGCATGGAAACAAAATTGACCTTTTTTTTCTTCCTTTTTTGGAAATGGAAATTAAATGGACGTGTATTATTTAATTGATCAATTGGTGTCTAAAGTGTTTTTTTAATATTAAAAAAACAAAATAAGGAACTTCTAAAAAAATTATTGTCTCTTATTTATTTTTTCCAAAACCCACCTTGTATTTATATAATATTTATAAAAATACTCCGTTTTACTTTTATATCTCTAATTAAGATATTTATACTTTGAGAGTATACTAATTCGTTAAATTTAACTGTCATTTTATATGGTTTAAGAATTCTTCCAATCCTCTCACCGTCATATGTTTATTTTTTTATCTGACTTAATCAAATATGAAAATTTTTAAATATTTATCAAAATAAAACGAGAAAAATACAAATATAAATACAAACTCTTTTTTAATATATTTTTTCTCATTACAAAGAAAACATTATATTTCATTAATTTTCAAGCACCATATTATGAAGTTTGTTGACTGTTTCGAAAATTGAAGCTGATATTTTATTTATAATAATAATAAATAAATAAATAGGAGATTTTTATTTATTTATTTATGTTAGAAAAAAACAAAAGAAGTTAGAAGAAAATGGGGATGGGAGAAGTGTCGCGTCAGCACTGAATAAAATTGGTAGTGTCGGATCTCCTTCACGTTTCCATGTTTTTTTGCCACTCCGCCACCCACCGCCACCCACCGCCACCACCTATATACATATATATATATATATTGTTCCAAACTAAAGGCCTTGTAGAAAGCCCATAATGAGGATGGACTATCAATAGTTTGGGCCTGGGCTCGAAGAAGGCTTGCTTTGGGCCTCAATAGAATTAGTTTTGCTCCTCCGACACGTCCAGGCTGTCCTCCGACGTCCCTCTCGATTGCCCTCGGAGTCCGTCAGTTCCAAGATTCGGACCGGCGGCGAGGTGGAGGGGCTTTTGGTATTTATGAACCCTTTTGGTAACTTTGTGTCTTCTTGTAAAGTTTGATTGACTCTGTTCCGACGAAGATTCGATCGTGTTCTTCTAGCAGGATGTGTCTCCTCGGACATCCGGCAGGCTGCGGCACAGCAGCGACTCACTAAACGCCGCCCACAGCGGCGGTTGAAATTGCCGACCACGACACCAAGGTTTGTTTTTCTCTTAGTTAGTCACTACTTCAGCTCTTCGAACAGTCATCGATTGTTCCATTTTTAGACGAAAAACGTCGTTGGATATTAAAAGAAACCATTTTTGACAGTTTTACAAAATACTAAATATGACATCAAAAACTTTGGAATTTGGGGAAATATAGTTTTTTTTTTTTTTTTTTTTGGTTTAATTAGGAATTAGAGTTGCAGTTGACCATCACCGGAATTGGTTAAGTATTGACCATCCAATTCCAATGGTTTGAATTGTTCATCCAAAACAAGAGGGGTTTCCGAGAAACAGGGCTTTCCGGCGACAATTAATGGGACCAATTCGATTCGTTTCAACTAATGATAATCTCAATGATTGATCAATTTGACAAAAACCCATCTCCTCCAAATTTCTCAAAAGCATGAATCGGCAAAATTCCATGCAGCTTTACCGCACCAACTATACTTTGAGTACCTCCACGGTGAATGGGTCCAACGCCGCCGTTATCGGCGGCGGAAAGACGGTCGGACGGTGGTTGAAGGAGCGGAAGGAGAGGAGAAAAGAAGAAAACAGGGTACAGAATGCTCAGCTTCATGCTGCTGTTTCTGTTGCAGGGGTGGCTGCTGCCATCGCCGCCATTGCCTCCGCCTCTGCAAGTTCCCAAGGCGGAAATGACGGGAAAGATATCCCGAAGACCGATATGGCTTTGGCCTCTGCCGCCACATTGGTCGCCGCTCAATGCGTGGAGGCCGCTGAAGCCATGGGAGCAGAACACGATCACCTTGCCTCTGTTATAAGCTCCGCCGTCAATGTCAAGTCCGCCGGCGATATTATGACACTCACCGCCGCCGCTTCAACAGGTTGTAGTAGCAGCCTATTACATATTTTAATTTCTGGGAAAAATAACACGCGTGTTGTGAATTTTGTAGCATTAAAAGGAGCTGCAACACTTAAATCGAGGGGCATGAAGGAAGTGTGGAATGCGGCGGCTATAAACCCGACGGAGAGAGGGATCGGAGCATCCAGCAGCCATGGTACTGTGAATATTTTTGAAAGTCAAAAATTTAGCGGCGACCCTCACCCGATTCATCACGACTTTGATCTTCTACGTGACTGTGAATCAAACCATCCAATTCAACATGAAGATAATTTCGTCACCGTACGATTGCTCGCTGATGGCTGTGAGCTTCTTAAACGTACTCGTAGTGGTATGTTTACCTTTTCTCAATTCATCAAATTTTTAATTAATTAATTTTTTTAATTTTGTTTTAACAAACCACCACTAATCCTCGTATTACAGACGACCTTCATTGGAAAATTGTCTCTGTTTATATCAACCGATCAAATCAGGTTTTTTTTTTTTTTTTTTTTTTATAAAATTTCTAAAATGTGAATTTGTTTGATGAAAAAAATGGGAAATTTTAATTTTTAAAAAATTTAATTTTAATTTTATATTCCTTTGTTACAGGTTGTGTTGAAGATGAAGAGCAGGCACGTGGCTGGGGCTATAACCAAAAAGAAAAAGAGTAAGTTTTGTTCATTAATTAATTAATTATCATATTCCGAATATTGTGAATATTTAAGTTAATTGGATTCCTTGCATAGATGTGGTGGTGGATGTAGTGAAAGATATTCCGGCATGGGCAGGGCGGCACCTGCTGGAGGGCGGCGACGACCGCCGCTACTTCGGGCTGAAGACACTGATGCGAGGGGTGGTGGAATTCGAGTGCAGAAACCAGAGAGAGTATGACATGTGGACACAGGGAGTTGCCAAGCTTCTTGTAATGGCGGCTGAAAGGACTTGTATGTTCCAAGATCAACCTGTTTGAACGGGGAACACAAATTGTAAATTATAAGCTTTTTTTTTTTTCCTTCTTGTTTTTTCAAAATTGTTTTTAATGGTTTAATGTTCGACTTTAACCACCCGACCGTTGCAACTTTTCTTAACGCATGCTAGTACAAATCAACCATGAAGGTTGGGCTTGGGCTTAGATAGGCCCAAATATTGTCGGGAGCCCAAATGAGAATGGGCCCAAAGAATTTAAAATTCAGATTTAATAAATAATAAAAGAGGGAAATAAAAAAGCAGAGCCACGTAATTGAAATTAAAAAAGAAAAAGAAAAAAAAAAGAGGATTGTAGTGGAATGTAGTTTTTTTCAGGGGATTGCTCAGAACGACATGACGTTTTAGAGATTCTGAACGACAACTCTGTTCCCTTTTATCTCCAACTAACATTTCCCCGCTTTCATTGTTTTTTCTCAACTTTTTTTTTATTATTTTTTTAAAAAAGTAATTTTTTAAAATATCATTACCGAATAGAAAATGACGCTCCAGTCCTCCTGGTATCAGTCCCATTTTGTCCCCTCTCTAACCCCAAATATTAATGTCACTTCATTAAATTAATAATAATAAATTATGTCCCAATATACATAAATATATTTTCAAATTATAATAAAATTAAAATTATTGTATAACTGTACCCTGGGTTGGATTGGGTTTTCGTAACCGTTCAAGTCTATCACAATTAGATATTATTCGTTTTGATGTATTACGTATCACGATTTTAATATACATTAGGCTAACTACAATACTTAAGGGTCTATTAGTGGTGGGCTTAGACGGTTACAAATGGTATCATAGCCAAACATCAAGCATGTGTGCCAGCGAGGATGCTAGGTCTCTAATAGAGGTGGATTGCGAGATCCTACCTTCGTTGGAGAGTGGAACCAAACATTCTTTATAATGACGTGAAAACTTCTACATAGTAAACGCTTCTAAAACTGTGAGGCGGACGACAATACATAATGGGCCAAAACGGAGAATATCTACCCGTGACGAGGTTTAACTCATACAAAAGTGAAATATTTTATATCAACCTAAAAAGAATTAAATTATGTAATCTATTTGTTAGATTTTTTTTTAAAGTTTGAAATTAAATTATGAATTAAAATAGTACCTTTTCATTTTTTTATTATTATTTATTTTAGCTAAATTAATAGAGGCAAAAGTGGTGATTGAGAAGCATAAAGGTTTTGTCACCCACAAAAGCGGTAACAAAAGAGTGTAGGGGTTCTGTGGTTGTGTGTACTGATATTATGCTGATATACCCTTCTTCTTTTACACTTTTTCATAATTGCCCCTGCAAATTTACTCTTTTTCATTTCACACATCACTCCCAAAGTTTTATTTACAAACTTACCCATTCCCCATTTTACATCAATTTCATTTCACATATACACATTCTATTACTAAACAAAACATCCCCTTTCTCTCAAACCGACCCCCAAACTTCCATTTAATTGAAAAATGTAACACTTTTTTGTCCTTTTTCATGTTTAAGACCGTAAAGTTTGAGAATTTGCATTTAAACCCTCGCTATTGAAACAAAATAATATCATGTAACAATCTAAATCCACCCCTAATTGATACTATTCTATTTAGACTGGACTTTTCCTCAAGATTCTAAAACACGGAGATTTTTCGTTCTTTTCTTTTGGTATATTTAATTTTCACGGATTGAGTCACAAAAAAAATTAATTTTAAATACTTTAAAATATTTGTTAATCTTTTATTGTAAAACGGCGACGTTTGTTGAAAACAATAGAGAGTGAAGAATAAATAAATAAATAAAAATTAATTTCCAATTCTCTCCTTTAACATTTTCCAATGCAAAAAGCCACCAAATTTCAATATTGCTTTATATTGAAAATTTATTTTGGTTTTTCTTTATATAATTGAGCTGAATCACTGTTTTGAATCAGCTTTTTGTTTTTTATTTATATTTTTTTTTACATTTTTTAAATCTGTACTTCTTTTTTTACTGTTCATACTCTGTTCTTCACAAAAATTACACGTGACCTCTAATTATCAACTAATTGCTAAACTTTTTTATTTTTAAATTACAAACCCATGAAATTAATATAATGTTCAAAGATGCATTAAATTAATTCTCAGCTTAGTTTCATTCATACCAACACCACCAACAATAATAACCAACCAGAAGATCAATATATACACATAAAAACAGCATTTTTTTAAAAATTTATTTTAGTCTAAAAATAAAAGAAAATTACTATTTCTTGGCGTTGCTGAATTTGGCCTAAGGCATGAAGAGCTTATTCCCACATTTGCATCTCCAAGCTTCGGGGTAGTACTCCAATGGCACACTCATACCCGGTTGAATTGGAACATGAACCGGTTGACACGGCCAGCATCTCCCACACTTGGATCGGCAAGTTGGCGGCGACGAACCCGGTCCAAGAGGTGTCCCAAGCCACCACCGCTGGGTTTCCGCAGCGGCGGAGTGGAAGAAGACGGCGGCGAAGGCGAGGAGGAGGGTTAGAAGTAAGGAGAAGTTGCAATGATTGGAGTGGCGGTGTGACCCTCCCATTCAGAGATCGGAAGCGCTGCAGGAGATTTTGTTGTGTAGGAATAGAGAGGAAGGGGGGCGGGGGGCGGGGGGCGGGGAGTAAACCAACCTGCTCCTCTGCTTCGGCCTCTGCCGCTGCATGCTGCCTTTCTGAATTCCTCTGCTTCTCTCTTATCGTTTCATTTTTTTTTTTTAAATTAATTAATTTATTTATTTCTATTTTAGAGAGTATTATTTGAAGTCAAATACATAGAGCCCAAAAAGATTGTAATGGGGTTTGTCTTATTGTCTGGCTTAACCTGCTGCTGCTGGGGCCTTCCCAGCGTCACTGCCGCTCTCTCTCATCAACCCTTTTCTCCTAAATTACCTTTTTGCCCCTTCTCCTAAATTAGCTAGTTGGTGAGTCAATAACTTACTAAGGTGATGATCAGTAGCTGATCCAAGAGTATGATTAGCCACACTAGAACTGAGACAAGACCCATACTCCTACAAGAGGAGTAGTGAGGAATTTTCGGCAATGGGTGAAAGCCTGATGGAACAATGTTGTAATGGCCTAGATCCACCGCTATTAGATATTATCCTATTTGGGCTTTCCCTCGCTTTAAAACGTGTCTGCTAGGGGAAGGTTTCTACACCCTTATAAATTGTGGTTTGTTCTCCTCCCCAACCAATGTTGGACATCACAATCCACCCCCCTTCGGGACCAGCGTCCTCGCTGACACTCTTTCCTCCCTCCAATTGATGTGGGATCGCCCCCCAAAAATCCATTCCCCTTTGAGGCCCAGCGTCCTTACTGGCACATGCCACATGTCTACCCCCCTTCGGGGAATAGTGAGAAGGCTAGCACATCGTTTGGTGTCTGGCTTCCGCTAGCAGATATTGTCCTCTTTGGGCTTTTCCTTTCGAGCTTCCCCTCAAGGCTTTAAAACGCGTATGCTAGGGGAAGGTTTTCACATCCTTATAGAATGGTGGTTTGTTCTCCTCCCCAACCAATGTGGGACATCACAAATGTCGTGGGGAGATAGGAGGCCTATGGGTCATGAACTCGAAGAAGAAGTAATGACGGTATCTAAAGAATAAGATCGACTAACTCTATGCCGGTGATCTCTTGGGAATTTATTACATGTCTAGAAGAAAATTTTCTATTAATCTTTATTTTAAAGATTTTAATCAATGCAATTTTATATAAAATTTAAGGAGGAGGGTAGGGGTAAAATAGGAAAAATGAAAAGAGAGATAGGGTAGGGGTAAATTAGGGGTGAAAGAAGGAAGGAGCACCCGTGTGGATTACGTACGTGCGGGAGAAAAAAAGGGGGAGAGGGAGCTGTCTTGTACGGAACGAACATCTGAGTCATCTCTCTCTAAATCTCCACCGTTAGATCCTCAATACTGGATGGTCAGATTAGATGACCTTTGTTAAATGTGCAGTGGGGCCCACGTTTTATATAGACCTAACGACGGATTCCTACGTACACTTGGACGCTACTTGTTTTTACTGATGACCATATTATATTATCGATTTTTATTATAATTTAAAATTTTCAATTTCACCCTACAATTTTTTTTATATAATTTTAAATTAAAAAATTTATTTTGAATGGTTAAAAAAAAAACGTGTTATTGTTTATGGAATGTTTTAATTAAAAAAAAAATGGTACGGTATGACGAAATGAGAAATTTAAGGAGAGATTTATTGCAGCTTACTAAGTTAGGGTAAATTTTAATTTTCTTTTTCCCCTTTTATTGTACTACACGATTTTTATTCCAATAATAAATATGAAAAAAAAGTGTACGGCTTTACGACTGGTCATGGACCGGGTCGACTTTTGCAGTTCGATTAATAAAGCCCGGCCCGTTTTTGGCAGTCTAAGGCCCACCTTCTGCAGCTTCCTCTTTTAATGAGCTCGGAATGCGTGGCTCGTGATTTTTCATTACTTAAATGCCACCTTTTTAGTTTAATTATTAATTGTTTTTTTTTTATTTTGTTTGTGGATAAAAAATTATTTTATTTTCTTTCTAATTTCCACCGCACTCCATAATCATATAATATTGTCTATAAGTTTTTATGGTTTTGATTTGGAGTTCTCCGGTCTTATAACAATGGAGATAGTATTCCTCACTTATAAATTCATGATTTTTCACTAATTAATTAATTAACGTGGGACTCACTCCTAATAATTTTCGACATTTTCAATTATTATACATTTGTGATGGAAAAAAAGGACGAGAAGTTCAAGTTGTTTACCAAAAGGTCTGCATTTTTCAAGGAATTGAAAGAATATTTGAATTAAAGCTTTAATTTCAAGAATTTTGTTGAATTTCCCAACACGAAATATATTCGTGCCATAGAAATTACGGCCCATCGGACCATTTTCGTGGACTTTTGAACCTGAACCGCAACTGGAAAGCCAATCGCGACCCGCAACCGGACACCATCCCGGTCCGGTCCAACCTTCCCCCAAATGGAACTTACCCCGGGAAGCTGCTATAAAGATTAAATATTTCCAACTATACCCTTTCCTTATATTCTTATTTTCTCCAACTGTATTTTATTAGTTAAATTACTATTTTTGCTTTGTTTTTTTCTTCTGGTTCTTATAATTTTAAGGATTTTAAATTAATTATGGTTTGAGCTTAATTAGAATTTTATAAATTAATTTCATTTTGGTTTTTCGATCCAAATGATTTACTCAAACACTATAATTATAGTTGTTATCTTAGATCGGTAAATGAGCGGTGCATTTATTATTATTAGTATTATTCGTTGACGTGTTTGTTTCTATATGATTTTTCAAAATTAGATAAGAGTGAAAAATAAATAATAAAAAATATAAAAATTAATAATCAATTGAGAAAAGTAATTTTTTTTCTTTGGAATTGATTTTGAAATTGGGACACACAAAGAAAGTATTTGTCTCAAGCATGAAAAATCCCAATTAATAAAACGTCACGATTTAAGGGTATTATCGTCTTTGTCTGTTCGAAGAGGCAGTATATAGCTTCTTCGTTTTCGCCTCTCTGCGTTGCCTTGAAGCGTTCCAATTTGATTGGGATTATTATTCGCAGAGGCCGCAGGTTGCAGTTGACGATGGCTGTTCCCGATAAGGTAAATTTATCTTTGTTGCTTATCGCATCGTTTCTTTCTGTATCTGTGATTGGCAGAAAATGCTCTGTTCGTATTTTTCATTGACAGTTTCAACTCGTTGTTTCCCAATTCGTTGCGATAAATGGTAATCGGCTTTGCATGCTTGAAATTTATGGAAATTTTTGGACTATTTCTTCTTGAAGTTTCATTTTTCTGTAGTCTAGCTCGAAAATTGAAGTTGTTTGGTTTACTTTGCTGTTGATTCCTAATATCTAGATGGTGCTGCCCTAGGCTGAAATGTTCGTACGCACCTTTTCATGTGGAATTGAAACTGATTGTGTTTTGGCTTCCTCCTTCATTAAGCGAACTTTTACGTACGCATTTCCGGGGGAAAATGCTAAAATTCTGGTTTGGATTTGGAATTTCAACGCCAAGTTTATCCGTTAAAGGAAAGTAATCCCGGTCGCCCGGGTTGATTTGGATTGATGTCTTAATTCATGTATCTCGCATAATTATCCAAATGTTATCGGGCTTTAGAATCTAACGAGTTGTTTGGAAGTTTTTGTTTCGAAACTGTTTTTATTAGGAAAATATGATATGGCCTGTTTCCTTACTTTTTTTAGTTGTTCTCCTTAGAAAATTACGGTGTTGCACAATGGCTTTGGCACTTGAATGTGGCTTTTCAAAATAGTTATTGCAAATATTGATACAGAAGCATCAATATTGTTCACGAATTCTCTGTTTTGGCGCCATTTGTACTTGGTTTGTAAGTTTGCTGGCACTATTGAAAGGACACCCTGGTGTTATATGTTAATGATGTGAATAATGCTCACCATCAAAATGAAAAATGCATTCATGTATGTGAGATTCTACATTGGTTGGAGAGAGGAACGAAGCATTCCTTATAAGGGTGTGGAAACCTCTCTCTAACAGACTCGTTTTAAAAACCTTGAGGGGAAGCCCGAAAGGAAAAGCCCAAAGAAGACAATAATTGCATGCATCGGTGATGTCTGATAGTTTTGTTCAGGGCCTTGCTGCTCTGAATTTGCTGTGTGTAGCCCAATTTTGTGTGTTTATCAATATCCTTATCATTACAATTCTTGAAACTTGCATTTACAGGATGCGAGAGAGGAAGTGATTCAGGCATGGTATATGGATGATAGTAATGAAGACCAGAGGCTTCCTCATCACCTTGAACCGAAGCAATATTTGTCCCTCCAACAACTTGATGGTAAGCCTGCTGAGAATAGAATAGCTTACAGTTGTACAAAGCTAAGTGATTTTAGATAGACTTATATTTTGTGAATTATGCTAAAATTTCAGAACTTGGAGTTCTGAGCTGGAGACTGGATGCAGACAAATACGAAACAGATGAGGAATTGAAGAAGATACGTCGTGATCGTAATTACTCCTACATGGTTTGTTTCTTTAACTTGTGTGTTCATTCCATTCTTCTGTATGAGAAAGCACATGTTCAATTGCTCGTGAAAATTGCTCGAACTATTATTTTTTTTCTTCAACAAGTTTGGTCTCTCTGTCTCTGTCTCTACTATTATCTCATTCTTTTATTGTCAGGACTTTTGCGAGGTCTGTCCAGAAAAGCTTCCTAATTATGAAGAGAAGATTAAGAACTTTTACGAGGAACATTTGCACACCGATGAGGAGATCCGTTACTGTGTGGCAGGGAGTGGTAGGATTAGTTATGTTTTTCTTTTACTAGACCTCAATTATGCATTATTTGTGTCTTCTAATTTTCATTTTCTTTGATGTGGGTGGATGAAGGTTATTTTGATGTTAGGGATCTGAATGATAAATGGATTCGCATTTGGGTAAAGAAGGGAGCAATGATTGTCTTACCTGCTGGAATTTATCATCGCTTCACTCTGGATTCTGACAACTACATCAAGGTTAGCATCACATAATAGAACAAGCATCATAAGACTCTGGATGCTTCTAAGTTCTAACCCCTTCTAACTATTTATTTGCATTCCTCACAGCATGTATGTTCACTTTACTCTTCTCCACTTCTTTGCCATGATTTTCACTGCATAATTTTTTTTTTCTAAAGACTTGTGTGAGATCCACATCAGTCGGAGAGGGGAACGAAACATTCCTTATAAAAGTGTGAAAACCTCTCTCCCTAGTAGACGCATTTTAAAATCTTGAGGTTGACGACGATACATAACGGGTCAAAACATACAATATCTGCCAGTGGTGGGTTTAAGTTGTTACAACTTGTCTGTCATGTTGTGTACTCCATTCAGTATACCGTGGATTTAGTTCATATTTGTTTTGTTTGGCTTTGGCTCGACTTGTTATATATATATAGCAACGGTAGGGTGAAGAAACTAGTCTTCCAACCAAGAAAAACCAATAATGATTCCTTGAAGCCCTCCTTTGGGTAGTATTAGGGCATGTTTGAGACTGATGTATTTATATATTGAGGCAAATTTATATTATAGTGCTTAGAAAAGGAACAGTGTTTCTGATGAGTCAAATTCATGTATATAGGCTATGCGACTCTTTGTTGGCGATCCTGTCTGGACTCCTCACAACCGTCCCAACGATCATCTTCCCGCGAGGTATTGCTAATGCTTGTAGTTGGTGCAGTCATGGATTTTCCCTGTGCCCCTTGCCATGGATTTAGCTCAACTATGAATAGCACTCAAACTCGTTTGCTGCTTTGCAGGAAGGAGTATCTAAAAAATTTTGTGGAGAAAGAAGGTGGTAACCAAACTATTAACGCTGCAGCTTGAACTCTGCTCGCGCTTCTGAAGTTGGATCGGGTCTTACCTGTCGAACCCGTTACTATTTGTATGGTCCGGTATGCATGTCCTTTCTTCGGTATGCCTGTAGCTTGTCATACTTTGCTAGTAATGCCTAGGCTCATGCAAAAACTTAAATAGTTTGTACTCTGTCGTTCATGTGCTGTTTCTGAAATATATGTAATCCTAGCGTGTGGTATAAGATGGAATAAAAATTAAACAATCAGCCGTGTTTGTGCATTATTTTGTCTGAGTGTTTGGTAATGGTGGTTGTCATGTTCCCTGAACTTTCTTCTTACAAAGTTTCGTAAGAGGGGACGAATCGTCATCCGTCTGTTTAACAGGGAGAAATCATTCACGAGTCGATCGTCCTAGAAAACAGAGAGTCCGTGTGGGAAGATACATAGAAATGGAGAGTTTTTGCGCTTTGACTTTTCGTGTCGAACACAAGATTAATATTTTAATGATTTTTCTTTTTCAAAAATAATTTAAAACATTTACCTAAGATTATTTTAAAAATTTAAAATATTGTAGAGTATTATTAAATATAAATTTAGAGGATTTTAAATATATCATAAGTTTTTAAAAAAAAATATTAGATGCTTTTTAAAATTATTATTATTATTTTCAATACTTGAATAATAGTGAAAGGAAAAATAAAAAATAAAGGAAAAGAAAAAGGGAAAAAAAAAGACAAAAATAAAGGTAGTGTGGGGTCTGTTCTTTCTGAGGAGGTTCTACACAAATCCTCCATCTGTTTTCTTAATAAATAAAATAATATTTACAAAAATATGGTGAATTTAGTTCCACGTCATTGACTGAGAATGATGCCCCATCAGCTCATTAGTTTCATTATTATAAGAAACCACACTCCCCCATAACCCCTTAACCTCCCTCCACGTGTCCCTTCCACCTGTTCAATTTCACTTTTTTATTATAATACCGAAAGGTCTGAATCAAAATAGTATTTTTTAAAATTTTCTAAAATCTGGGTTCTACAATTCCAAAAATATGATTTTTCCATTGCCAAAAAACTTCAATTTTTAATAAAGTCTTCAAATAATTATGCTCTCGTGATTTTTTTTGGACCATAACAAAAACTTCCAAGAATATCATTTCTTTTTTAATCCACGTGTAATCACTCTATTGGATCTTTATTGCTATCTTGTAGCTGACGTGTCCATCCAAAATCCTAACTTATAAAACACATTGGTTTGGGTGCCACCCCACCAAACTACCATCTTTGACTCACCCCTCATTCCACATTCGCTTTCAATTTTAGATAAGATTCCTAATCTCTACCTAAATCGCAACTGCGCGTAAGTTCTAACTTAAAACATATTCGAGCTTGAACTTGACTTTATGTTGCACGTAGAGAGGATTTTGGTTGACGTTATAATTCTAGAATCTTCTAGACCCAATTTTTCTTAAATGCTCATTGCAATAGGGAGCATAAGAACACAGGGTCGTTTTGAATTGTGCCGCAATAAAAGAAAAATAATGATGAGATTTAAAAAAAAAAAAAAAAAAGCCCAAATGAGAAGAAATATCTGTCATCTTAATTGAAATCTTATTAGATGCCATGCTCAAAAGGGAAAGGGCTAAAATGGAAAATGGACCAAAAAAAAGAAAAGTAATACACTTTTTTGCATTTCATTTGTTTCTATAATTAGAATTGATTCTTTCCTCCATTCAACACCTACCACTACTACTGCTACTCTCTCTTCATAATATCCTTCACAGTTTAGATTTTCAATTTCCACTAAATTGAGAGTGAATTTCAAAAAATTAACGACGACCCAGATCATGAATCGTCTCCGCCGAGTGAAGGAGGAGTTTCCGGCGTCGAATTCTGCATTTTCTAACGGAGCGCCGTCGCCCACGGTGGCTCCTCAGCCGATGGAGGGTCTTCACGAGGCCGGTCCTCCGCCATTTCTGACCAAAACATACGAATTCGTCGAAGATTCAACCACCAATCATATTGTCTCTTGGAGTAGAGACAACAACAGCTTCATCGTTTGGGATCCTCAATCCTTTTCCTTGACCCTTCTCCCCAAATACTTCAAACACAGCAATTTTTCCAGCTTTGTTCGACAACTTAACACCTATGTATGTTTTCTTCCCCTTGATTTCGATTCTTTTAAGGTTATTGGCCAAACGGGTGTTCTTTACAAATCTCCGCCTTGATTTCGATTGTTTTAAGGTTATTGGCCAAATGGGCGTTCTTTACAAATCTCCGCCTTGATTTCGATTGTTTTAAGGTTATTGGCCAAATGGGTGTTCTTTACAAATCTCCGCCTTGATTTCGATTGTTTTAAGGTTATTGGCCAAATGGGTGTTCTTTACAAATCTCCGCCTTGATTTCGATTGTTTTAAGGTTATTGGCCAAATGGGTGTTCTTTACAAATCTCCGCCTTGATTTCGATTGTTTTAAGGTTATTGGCCAAATGGGTATTCTTTACAAATCTCCGCCTTGATTTCGATTGTTTTAAGGTTATTGGCCAAATGGGTGTTCTTTACAAATCTCCGCCTTGATTTCGATTGTTTTAAGGTTATTGGCCAAATGGGTGTTCTTTACAAACTTTACAAATCTCCGCCTTGATTTCGATTGTTTTAAGGTTATTGGCCAAATGGGTGTTCTTTACAAATCTCCGCCTTGATTTCGATTGTTTTAAGGTTATTGGGGTTATTGGCCAAATGGGTGTTCTTTACAAATCTCCGCCTTGATTTCGATTGTTTTAAGGTTATTGGGCAAATGGGTGTAATGGGTGTTCTTTACAAATCTCCGCCTTGATTTCGATTGTTTTAAGGTTATTGGGCAAATGGGTGTTCTTTACAAATCTCCGCCTTGATTTCGATTGTTTTAAGGTTATTGGCCAAATGGGTGTTCTTTACAAATCTCCGCCTTGATTTCGATTGTTTTAAGGTTATTGGCCAAATGGGTGTTCTTTACAAATCTCCGCCTTGATTTCGATTCTTTTAAGGTTATTGGCCAAAGGGTTGTTCATTACAAATCTCCACGATTGTGATTGTTAGACGAACACGACTCTCCACAATGCTATGATATTGTCCACTTTGAGCATAAACTCTGGCGACTTTGCTTTGGACTTCTCCAGAAGGCCTCGTGCCAATGGAGAGAGTATTCTTTGTTTATAAACCCATCAACACCTTTCCTCGAACAAAGAACGCCTTCCCTTAATCGAGGCTCGACTCCTTTAGAGTTTTAATCATTTTTGACTGCCTTCGAGGAGGCTTGACTCATTTTTCTTTTTGGAGTTCTTTGTTCGACAGTAGAGGATTTGTCAATATTGGCACGACTAAGTTTAGGGCATGACCCTTATACTATGTTAGACGAACACGACTCTCCACAGTTGTATGATATTGTTCACTTTGAACGTAAACTCTCGGGGCTTTGCTTTAGACTTATCTAAAATGCCTCCTACCAATTGAGAGAGTATTATTTGTTTATAAACTCACCAACAATGATATTGTTAACTTTGCTTTAAAATTTTCTAGAAGGTCTCGTATAAAAATGTATTACTAACAATCGACCAAATTTATTTTCTTAATTTTGGTAGGGATTTAGGAAGATTGATCCAGACAAGTGGGAGTTTGCTCACGAAGGTTTCTTGAGAGGGCAGAAGCATCTTCTGAAGCTGATTCGGAGGAGGAAAACGGTGCAACCAAATGCCACTCTCCAAGCTCCGGACCCTTGCGTCGAAGTCGGGCGCTTCGGCCTTGACGGAGAAATCGATCGGCTGCAGAGAGACAAGCAGGTTTTAATGGGGGAGCTGGTAAAGCTAAGACAACAGCAGCAAACCACCAAAGGGCAGCTCCAAACAATGGAGCGCCGCCTCAAAAAGACAGAGACAAGGCAGCAACTAATGATGAACTTCTTAGCAAGAGCAATTCAATTCCCTGATTTCATCCAACAACTCATCCACCAAAAGGACAAGCATAAAGAGCTTGAAGAAGCCATCAATAGAAAACGAAGACGACACATCGACCAAGGCCTTTCCCCAACCTCCGACGAATATGACGAAGAAGACAAGGCGCTGTTCTCGAACGACATCCATGTGGATGTCGAGCTACTAGCCGTTGAGATGAACCAAAATAACCAGCATTTTGCTAAAGAAGAAATGGGTGAAAAAGGAGATGAAGTAATGGATGATGGGTTTTGGGAGAATTTGTTGAATGAGGCTAATGAGGAAGGGTTTGGAGTTCATGGGTTTGATGAACAAGATGATGAGGTTGAAGATGGAGATGAATTGGTCGCTCATTTTGGGTTTTTGAATTATAATCTTAAATAGATGATGGATCGTAATTTTTTTATTTTTATAAATAATCGGGGTTCGGGAGAGCGGAAATATCTCAAGTGGGCTCGTTTGGGAAGAAAGATGAAGTGCAATATGTAGAGCACATGTAAGATACAGTCGGATTGATCACACACAGAGATATCTAAAGATCGAGAGACATGAAAGTAACAACCTTCTTTTATTGCTGCCTCCCACTTAGGCTACTACTACTACTATGATGTGAGCGGTTCAAATTGGTTTGATCTTTCCCAATTATTCTAATCGGAACTTGTACGCATCATTTATACTAGGTCCATGCATAAAGGTCGTAGCTTCACCCAATTAAAACGGAGTCGGGTTATAATTATTTTTAAAAATTAAATTTATTTTCATAAATTTCTATATAATAATTTTTATTTTGTAAATATTTGAATTCTTAATCAAATTTTAATAAACAAAACTGATTTTAAAATTTTATTTATTTTTTTAGTTATTGAATTTTTAAATGGTTTATAGTTTTGATATTTGTTATTTATAATATTATTCATCAAATTAAGATATATTAATTTTTTAAAAAGATTTTAAGTTTCATCCCACCAAACAAAAACTCTATTTTCTTTATTTTCAAATTTATCAATTTATATATTTTTTAATTCAGAAAATAATTAAAAGCCCATCTTTCCTTTTAACCAACAAAATAATTAAAATTGTCGGTCATTGAATAATTGGCTTATACATTAAAAAAAAAAAAAAAAAACCAATTCCACCGGCGATTTTCTGGGCCCCCGACATACCCACTAATGGGCCCATCATTCTATTGGCAGCCCAACTTGTATTATTTCTCTAATCAATCTCCATCGAACCGTCAGCATCTCATTTCTCTATTTTTGTCCAGATCTCAGCCGCTGATTTCGCGTCACTCCCAGAAGGCGCCAATCAATACAATAAACTCGCACACACCTGACTAAAACTCAGACGACTTTGACTATACTTTAATTAATTAAGCATTTAAAATGACGTGTTAAAGCCACATGTCTTTATAGCTAAGGAAACTATCTTCTCTTTGTGCGCCAAGTCAATGTCCAATGGAGTTCATCCCACGTCAAGCGCTAAATCAAATTAATTAAATTATAATAAATTTAATTCCTTAAACTTTCAATAAATATGACAATTGACTTTATGGTCATTTTATTATTTACTCTTTTTTTTTTTTGCATGAAAATTATAGTTTTTATTTGACAAATATTAACAAGAAAAAAATAATTTTTTATTTACCCAACTAAAATTAAGGTATGATTTTTTGTTTGGCCTCTTTTATGGGTAATTAAAAAAATTATTAAAATTTAAAGTTTTTGGTATTTATAGGCTTTTTAACCACTTTTAAAACGGCGGATTCAATGAGTGTTAATTATAAATAAATAATTTAGAAAACGCGTAATTTGAAAAATAAATATTGACATAAATAAAATAAATGGATAAAACGAATAAGAATATTTGGAAATTGGGGTAAATTTTTATGACGCATCGACTTCGTTAAACCGATAAAACCATTTTATTTTTATTTTTTTTATTTGTTGTTCAGTTCTGTAAGCCTTCGATTGAAAGCTGTCCCGGTTTCTCACCAATTCTCCTTGTTTGTTACGAACGGGGAAGGATTCTTAGTTTTCTTGGTTGTAAGTTTGATCGAGCGTCTCAGATTTTCTTTACCTGTAATGCCGTCGGTGTGAATTCACTACGGTTTGAATTTTCTTGTTTTTGGATTCTGATCGGCATTCACACCGTACTGAAGGAGTGAGTCAAGAATCTGAGTGTCTAGGGTTTTCGATTCTGTTGCTTGGTGTTTAGATGGGGGCTGTGCCTTCTACGCCGCGCCGGACTAGCTCGCGGCCGCAGGATACGGCGGAGTACTTAATCGGAACTTTTGTTGGAGAGGAGTCTTTCCCCATTTCTTCTGATTTCTGGCAGAAATTGCTTGAACTTCCTCTTAGCCTGCAATGGCCGACTCACCGCGTTCAACAAGCTTGTGAGCTACTAGGTCGGTTATGGCTTTTAATTGCTCTAATTGTTTAGAGTTGGATTTTGTAAGCTTAAACTATGTCATGCAGTTGGTTTGGCTACTAGGGAGGACGGGATATCCAATCGAATGTGATCTAGCTTCTGGATTAGTTAGAGTTTTTTTATGATAGTGGACACGATATGTGCCGCATGAGATTCCATTAACCTTTGATTAGTGCGTTGGTGCCATGTTGGAACTTTATGTGCTATGGTTCAAACTGACAGATTCTTGTGCTCTTAACATTCTTTTGTTATAGTTAAGCAAGTACTGAGTTTATAGCAATTGGCTTTTTTTGAGTGCTGGGCTGCGGCATTAGACATTAATACGAAACTCAAATTAAATCCAATTTCATGATTTTGCAAACCTTGTAAATCCCCTTGTATTTTTTTGGCTTTGTGTTGTTTGTGCAGCAACAAACAACTACAAGACGAGGCATCTTGCAAAGATTTTAATTCACATGGCATTGTGTTTACAAGAGTGCATGACGAACTCCGGAGCATCATCCTTGAATTATGAGAAAGCAATTAACGCGGTTCATATCTCATCCGTTTTCTTGAAGCACTTGATTGAAAATGCGAAAAGTGACAGAATTGAAGAATTATATCTGTCCTTGAACGATGGTGAATCAGCATCAAAAGATTTCTTAGGAGGTAAAACCTTTTTAGAACCATATTTTTCATTTATACTCTGTAAAATGGGAGTTGATAATATTACGAACTTGCTCTCCACATCTTAAAATAGAAGCAATTTCTTATGTGCCTAGAAATGGTCAGTGTAATCTCATCGTTTCAGTTGCTTTTGCTTGTTTGAGATTATTTCTATCATTAACTTCCATTTCATGGTCTGTTACCGAACCGGCATGCTTAGCCGTGTTTGCCGAACGTTCTAGTTCTCTCTGAAGCACCATAGGCTTCATCCTGCCTCATTTTATATTTTGCAGATCAAAAACTTGAGGATTTTGTAATTCATTCTGTTCTTGGCTTTATTGGCTCAGTTAATACGAGGTAAAGTGTTGAATTACTCCCCTCCCTCGATGGAGAGAAATGTCTACTATTCTGAGTATGTACTTTTTCTTAATAGCGACGGGAAATACCTCCTCCACGTGGAGCTGCTTAACTTTATGCTAATTTCCATGTCAACTCAACTTCTTTCTGGTCCATCACCTAGACCAAAGGATTTTAATCCATTTATTGATGCAGCCATGTCTCAGGTAACTGGATTTTTAACTTGGTCAAACATCAAAATTTATAAGTTTACTGCTGCTAAGTTTCTAGTGGGATTTTCAGGACAGGGCCTTAGTAATTGTGGTCATGCGCAAACTACTACTGAATTATATAAGTCGGCCCAACGTACCTTTAAATAGTTCTTATCCCGTAGTTGCTGGTGGAAATCAGTCTGGCGTCTTGCAGAGAGTTGGTTCTGCAGCAGGTATGACACTTTTTCTTTCACTTTTTTGACTAAGCCAATAAGGATCTCTTTTAATATTATTTTTAATGGATTTTGTTGATTTGTCTTTGAATCTGATTTTTAGAGTTTTATGTGCCAAACTTTGTGTGGTTTCTTGCCTTTTACTGGTTTTAGTTCTCTGATTTTTTCGACCAAGATTTGGTTTTAATCAATTCTCTCACCACATTGCTATGTTTAATGCTTTTCTTGTCATTTCTTAAATTACTAGCTTCCATATGCCCATGTCATTTTGTTTCCTAACTAATCAGTAGAAGGCTTTTTTTCCTTCATTCATTCACCAAAAGTAACCAAGCCGGTGTATCCAGTTTGGCATGCGATCTATTGTATTTTTGGTTGTTCGCATGATTGTTGAATCTGGGATACCATTTGAAGCTTATGTTACTGATAAAAGCCTCTGCTAACATGTGTACCTTTAACCCTTCTACAGCAAATTTTGTGTTAATGCCATTCAACAACCTGGTCAGTTCAACTGCTCAAGGCTCAAGAAGTCCATTGGCTGATTGCAGTCTTCACGTTCTTCTTGTTCTCATTCATTATCGTAAATGTATTGTGAGCAATGGATCTGTAGCAAGTGGCGATAGCATTAGTTCAGATTCTCTTTTGAAAGAGAATTCAACCTTTTATGATAATCCCTATTGCAAAGCCTTGGAAAATGCATCTGATGTCGAATGTAAGATATTAGTTTTCCATGCTCCATCACTGTTTTTTTCTTGTTGTTTAGGCAGTTTATGTATGGTTGATGCTGGTTTATTTTGTGCTTAACAGTCGATCGTGTTGATACGGACGGAAATGCACATAATGGTCCACTTGTGCGGTTACCATTTGCTTTACTGTTTGATACTCTTGGAATGTATGTATTTGCTTTCTTGTTTAATAATTATTGATAATATTATGTTCAAATTTCACGTGTAAAGTTTTATGCATTCAGGAATCTAGTTGCAACATATATAAATTTAATTATGTTCATATATCATTTTACTTGGCTGTAGTACGAGGTTAAAAGTTAATATGTGCATATGTAGTATTATTTGCATCTATATACTTTTTTTAGGTGCAAAGGGTGATGGTACGAGACAACCCTTTTCTTTGAGTTACCCTGAACAGGATATGTATCTGCAGGTGCTTGGCTGATGAGGGCTCCGTTCTTCTTCTCTACTCATTATTGCAAGGGAATCCTGACTTCTTGGAATATGTTCTGGTGCGAACTGATTTGGATACATTGGTAAGTTGCTGGAGTTCAATATTGATCAAAGCAACGGTTTATTAGTGCGATGTTGCAACTAAGATTTCTTAGATGGTTTATGGGGAGTCAATTTGGATGGTTCACTTCTTTTTTTAAATACTGTTGCGGTGTTATGTTTGTACGTTGGTCATACATCCACTTTATACAGTTGTAACAACTATATCTTATTGCTCCTTCTGTTTGATAATCTATGAACAGTTGATGCCCATTTTGGAAGCACTCTATAATGCTTCAACGAGGTCATCTAATCAAATCTACATGTTACTGATCATACTTCTAATTCTTAGCCAGGATTCTTCTTTCAATGCGAGCATTCACAAACTTGTAAGGCCGATATCTGCTTACATGTGTTCTTGCTCTTATGAGGTTCTCTTAAGTTCTGTTACTATGTGCTCAGATACTTCCTGCAGTTCCTTGGTATAAGGATCGTCTTCTTCATCAAACATCTCTTGGTTCTCTGATGGTAATAATCTTGATCAGGACCGTACAATTCAACCTCTCTAAGTTGCGGGTATGATTTGACAAGCCCATCTAATTAAAGTACGATTTGAGTAATCACAATAAATTTTTTGTGTGGTTTAATATATAGATGATGATCATGCTCCTATGCCCTTTTTATATAATTTCCTGACTTGTGGAAGTCTAAACTGCTTGGGATTAAGCAAATAAATATGTAAATGCTTGTGGAGTGATTAATAGTGTTATCAATTGCGTGCCAATTTTGAGGTGTTGAGTTTATTTCATCTTTCTCTCTCTACTCTGCATCATTGGTTTATATTGAAGCTCGTAGTAAGTTTCATAACTTACTTGATGCAAAATATTTCAACATCAGATCAATCCTGAAATATGTTCCATCTAATTAAAGTACGATTTGAGTAATCACAATAAATTTTTTGTGTGGTTTAATATATAGATGATGATCATGCTCCTATGCCCTTTTTATATAATTTCCTGACTTGTGGAAGTCTAAACTGCTTGGGATTAAGCAAATAAATATGTAAATGCTTGTGGAGTGATTAATAGTGTTATCAATTGCGTGCCAATTTTGAGGTGTTGAGTTTATTTCATCTTTCTCTCTCTACTCTGCATCATTGGTTTATATTGAAGCTCGTAGTAAGTTTCATAACTTACTTGATGCAAAATATTTCAACATCAGATCAATCCTGAAATATGTTCCATTTCTTCTGCTTCTTAACCTACTTAATTCACACACTAATGTATTTGGTAATTCTTTGACAGGATGTATATCTCCATACTACTTGTCTTGCAACATTAGCAAATATGGCTCCTCATGTCCACCGTTTGAGTTCATATGCGTCTCAGAGGCTGGTCAGCCTTTTTGATATGCTTTCAAGGAAGTAAGACAATAATTCTTTCTGTTGGCTGATTCCCTTGTAATTCTTTATCCATTTCACTGTACGCAATGCTACTGACGAGGCATCAGAGATGAATTGCCACTTCCACTTTAAATGGATGAACTTGAGTAGCATGAACTTATTGATACCTTTACTCATGGACAACTCTTGTATCATAATTCATGGTTGGTCTTATGAGCTTTGGTCTTATGACCTGTTTTCTTGCTGTTAATTTTGGTGTAGGTATAACAGATCGGCAGAACTCAGAGACATTAAGGTTGATAATGTTAAAACCAACTCCACCGAAGTCAATTTCCCAACAGATGATGCGGTAATTCACTATAATTTTTTAGGGTACAAGTCAAATTCGTATTTGGATTATATGGATGGTCGCACAATATATTTAACGTGTTGCTGAGTTTGATTGTTTTCGTTGTAGTCAACTGAGATGCATATTTATACCGACTTCCTGAGGCTTGTCCTCGAAATTCTGAATGCTATTCTGTCTTATGCTCTACCACGGAATCCAGAGGTACCATCATAGAAGCTGATGAAAGATCCAATAATTGGTTGTATATTTAGCTTTATTCTTATTGACTTCCCTCTTCTGTTATTGAATCTGTACACTTTGGCAGTTTGTATATGCAATAATGCACAGGCAAGAAGTATTTCAGCCATTCAAGAATCACCCACGATTTAATGAACTCCTTGAGAACATTTACACTGTATGTTTCAGAATATTGTATAATTCTCTTAATTTTATCTCCCCCATCCCTGTTAACTTTGCAATTTTGCTTATTAGGCTTTGCCAGTCATTTGCAGGTACTTATTTAATTGTTAATGCTGTGTAGGTACTAGATTTCTTCAATAGCCGCATAGATGCTCAAAGAAGGGACGGTGATTGGTCAGTTGAGAAAGTGTTGCAAGTTATCATTAATAACTGCAGATCTTGGCGTGGAGAAGGCTTGAAGGTGAGAAAAAAAACTCGATGTTTAGCTGAAAAGCCAACTTGCGCAAATGATTTTTGAAGATCAGTTTCCTTATTGCTTTTGTTTTCTAATACGAATTTATATTATTGTAGATGTTTACTCAACTACGTTTCACGTATGAGCAAGAGAGTCATCCCGAAGAGTTCTTCATTCCATATGTGTGGCAGCTTGTACTATCAACCTGGTATCTTTTCCTTCATGCTCCTTTTTATGCAAAATTCTTGTGTATTTTCATTGGAAAAATCAAACTAAAGTCTGTTGTCCCCATCATAATCCATGAGATTCTCATATAACCATATTTTAAAATGACTTTTCCGCATATCAGTTCATTTTAGTAATTGTTATATATATATATATAGATTTGAATCCTCTTGGGAACATTTCATGATTACAGTGATTTATCAATTTGTGAACTGAACATGTACCTCAGTCTCTTATTCCTTAGATTTTCTTTTGTTTTTTCTTTACATCAATCTGGTACCTGTAGCTAATCCATGGCTTCTTATATTCAACATCTGATTTGCTCAGTGGTTTCAACTTCGATGCTGGAGTCATAAATTTGTTTCCAGCTAATCTACCTTCAGAAGTAAGTTCCTCTGAAATCTTAGCCAACTTTAGTTTGAAGTTTGGCTAAAAGTTTTGCTAAATTTGAACTGTCAAAGCTTTTGCATTTCTAAGAACAAGAAATTAAAATATTCATCCAAAAGTTCTTTTAAGTGATCAACAAAACTGAAATCTTTTCAAAGTTTGATTTGCAGAGAATACATCTGAATTGAGATCATTATTTAACTCAATGTTTACACAATCACAGAAAGAAGATGATGAAGCTACAACGCAAGATGATGATAAGCAACAAAAAGGTGAGCCTCACAAGTTGGCGATCTACATCGACCCTTAGCAGCAGATGCAAGGTATCATCACAATACCCTCCTACCCCCGCCCCGGCCCTATTAGAGATGTGGATGGTTTATGGTGAATATGTATATAGATGAAAATATATTCATCCATTCTTTTCTGTTTATATGTTTTGAAGAAAGAAGCCTGTCCACTGTAGATAAATCTTTTTGAGGAGATAAATTGTGCACTGAATAAGAGACTACGAGCAATATAGTATCAAGATAAAAGCTTTTTTTATTTAAAATAAAACAGATAAATATCACCAAAATGTCACTAACAATATGAATTTTAAATAGTTTTCACATGTAAAATACTTATTTATTTGTTTGCATTTTTAACATTCATAGTTCAATCTATATATTATTGCATGAGAATTTAACATTTTCTTTGAAATAGTAATTTTAACCTCTGAAATATTAATAAGATAAGTAATAAGGATTTTGAATCATGAGGTTATATAGACATATGTATGAAACTCCACGTATACGTTTTTTTCGTCATCTTCCTAATATACTATATTTATCGTATGTAGTTGATTGTCATTTATTATTGATGGTGATATATTATTATTATATTAGAAATTTTTTTACATGTACTAATAATGTTAGACATCTTATAATGTGTATATCATTATTACAAAAATTCAAACGGAGTTGATGGGTTCATAATTATTCCTATTATAAAGTGAGTCCTAATATGTTCAAATTAAATGTTAATTAGTGCACTAATAGCTATTGGTACACATAATTAATTAGAAACACAAAAAATAACATATAGGCAAACGAAGAAGTATTACTAATAATCATTGTTACAGAAAACTATTAAGTAACATATTCGTTGTTCTCTTAGAGACATCGAATCTACATCTCAGAACTACAATCTACACGAGGCTTCCACCCTTGACAAATTCAGTGAAGGCCAAAGCTACGAGCCCCAACATCGCAAACCTCCCATTCCACAGCTCCGCGTCGGATGTCATAAGCCCCTTCGACTTAGACTCCACACTCACCCCTTTAAATAGCGGAATCAGCGATGCCAGTGTCAAAACCACGCTCGTTCCCACAAACCATGGAATTCCTCCGTTGCCTATTTGCTCCAATACATCCTGACCTTTCCATGCCTCAACCGCTACAGCGGCCACAAAGCCTATCATTGCTAGCCGCCCGTTGATTCTCTCTGGCGCTGGCCCGCTGAATGCGAGGACGTCCGAGAATTTCGTGCTCACCTGAGGATCATATTATCAGATTCGAAATTAACGATGATATTTAAAGACAATGTTCATCTACGATCTGTTACGGTTCGATCCGTCGATTGAGAACGGCTGGTGGATGTAAACGGATTGTTTACCTTCGGCTTCGGAGACGGTGGCGGAGGGGACGGATTTGACGTCGGCGGAGCTGGTGTAGGAATCGCTTGCTCTCTCTGCTCCTCCTGAGAGTCCAGTCGAATAAACAGATTTAGACATACATTAAGCCCTAGGTTGTATATACAAAGAATAAAAGTGAAGACAAAATAATGATTACCTCCGCCGTGCATCGCACACGGAAGGAGGCCGTCCTCCTGGAACACAACCGGTTCGTTGGTGTCCTAAGGGTAGTTCGAGATGCCGATCTCGCCGGAATGGCTTGTAATAATGCAGAAGTGGCCATTTCGCTCAGTTCCTGGGGGTTCAATGTCAACGGAGCAAAGGAACGGCGGAGACTAAGGGCAGTAATCGATCAAAGAGCGATGGAAATTATCGTATTGGCGGTGGAGCGCTTCTATGATGATGTAGATGAGGACCTCCGCGGGGTTTATATAGCGGGGGATGGGGCAGGGAGTGGTGGATACTTAGGTTCCACGTCAGCAGTTTCCATTCATTGCCAAATAAGGGAGTCACGTGGGTTGGATTGTCCACACATGAAAAAGTGTAATGGCGTGGCTTCCTAATTCACCAGAAGAAACAAAGGAGACTTTTGTACAGTGGGTTAAAGCTAGTTGGAGGAAGCTTCTAGATCAGTGGAAAAGGAGTAATTAGGGTTTCTTTTTTTCCTGTTTAGTGTTAATTTATCACTAAAAAATAAATAAAAATAATAAATAAATAGTGGAAGGAATGAACACTATAAGTATATGAAGTAAAATTCAACACTAGAATACCAATATTAAAGAATATTTAATACAAACATTAAAATTATGGGTTTATAGGTATAATTTGGGGCATCCCGACCGTCCACATAAACTTTTTAAGTGCCACGTGGGCAACAAACACAAAGTCTCATATTTGTTAAGGAAGACTGTAAACGTGGATTAGCTTCATTTTTATAAAACATTTTATGTGGAACAAATCATAAAGTCATAGAGAATTCTTTTCGTACAGTTAGACGCCTCAACATGAAGCTAATATGAATTTATGAGTCGACTCTTGCATCAATAATAAGAACACACCAACTTCGTATGTTTTTTTTTTTTCATTTTTTTTGGTTGAGTGAATATTAAGATTTGTTGATAAAAACAGACCAATCAACGTGAAGATCTTGACGGTTGACTATTCTTAATATTTTAAATATCTTTTTGATATTAAGAACTAAATAAATACTAATATAATAATACATTGGACAAATTTTTTTTAGTTCAACAATTATTACTGCATGAATATTTACATTGACCACTCGATCAATTAAATATATTTTATATTTCATCTCAGTTAAAATATATTGTTTTATTTTATATTTATTTATTTATTTGCCAATCATATCATAAACTATTGATTTTTGTTGGTTATATGGCAATCGGCTTTAAATTTATCTAAAAAGAGAAATTGAAAAAAGAAAAAAAGATTAGATATAAATGGGCCCATAAGAACAGTTGGCAACCAGTTAAGAAGCCCAATAGGCCCAAAATATAAGCCCAAAAGAACGATAAAATAAAGGAAAAATGGATTAGGTGATTAGAGATTTGAAAATTAAATAACTTTTTAAGCCGCCGGCTTATTTTCCAATATGTTCTATAATGGAAAGACTAGTTTTCAAAAAACAAGAAAAGGGTACTTTTGTAAATTGATTGGTGATTAGTGCTACTTAACCATTTATAAACTTCGGACTAAAGGATCCGAAAGGAAAAAGAAAACCGAGAAGGCAAGAAAATGGAAAGGAGGCTGAGAGAGACGGGATTCGGATATCTGTTGGCGGGTCTTCTTCTGGTGAGCCTATTCACCGGAATCGATTCAATTTCGGTCACTGTGAACGAGCTTGAATGCGTTTATGAGTACGTTTTGTACGAAGGCGACACTGTTTCTGGAAATTTTGTGGTGGTCGATCATGATATTTTCTGGGGCGCCGATCATCCCGGCATTGATTTCTCTGTAAATTCCTATCTTTTCTATCTTCAATCTGTTATTGTGTTTATGTTTGCATGTAGATGGATTTCATTACTGCCGATTTGTTGGTTGTGCTCGATTAAGATTGGATCTTAGATCGGGGGATCTTGGGATAGCGGGAGAGGGTTTAGTTTTAATTTCTGATATTTCTGGGAAATTTTATTATCTTTGTTATGAAATTGGCGTGGGAAAGAATGTGAGAGCTTGCGTGTTGATTTTGACTTTTTAAAACACGGTGGAAAATTTTGCCCTTTTGTTAATTCGACGTCTAGGGTTCGTTTGTTTGAAATTATGGCTTTGAGAGATGATATGTTAGATTGATAATTGGATTCTTTATCTTGTGAGCTGCGAGATGATTCGTTATTGAACAGTTTCTGATCAATAGATCCACAATTATAAGCCCCTTTTCGAGCCTGAGCGGACTGATACCCTGTAATTTTCTTCGTTTTTGAAATTGTATGGTTCAATTGTTCATGGTTTATAAAATTGGCGATCTCTTGCTCAAATTTTTGTTTTTATAAATAACTACGACGAGTCATGATTCTCAACTCAATTCCTTAGGTTTACTTTGTTGTTGTTCTTCTTCTTTTAATCTATGTGAAGCTACTTGTGTTCCTTCATTGTTTAGGGTTGGCTGAACATTGGGATGCCTGGAATTTCTTGTCTGATCGTTTTATATCGATGATAAAATGCTGTTTGAAGATATCCTTATATGGGTTATTTTCGTGCAGGTTACATCTCCCGCAGGTAATGTGGTTCACTCTTTGAAGGAGACATCTGGCGACAAGTTTGAGTTTAAGGCTCCTCGTAGTGGAATGTATAAATTCTGTTTTCATAATCCCTACTCGACTCCTGAGACTGTTTCTTTCTACATCCATGTGGGTCACATTCCGAACGAACATGACCTTGCTAAAGATGGTAATTGATTAACTTCTGCATTGCTAAAGTCTTGGTTGCCTGTGAGAAGTTAACACATTTCTCTTCTCACCTTGTTTTGGTCACTTCTTGCAGAACACCTAGACCCTATAAATGTTAAGATTGCTGAGCTTAGAGAGGCATTGGAGTCGGTCACTGCTGAGCAGAAATATTTGAAAGCACGTGATGCTCGCCACCGTCACAGTATGTGGTTTATTTTTACGCATGGTTTTGGTTTTATGAATTCTTTTGTTTATGCCATTTTTGGGAATTCTTGCTAGCAAATGTTGAAAACGCGGGCATTATATTGAAATCACTTTTCTTTTTTATTACTAGTCTAATATTAATGTAGAGGCATAGGCAACTCACAAGCTCTCACATAATAAAATCGCAATCTGCCTTCATTTTACCACATTTTTAGGCTTGTTTTTGTATGCCCTAGCACCCCCCCCCCCCCCCC
>NW_019268517.1:1105705-1109096 GCF_002738365.1 Cucurbita moschata
CCCCCCCCCCCCCCCCCCAAAAAAAAAAAAAAAAAAAACAAAATTTGAGCGGTTAACCGAATGTCAGAATGTTAGCTTTCTGAACGTAAATGTGTGAGATGATTACTATAGCTGAACAAAGAAAGCTTGAATTTTTTAGTTCGAATTCGTGAGATGTCTTTTTTCCCATCTTCATTGTATACGAATATAATAGTCCACACGTCAAGACTCGTGATGAAATTGGCTCTACAGTTGAGGGAGCAACAAAAGAATCTTAAATTTATTCTAGCCTATCTACTTAAGTTTTTGAATTGATTTATGGGTGATTCTATGACACACAAAAGATTTTGGTAATCTTTTTTGCTACCTTTTCCTTACGCCATTGTTGCGATCAAGTTGATAACTTATTGTTTTCCTTTTGATGCAGCGAACGAAAGCACAAGAAAGCGTGTAATTTTCTATACAGTGGGAGAGTATTTGTTGCTTGCTGTTGCAAGTGGGCTACAGGTCGTTTACATTCGTCGGCTGTTCAGTAAGTCAGTTGCATATAACCGGGTGTGAGCAATCCTAGTGATAAAGTTGTTGCTTCTGTGTTAGGTTTCAGGAACCTTAGGAATGAGTTATAGACAATTATTCGTTGAAAAAGTTAACATTGAGTATATTATATAATCACTTTTGACCATTCTACTGTTTTAAATTTTAATAAGTTGGTTATATGTTCATGAGTTATCTATATTCTTTAAGGAAAAACCATTTTCCCTATGCATCTGGGAAAGGATGTTTGCGACTCCAGATGACATCCTCTTTGCCTTCTTTTGTTTAGAGCAATAATAGCACTCAAGCTAAATGACATGAATTTACTGCATATTTGATGGTTGGGGCATAACTCTCGAGTAACGAGGATTAGACCCTAATTACCATTTCAAAAGTTTCGAGTCAAAGCCATCGGTATCACTACCTTTTTTTGTCTTTGCCTTACTGTAGAATCTAACGTAGCCAACTTCAGTGGAGCTACTAGATTTTGGAAGAGGAAGTCATTCATAACTTTAAAACATTTCTCATAGTTGGTTCTTCATCTATTGGGGAGGAGGTAAGGATGGGAAAACTTCTTTGAGGGAAATTTAGAAATGGAAAACCTAAATAGAACCATATCGGCTAGTGGTGAGCTAGGCTTGTGCTATTATAAATCCTCTTCCAGGACTTGTGCTATTATAAATCCTCTTCCACGTTTCTAAGGAAGAATACAAAAGGTAAGCTTGAAAGAGAGCCAAAAAATGACAATATCGGTTGGCGGTGGGTTTGGGCTCGGGTTTGGGTTTGGGAAAGCCAAAAAATGACAATATCTGTTAGCGGTGGGCTCGGAATTGAGCTCGGGTTTAGGCTTGAGTTTGAGCTCATACAAGGTTTAGGAGGGCTCGGTCCATTGCGCAAGGCTTGGCTCTTGGAATTTCTTTCCAGATGGAGCATTCGGCTTTGAATTTTGGTTGTGTTTAATCTTGGTTTTAGTTTAGGGGGATCATTAATCCTTCAATCTTAGTGTTAATATCCATGAAATCTTTCCTTTTAATCTGTCATAAGTGGGTATGACGGTTTATGATCCAAATTAGGGTTTGATATCAATTTACATATTAATAATATATCAATACTCGAATTTTAAATGATTTGTAATATACACATAATCAATAGGTAATAGGTAAGTATATTAAAAGATAAAAACAAAAATAGAATTATTAGATTTATATGCAAGTAATCATTTCTTACAGATTTATTTTAGTAAATAATTATATTATCCGAAAATGTGTTTTCAAATTATATTCAATTTTGGTATGGAATTATTCATAAACATTTAATTGTTTTAATCCAAACCATCAGTCCATATAAGAAGGAATTTCAAATATTCAATTAGTGGATACAAAGTCAGATACAATGTTCCATCCACGTGTTGCTGACTCACATTTCCAATTTAGTTGACTGAAAATTACTTTCATAATTAATTAATTATAACTTCTTTTTTTTTTTAATTAAAAAAAAGTCCTTCCCTCCATCCCCAAATTTCTCCAACATCACACCAAAATTACGTTCAAAAATAAATATTTATTTGATTAAATGTATTTTAAATTATTAATATATTTTGGTTATCTACTTTTAAATTTGGTATTTAAAAAAAAAAATTGAAACATGTTTGTTTATATCCATTTTTATTTGAATATAAATTAATAATTTTTAATTTTTTTAATTTGATTAATCTGAATTTCTGACCGTATTACTACGTGGTGTTCCGCGTTATGAATGGATATGCTTCAGATTCCCTCTCAAAACCCTTACCCCTTTCACAAAATTACAAGAAAACCCCTACGCTATGGATAATTGGAGTAATTAACTAATAATTAAATTTTTCGTTATTTAATATTTAATTCATTCATATCACATGGCTCTAACGTTCATCCACATCAGAACGCCACACATATAATTAAAGCTAAATCATCTACCGTTAAATACGTGATGCCAAAATAATAATGAAAATTAATATATTTATATTTTAAAAGTTCAAAAAAAAAAATCTGAAAATGAAAATATTGTTTATTAAGTTATAAAAGTTTCTAAACTTTCCAAATTTGTATATAGAAAGAAATATATTAAAATGGATATAAAGCGATGCTAAAGCTAAAAGTGATTATAGAATAATCACTTTATTCAGCTTTTCCCTACAAAATTATTCTCATAAAAATAAAAATAAAAATAAAACTGTGGGTGCAAGTTAGTAAATAATGAAAATTAGAGAAATAAGGAGGGGCAATAGTGGAAATTCACTAACCTTATTATTATTATTTATTTTTCTTTTTATCTCCGTCCTTCAAGACCATGCGATCCTTCATCGCCCGTATTTGCAAGTCCCTGCATTCACAAACGAAACCAATCGTGTTTTAGTTCATCTAATTTTTCTGATCGACGATCTTCGAAAATGCTCGCCGTCTTCGACAAATCGGTGGCCAAAAGTCCCGACGCTCTGCAGAGCCCTCACTCCGACTCCGTTTGGGCTCTCAAAGATGGAATTCTCGCCAAGCATTTTAGCTCTGTGTACCCTGACTCTGTCATTGTCAACCTCGGCTCCGCCGGTCTCTTGGCCTATTCCGTCGAGAAGAAAAACCCTCTCCTTCCGAGGTATTTTCATTACCTTTCTTCTTTTTCTTCATTTCTTTTGGGGAAAACCATAGCGTTCGTCTCTGTTTTTCTGATTGTTTCTTCATTTTTTATGTTTTTTTCTGGATCTGATTGCTGATCTCATTAAGCTTCTGTATTCCTGTGATTTCATCTGCAGTGTTTTTCGTTTTGGGTTGCTGAGATTCTGTTTGAACTTACAAGAATCGAGTTTTCCTTGTTTCTTTGATTTCCCCCCCCCCCCCCCCCCCCC
>NW_019268517.1:1109613-1145319 GCF_002738365.1 Cucurbita moschata
CCCCCCCCCCCCCCCCCCCATTCTTGGTTTTATCTGCAATCAGGGGTTTACTTATATGATATTATGTCGTTAATTTGTGTTCTTTGAGGCAACTATTGGCCATTTTTTGTTTTGCTTCAGATTTTCCATTTTGACTCGATCAAAATTTTGGAGGGTCAAATCTTTCCAGATCAATGTTTAGTTTATATAATTTTAAACTTATGGGATTCTTGGTTTGGCAAGATTCTTTTACACTTCATCAATCATCAATAACTTTTATGGGATTTGTGTCGAATCGTTGGGGTTTGTTTGGCTTCTTGATTCTTCGTTCTTGTAAGAGCATTTGTTAGATTTGGCTGCTGTTGGGAAATTGATGAAATTTTGTGTTTATAACCATAGATTATTCGCGGTTGTGGACGACATTTTCTGCTTGTTCCAAGGGCACATTGAGAATGTTGCTCAGTTGAAGCAACAATATGGATTGAACAAAGCTGCGAATGAGGTTATCATTGTTATCGAAGCGTATCGAACGTTAAGGGATCGGGGTCCATATCCAGCTGATCAGGTGGTGAGAGATATTCAAGGGAAATTTGTGTTTGTTCTATTTGACAGTTCCTCAAAAGCTGCATTTTTTGCTTCTGTAAGTTGTTGCCCTGATCCCTTAGTTTAACCATTGATTGCTGCAGATTTCTTGTGTTTTTAACCTATTTTGTGTCTTTTTAATTCTTAGGATGCTGATGGGAGTGTTCCTCTCCACTGGGGAACTGATTCTGAGGGACAGCTTGTTCTCTCGGATGATGTAGAAATTATGAAGAAGGGTTGTGGAAAGTCATTTGCTTCTTTCCCCAAAGGTAATTATTTAGGGGAATTGTGGGCATCTCTTCTGGTATCATATCATATTCTCAGATGGTTCTTTTGTTTATTATTCATTGATTTTTCTGCACTATGTTAGGTTGCTTCTTCACAACATCCGGTGGGTTGAGGAGTTTTGAGCATCCACTGAATGAGCTGAAGCCAGTGCCAAGGGTGGACAGTTCAGGTCATGTCTGTGGAGCCAATTTCAAGGTGGATGAAGAGGCTCGAAAGGAAAGTTCAGGCATGCCAAGAGTTGGGAGTGCTGCAAACTGGTCTTCAAACTATTGAGTGCACTATTCGGCAAAGGCTTTGTTTACTTTGCCTTGGCCTTCCTCCAGCTTCTTTCCATATTTCCATATTTCATTACTCTTTTAACTGTGCCTTGTAAATGGGTACTTAGGGTTTATACTTCCCTTCCCGTTATGGGCATGTTTATGCAGTTACAACTTAATATCATATGAAACTTGCTGTGGCTTATTTGAGTTACATTCTAGATACGTGGAATAATAGTCTGTTTCTAAATGCTTTTGGGGTTGCCCTTCTCTAACAATTGGCTCTATACGTGTTCATAATGGCTGAAGGGCATTGATCCAAACAGATTTTCGCTGGTCTTGGATTTATGCCAAAAAGTTTCTCCTTGCCAAAATTGCATATTTGGCTGTATCTGAATAGAGTTGCAATTTAATGTTTACTAGAGAAAACGCTTTTTCATTATTTTTCCAAATGGATTGCACATGGGGTAGCTAAAGACGTTATGGATGCTAGAAGATACAATGTACATAGGTTCCTACATACTGTCACTTCAAGATAAAAATATGTATCCAGTAACTAGATGAAAAGTTTAAAACATTTCAACCTGTGTTTCCTTTAATTTTCCAGCACCACATGAGACGTCAATCCTTTGCATCTGCAATGCCCCCTGGTGTTATCTGAAAAACGTGGTTCTGTCAAGGAAAATTTGTGTGAAACGTGTATCAGCCTTTTCTCTTCTGCAATATCTACAGTATTTATCAATTTTTATGTCGTGATACGAGTGCAGTAGAACTGTAGAACTTACTGCTTGCTTACATCATTGGTTCGATGATTTCGGAAATCGTTGAGATTCATGGGATTTATGTTTATACTAACCAGAAAATGATAAATGAAGGTGTTGAAGTGTGACGTGATGTGAGTTAAGGATATAGCTTCAGACTCTGGCAGATTAGGAGCATCGAACACCTTACAGATGCGTTGTTCTCCTTTGCCTTTCCTGAACATCAGTCTTACCGTGGCAGCATGGGCAAGAACGTGGCCTCCTGCTGGTTTTTTGGGGTCTGATACGAACACTCCTCCACCTGGGTCTGCAACAACTGTTGTCAATAAGACAGATAGCGTGTTCAGTGATCAACATTTTGAATGATAAACACCAGTTTGGTGTACTCAACGGCAAACGATTTAGTCTCGGTCAATCCAGCTAATACAAGAAGTACCAAGGTCAAAATACTTTGAACATAAATTGAGCTAACATGTCTGTCATGGATTGCCTGAATGAGATGATTAAGCACTAGAAACGACTTCCATAAAGTTCAATCGCTACCTTGGTTAGTCATGTAAACTGCTACATTATACTCTTCTGCAATTTTAGTTAATCGGGACAGCATCTGCGCCAGTTTTTGCTGCATGACAACCAGCTTGTGTCATAATTGATGAAACAAGGTGACAGCTGAGATTTAGATAGGGAAATTAAATCCTGAGACGTCTGTTGAAGTCTATAGGATTCGACCTGGCGCTCTGCAAGTTCTCCTCTTCCAGTGAAATCCACTCGAAAAAGTGCAATGATAGAGTCAACAATCTGAAATTAAGAGATAGAATGTACGTCAGACAACATAGTTTTTGACATTTGAATTACAAGTTACCAGGTGACTCACCAGAAGTTTAAACGGTTCTTCAGACATCTTTGCCGCAAGGCCGAGCAAGAGGTTATGCTGATGTTCGTAGGTGTAGGCACGAGCATATATGATCTATTTCATTAGCAGCAAATTAATAAAAGATTTGTGTTCTGGTTGAAAGAAGATGTATGCAAAAGAATGGTGCTTACATTATCTAGCACAGCTCCCGGGTCCATGCCAAATCTTTCAGCTATAGGCACAATTCGATCAGGTCGGCTGCAAGTGTGTGTGGTTAAGGAGAGGACATATTGAAAAGAGGAACATCTCTGAAGATAATCATTTCAATTCACTAGACGTGCCGCAATAACGACATGATAAAAGAAGCTTCGAAAGAGGATACAAAGTGCCTTCAGTGTCGATGTATGCAACCTTTCCATTCCCTCCCCGCATGTTGGTGGGAAGCTGCGAAGGCAAACGCCAAGCACAATCGTTAAGATGTTATCAGATTTGATGCAGCTAAAGAGGCGCTAAGTACTTACGAGATTTATAAGAAAGATAAGTAAACCTGAGTTTTTCTTTGAATACATATATTACCAAATATAGCATACATAAATCGAACTCAATTTTAAAGATCAGATGCGAAGCCGAACAAGTATATGCTTCCAGGTTTTCTGAAATTCAATCTCAATTGTAATTCCATAACTATCTTGTGGGTACTTGACTTTCACTGGAGACTAGTAAGCGTAAGCTTTATAACAGGTGCCAGGAGAGTGAAAGGCATAAGTTATATTTGGACGGTGTCAAAACAATTTCTGTTAGTAACTGTTAAAATCTCATCGACTGAGAACCGGAAAAAGGAACAAGACTACATTGTACCCCAATGAATCTTCAGATGAGGCGTAGATTACCTGCGTAGAGACGCATAGAGTATGTGCGAGTTGTGTTTTCCCGGACCTAGCATTCGTTTAACGAGGTCAGAGGAGAAAGGCAATTTAAATACGGGACTTCGATTTTCAATAAACAAAATTGAAGCGCCTTTTAAAATATACAACGTCACCTGAATTCTCCAAAAGCTTCCGTGATCGCTAGAGTTTCAATTCCACCTTTTGGAAAGAATTAACACAACATTTAATGCTTATGATTGGTGAGATAGTGAAAAAGGAACGTAGTAAATCAGGACTTGCCTCCTAAGAGTTCATCGAGAGCCTGGCTTCCAGTCGTAATACGAACTACAGACTTTCTCTACAAACAAAAATCTAGGACTCAGTCTGCATTTCATGACGGACAATATTTTACTAGACTGTATCTTGAACTTATAGGAGCTACTAGAAAAACTAAAGGAAGTCGTACACAGTTGTTTCCGAACGCAAAACTTATAGCATGCGGGAAAGGAAAGGAAACTATGCGAACTATATACTTTTTGGTGAAATATGGATCTATTTGGTTACACTCCATTTGTTACCAACAAAAAAACAGAAGCAGCTTACCCTGAGCAGAACATCGCTTCCAGTGATATAACCAAAATTCTGAAAAACAACAGACATAATCACTGTTAATTGAAGAAAAGCTGGACCTCATCGCATTATGACATCATTGTGTAAACCATTGCACGCATCGTGGATAACAGAAGTGGTGATTGAGTCACTGACCACTAGCTTTTCGGCAGCTTCGCAGATCTTATCAACCTTCGCTTCGGATAAACCTTTTATCCCTGTCAAGTGCTAAGATACAAAACCCTTGGTCACTATAATTACATCAAATTCAGATTATATAGAATCGGATGTAAGAATTGCTCTACCTTCTTCGTGTGCATCATCAAACCATTGCAAGTGTATATCCCTGCATCCTGAAGCTTCTTCACGTCTCCAGCATTAATTCCATGAGAAGTCACTGCACAGAAAATGCCATAGGAACTCTATCAGATGTAGTGGAACAACAGAACAGCTTGATAGTTAGTTGATGGCTAAAACTAGTTGTATCTTCTCCTCGACTTTAGCAAAACTCTGGTCGAATTGCATGCCTTGAGAAAATAGACCACTACAAAAAATAAACCTTGCTAAACTGGATGCAAGGCTATGGCGAACTGAAAGGATCACTGAATTAAATTGCTGATGAATCAATCGAATGAGATTCAGTGATGCCGTATCGGCGATCTCATATCTCTTCGGAGAAAGAAAATCGATTAGCATTGGAGTTTTTCAAATCAACCTCGAGGTCAACAAGCAAATCACTAAGATAGAACGTCATGAAATCAAGTTTTGTTTGAACTTAACAAAACAAGCGTCAGCGAGGAAATACTTTGAATAGCGAAACCATAACTTAATTATAAGTTGTAAGCTCTGAAACTTACGTTTATCGATCGCTTCGAACAAGTCGTCTTCATCCTCAATATCTTCGCGCTCTACAATCTGAAGTTGCTGGCTCTGTTCTTCCGCTCTGAGCAACATCACAGCGACAAAATGAGAGAGAATGCGACGGATAGATTACAAAGTAATTGTTACAATTTGAAAACGAAAGATAACGAGAACAAATCTCTAACTCACTTTAGCGTTGCGAGCATCATCGTTGGCTTTGAAGGTGCCTAAATCGGAGGAGAACTATTTCCCGCTTGTGAACGAAACAGAGGAAGCCGTCTGGAACTTATGAAAAAAAATTAAATGACAACTGAATTTATAAGGGAGCGGGAACTTGTAAACGGCGGGGAAATTATGCGTTTTGACATAGCCTACATGGCAAAATCGTGACTACTTGGGAAGGGTATCTAGGACTTTTCACATCTTTTGGGATAACGCGCCCAAATTGATGTGAGCACTCCCATCTCCAGCAGACTGGCGTAACTAATTTCGCCAATCCCTACCATCTCGGGGATAAATTTGACTTTTCACTACCAGACTAACAAACCTCGATAATAATATACTTTCTTATCTTTTATCAATACGTGTCCAAATATATAGTTACAATATATTATATTCTTTTTTATATTAAATAATTTAATAGGGAGAGAAAGTGAAAACCAAATTAAAAAAAATAATATTTCACATTTGTTTTAGAGAAATTCCTAACCTTTTTTTTTCTAGCTAAAATTACCAAATTAAATAAATTGTATTGGTAAAACTGTAAATTAAAAATTTTATCGATTAATAAACTTTCGTGAGTATATTAGTTAAAACGTGTATATATTTATAACTTTATCAATTAAACTCATGAACGATTATTGATTAATTAATTTAGGTTATTGACTCAATTAATCAGATCCATATTTCAAAATCTGCGATCCTAGTGAGGTAATGGAAACTCAAAATGATATAATTTAATTATATTGATTATTAAATACAATTCACGCTATATTTCTTTGCTTACTTTAGCTTACTTTCTAACGAGAGACGTAATTATTAATTTTCAAATTTTGTTCATATGTGTTTTTTAGTTTGGATGGTTACAATAATATTATTTTATTAAATAAAATAAATGTAGATTTTATTTTAAAGTCGTGTTTTGTTTTTTCTTCAAAATATTTATAACATTTCCTTAATTTAATTTAGGTATTAATTTTTTTTTTAATATAAAAGATGATTAAGTAAATTAAAGATTAAAAATAACATTTTTATTGGAAGTACAGTTAGTTAATTCAATTAATTAAAAATATAAAACGAGATTATGATAATTATATTTAGTTATTTATTGATTGAAATATTTGTGAGATTTAAAAGAACTAAATTGAGAATTATGTGGAACATTTTTAATGGAAAAAAAAGAAAAAAAAAAAAAACGAAGAAATGAGGAGGTAAAAACGGAAAATAAAAGGGGAGCGTCTTGAAGGAAAGGTGGCGTGCTCAAAGCGTATACTGACCAATTATTTATCCCCGTCCCGTTATAACGTTTTCTTTTCCCACTGTCTCACTGGATTTCTAGGGTTTCTCTTCTTAACTTATTCACCAGGAGCGGTCCTCTTCCGGGCCTTTTCTTCCCGCTCCTTCTGCCCCTTTCCATGGATTATCCCTTTCTTTAACTTCAAATTTTGCTCGTTCTTACGTTTCATTCCATGCTTTACGCTTTATATATATATTTTTTGTTTCTGGATTATTTGATTCCTGTTCTGAAGGCTAAAACCTTCAACACTTCGATTCTTCGCCATTCTGACCTGTGGATTAATCCCGGAAGGCGCTGTTGGCCTCAATGCAGCTTCTTAACTCCGAAGAAACGGTCGCCGACTCGTCGGAAAGCGGCCTTGGGGAGGAAAGAAATTTGAAATCTTCTAACTTGGTTTCGTTTGAGGGTGATAGTGGAAACGAAACCGATGATTCGGTTATTGATGTATCGGGGAAAAACTTGGATTCTCACTTCTTGGAGGGTTCCCACAGCTCAGTGAAGGGTCTGTACATATTTCGGAATGCGTTCAATTTGATTCCGAAATCAGTTGGCAACTTTAGAGAATTGAGAATGCTGAAGTTCTTCGGGAACGAGATTAATTTGTTTCCGCCGGAGTTGAAGAACTTTTCGGGGTTAGAATGCTTGCAGGTGAAGTTATCATCACCGGGTTTTGGTGGTTTATCATTACACGAACTGAAGGATCTGAAGGAGCTCGAGCTATCGAAGATTCCTCCAAAACCTTCGTCGTTTCCAATTCTTAGTGAGATCGCTGGCCTTAAATGCTTGACTAAGCTCACTGTTTGTCACTTTTCTATTAGGTGAGTGAGCCTCATTTATACCTGTTTAGAAGTATAAAAGAAGTTGAACATTCTATCATTGCTTTAATTGCCTGCTGTGCTTGTTAGTTAGATGAGAATTTCATTCCTGCGAAGGTAGAACGAACTAATCTTATTAAGAAAATGATGAAGCGAGTTGGATTGTTTGATTGTTTTCTGCTTTTCAATATTATGTGTTATGGTCTATTGGAATGTTTTAGAAAGAGACAAAGTAACATTAGAGTGTCACTTTCTTTTGAACGATCCAAATGATTTGGAAAACAGTGACTTCAGTCTCATTCACTCTCGTCAATTTATTTTGAAGTTTTACGTAGGCTATCACATTAGGTGATATAGGAATCTAAAATTAGGATCTTTCTTCAATTGTTGCTGTAGGGTATCATTTTGAATGATAGATTATGTAATTGTTGTTGTTTGCATGCAAGTGTACGTACATGTCTATCACTTTTAGAAGTGTCAATTTTCCACGAGTTAATAGTGTCTTAGAAGTTTTAATATAATAATCCATATTTTTTTTTTATTATTTAACTAGTGATTCATTTCTGCTAGCCAGACATGTAACTGTGGCACCAATGTTGAATATCAGTTCATTAATTGTGATGTCTTGCTGTATAGATCCATACCTGGATGGATAAACAACGTATGTAGACTGGTGATACAATATGATGTTTTGTGATGTGAACTATTGAGCTTTAGTATGATTTTCATAACCATTTTTCATCCTAGTTTGTAAGTTTCTTATTATTTATTTATCTACTCTTAAACAAGGTATCTTTGTCGCGTTCCCTTTTCCTTCAGATTCCTTCCTCCTGAAATTGGCTGCCTGGATAGTTTGGAGTATCTAGATCTCTCATTTAATAAGATGAAGAGCCTTCCAGCAGAAATAGGCTATTTGAATGCCTTGATATCCTTGAGAGTTGCCAATAACAAGTTGGTGGAACTACCTCCAGCTTTGTCCTCCCTGCAAAAGTTGGAGAATTTGGATCTCTCAAGTAATAGGTTAACGTCATTGGGATCTCTTGAATTCGTATCTATGCATAGCCTTAAGAACTTAAATTTACAGGTATTTTGTCTTTTTTATTATATTTCATTTATATTTACATAGTTTCTTTGTCAAGTTGGTAATTGTAACCTTTCTGTCCAATCTAATGGTTTAGATTCTGTTCACTTAAATTTATTATACACGTTTTTACTCTGAATATGACATAACATATAATTTTTTAATTTTGTTTCCGCTATGGTTTTTCCTTGTGGTATAGTACAATAAGTTTCTAAGAAGCTGTCAGATACCCTCCTGGATATGCTGCAACTTTGAAGGAAATTGTGGAGACAAAATAGCTGATGAAGAATGTATTAGTTCTACAGTTGAAATGGATGTTTATGAAGCCACCATTCCAGACAATAGTGATAATTTTCCACATAAAGGTGTGTTCTGCGGTCATTTTATGCTCAATGATTGAACATGGATTTTTCATTTTGGTTCTTTGATTTTCACTGTCAAGAACTCTGTTTTTGCAGGTATTCGTAATCTCTCATCAAACCTATTAATGGGATCTTCAACAAACAGTAGATCATTTGCATCTCGAAAATCAGGTAAGCGATGGCGGAGACGACATTATTTACAGCAAAAAGCTCGCCAGGAGCGTTTGAATAATAGCAGGAAGTGGAAAGGAGTAGATCATCATACTGAAGTAAAGATCCATGAAAATCATGAACTTGGGAGGCTTGATACTGCTCCTACTTCTGAAACTACAGTTGAAGATTCATCAGTTATTGAGGAGTTATATGATAGTAAAGAGACCAGTCATGGAAAAGATGAAGGGGAAGATCTTATCAAGAACCATGAGAAGGACAATTTTGATGTCAAAAAGGAACTACCTGTGGAGGATTGCTCAGGTATCTGTATTGGTGCTGCAGGAAAAATGACAAGGGACGACAATGAATGTCATGAGCCCAGTGAGACTTTGCCGCTACCAGGAAATGAAGCACATGACCTAGAAGGGTCATCATCCCAAATATCAAAGGATAATGCTAAGTTGAAAAGATATTCTGAGAGGGAACTTGATAATCCTAAACCTTGCAAGTCAAGAAAGGCAGCTGAAGATAGCTCAAGTTTATCTTGCAAGTACAATAATATATCATTTTGCAGCGTTGAAGATTATGTACCAGATGGATTTTATGATGCAGGGCGTGATCGTCCCTTTATGTCATTAAGGAATTATGAGCAAAATTTTCATCTTGATTCTCGTGAAGTCATTCTTGTCAACAGGTAGATTAGTTAAGACATTATATTGGTGACTGATTATTTATTGAGTAGATTGAGTATCCAATGACTTTCATACTGGGGAGTGGAAAATGATAATGATTATTTGTATGTGCCCAGGGAACATGATGAATTATTAGACTCTACAGTGATATCTGCGAAGTCATTGGTACTTCGTCTAAAGCAGATTAACCGAACCCAAGAAAGACATCAAGTTCTTGATGACATGCATATCATACAAGTACTTGCTCTATTTGTGTCTGATCATTTTGGAGGCAGTGATAGAAGTGCAATGGTTGAGAAAACACGGAAAGCTGTTTCTGGTTCCAAGTATCAGAAGCCTTTTGTCTGCACCTGCTCAACTGGAGATCGGAATAATCTTACTGCGTCCACTAAATTAACGGTGGATAATTATGAGGATATTCTTTTCACTGATATCTGTGAGAAATCTCTTCGTGCTATTAAAGCTAGTCGAAATTCCGTCATAGTTCCCCTTGGAGCTCTGAAATTTGGTGTGTGCAGGCATAGAGCGCTTCTTCTTAAGGTGATTATCTTACTGTAATAACCTTTCCTTGCTTGTTCTTGTTGGGTCTTTCTGTAATGACTGGTTTTATATTTACTTGGATTTAACAAAGCTTTGATTACCCCAGTATTTGTGTGACCGAATGGAGCCTCCAGTACCTTGTGAGCTTGTGAGAGGTTACTTGGATTTCTTGCCTCATGCCTGGAATGTGATCTTAGTGAAAAGAGGCAATGCTTTGGTTCGAATGGTTGTTGATGCATGTCGACCAAATGATATACGAGAAGAAGCAGATCCCGAGTATTTTTGCAGGTAGGTTTTTCTTGTCAGTTCCAATGGCCTTGACATTTCTCCAACTACATATGCATGTTTAAGGATTGAATCTGAATGTCTAATGTTCCTGTGCACTTGTTTATTTATTTTATTGTTATGATAATGTAAATTCGTTCCTTATTATTCTGTATAGTGTTTGTTCTTAACTTTATTACACTTTGATTCAGTTCCATGTTTCAGAATTCATTGCTTACAGTTTTGATCTGATATATTTATATTTATCTTGTAACTTTTTGTCTGTTGTGATAGGTATATTCCTCTCAGTCGTGCAGAACTTCCTATTTCTTTCGGAATGTCACCCAGTCCAGGGTTTTCCTTCCCGTCTCTGTCCAACTGTGATGAGATTGAGAAGGCACCTTCTAGTTCTGTGTTAAAGTGCAAACTTGGGTCAGTTGAGGCTGCTGCAAAGGTAACATTTTAGACGATTAAAAAGTTTTGTTTATCTTAATGTTATGCTGTACTGATTTGAGGTATTATTTTAATTAGTATTGTGCTATGCTGTGTGCTATATCGTTGCTTTTTTCATTTAGAAACCTTTGATGAGGTACATTTATTATGTGTTGGACATTGCAGTTACGGATGCTTGAAGTTTGTGAATCTTCATTTGATGAGATAAGGAACTTTGAATACAGTTGCTTAGGTGAAGTTAGAATACTGGGTGCTTTGAAACACTCCTGCATAGTACAGATGTATGGGCATCAGATATCTTCTGAATGGATTCCTTCTGAGGATGGAAAACCGAAGCGCCGGTTACTTAGATCTGCAATTTTTTTAGAGCACGTTAAAGGGGGATCTTTAAAGGTAAGCTGTCTTATAGCTTGTTATGTTACCATTTTTGTATCAGTAATTGTTTTTCTCAATTTATGTTCTGTTTTGTATGTTGTAGAGCTACTTGGACAAGTTGTACCAAGCTGGGAAAAAGCACATTCCAATGGATCTGGCATTGCATGTAGCTCGAGATGTTGCAAGTGCTTTGGTAGAGCTGCATTCAAAACACATCATTCATCGTGACATCAAAAGTGAAAATGTTTTGATAGATTTTGATGAAAATTCTGATGGAGTTCCCATGGTTAAGCTTTGTGATTTTGATAGAGCAGTGCCCCTTCGATCTTCCTTGCACACTTGTTGCATTGCCCATACTGGAATACCTCCTCCTGATGTTTGTGTTGGAACACCTCGATGGATGGCTCCAGAAGTTCTACGAGCAATGCATACACCAAATGTTTATGGACTGGTATGTAGATTAGCATTTCACTTTTTCTTGTGGATGTGTTAGGCTTTCAGATCAGCGTTTCTTTTTGACACTACTGAGTCATTCTTGGTATGGTGCTATACATTTCTAACTATCTGTTCTGGCTTAGAGTGGAATGGAAATATGCCAATATGCCATGAAGTTGAGAAGAATTAGGAGAATAATTAAGTGTCCGGAAATGCCCTCTGGAAAATATATATTTTTTTTCTGCGGGGGGGGGTAGTTCTTTGTAGAAAAATATCTAGACCCCAGGGACCTGTCTGTTGTTGGGTGGATTGTCCTTACACCTGTGCCACAACATTTCTCCAAAATCAGTAAATGTCTCTGCTGGAGTGGTGCTCTACAGCAGCAAGGCCGGTGGTAGCAACAACAGGATTGAAGACCTCTGGCAAATAGTGTCCGAGAGTTTGGGTTCAGGGTGTTCTGTTAACAAGCTGGATGCTAGGAATTGACACGTTGTTGGAACTACAGATGGACTTGATATTTCCCGCAAAGGGGTGTGGTAGGGGTGGATGTATATGAGGTATAGGCTTGCTGACTTTGAAGAAGAAAGAGGAAAATGAAGGGATAAGGTAATATACTTCTTAATGAGCTGGAAGAGAAGACTAATTTTTACACCCCATTTTTAACACAGTGAGATGGTTCAAACAAATGCCCAAAGCCCCACCCTTTTTTGTCAGGATTTCAATAGAGTTGCTTTTTATTCTGGATTTTTATTCTGTTTAGGGGGGAAAAAGATTCACAAACAGCTACCAATTTTTATGGTCTATGGGTGGGCCTACTTGGAGAAAACCCTAGCTACTTTCGAGAGCTGGGTGTCACTAGCAAAACTTGGGCTATTAACATAGACAGCAGACGGACTTAAGGGACAGTGGGGAATAATTAGATTCTCAATGGGTTTGCTTCACTTGCATTATAGCTTCATCGATTAACCACTCCTCGATGATAAAGTGAGTTTTAAGGGCAAAAAATTGTTAGGTATTTGTCTGTCTGCCACTGTGGTTCTTTTAACATATTTGGATAGGTGGGGGATAGGTAGCCTACAGGTTACAATTCTTCGGAACAAACATCTAACCTTACTATGTGACACTGCATCCAGCTAAATGTCAATCTCCCTGACATCAACTAACTTCTGAGTTTGAAATTTTAACTATAGCTTTAGTGCATAGGGCGTCGAATAACCACCTGAGTTTGGAGACCAGGGAGCCAGTGTTAATACAGTAGGAAGAAACAACAAGTTTACGAAGCTACATGGAAATCATTTGATCTATTAGTCACATAAACTTCCTTCTTTTCCATTGAGGTCAAGGTGAAATGTTTCAATGGTGGGGCTATTAATAGGCATGTAAGGCCTTCATTTTGTAATACTGGGGGGCGGGGGGAGACCAATAATGGAAGGAGGTAGCCCTGGCATATGAAATATGGGGCTAGGGGGAGTCAAGATATTATCTTTTTCCTGTAAAACCATTAGCAAGGACTGAATGGGAGATGCTAGATGTCAGTACCAGGAAGTGATGTGTGAGAGTGATGCAAGCTAAATATATAGCTGGGAACTGGAACGAGATGTGTTTTTATTGGGGTGTCCCAAACCTCTCAACTGTTTGGAGGTTTTGTAACTGCCCATTCACACTTCCTTCCATTCTTTTGTGTTCTATCAAAAATATATTCTTGCCATTTGGATTGTAATTTAAAATTAGCATTCTGCGTCCATCCTGTCATTCCCCAGTACACTTTGTGAGTTAGTGTAGAAGGAAATTCATGCATCGTCTGATTTTTCTCACACCACACATTTAGTTGTGCATTATGTTGTCAAGTTATGATGTCGATAATTTGATGATATTTCAATCTTACCTTTGGTTTGCAGGAAGTGGATATTTGGTCATTTGGATGTCTGTTATTTGAACTGTTGACTTTTCAAATTCCGTACTTGGGGCTGACAGAATTGCAGATTTTCGATCAACTTCAGGTTTCTTTTACTCTCTTGATCTAGTTTTCCATTTCCCAGGACTTCTTTTAAAAAGAATTGGATTTCTCATTTTTTTAAAGTAGAATTGCCATTTAGATCCAAATTTGAAGGTGTTGGATTTTCCCTGATTAATACTTGTGCCCTCAACCTGAACAGATGGGTAAACGACCAGAATTGATAGGAGAGCTTGAGGAGGAGGCACTGGGGTTGATAAAGGAAAGCGCAATGTCTCAATCTGTTCAAGAATCAGATGGTTCAGAGAAAGACCAAGAAACCAAAACATTCTTGATCGACTTGTTTTGCAAGTGTACTAAAAAAAATCCGAACGACCGACCAACAGCGGAAGAACTACACAAAATTCTGCTTGAGCACACAGCCAAAGTGAAATCTTTAGAAAAACTAGCCACATGAAATTGATATCCTCAGCCGCCCCATAACCTTATCCCAAATTTTTGAAGCCCTAGAATGTTTGTATTATGTTTCCTGGATCCTTGTAGTAGGGCCTTCTGTCCCCTGAATTAGTCATAGTCTCACAGGTTGTTTTAGAATACAGTGGCTGGCGCTAAGTAAGTAGTAAAGGTAGAATATCTAATCGTAATGTAATTAAAACCCACAATTTTTTAGGCAAATTTACCCCCACATCCAAACCAGTGAGGAGAATTGATTCTGATGCAGTTGTGTGTAGAGAAAACTTGAGGAAGACATTTAAGAGAAACGTGGGATCCTCATTAGTTGTACCCCTCACCGTTCTCTTCAACGTAATCTTATTATCAATTGTTTTCCCCATGCTTTCTTTGACCTGACCGTCCTTGATAAAGTCAAGATTTTAGCTTTATTTGCTTTATACAGAGCCACGCGGATATCATCATAATCTTCATATTCCTTCACTGAATCCTTCTCTTTTCTCTTCATCATTCTGTTCGTGTAATGTAATTAAGTAAAAGAAAGAGTTTATTCTGAGTTTGAGTTTAGAACCTTGGCTCGACTAGTTCATCGTGTTTTTATTTTTTATGTTATTGATCAACATGTGGGAGTAATAGATTCGAACCAAAGACTTGTTGATCAACTTTGATTAGTTTATCAGGTTTAGATGTGGGACTAATAGATTTGAACCAATGACTTATTGATCAGCTTTGACTAGTTTATCAAGTTTAGATGGACGTGTTCGAACACGGCAAGCTTGATGCTGAAAAAGAAAAAGGTGGCCGACTTTCCTTTACAAATATATGCTGAAAAAGGATTATTCTGAATTTAGAATCTTGGGGGGGAACCCTAATCCTAGGTAGGCATAGAACTTGAAGGTCCTTAATTGTTTAAATAAGAACCCTCTGCCCTTTTGAGCTTTCTTTAACCCCACAAACACAGAAAGGAAAAGGGTTTGCCTTTTGTGCCTTTTGCCATTGCCTCCTCGAAGCACACATAAGGACCACCCTTAAGATATAAATGACCCCTCAATTTCTAGCCTCTCTAGGGGTTGTTGGGCTAAAACCCCTTTTAATTTTTAATTTTTAATTTTTAATCCTTCATTCTGATTCCCTTCTCCTTTCATAAAGCCTTAAAGTCCACATTCACAATAAATTTATATCGACCAAATCGCTCGCTCGCTCTTTCTGTTTCCCATTTGGCGTGCCTATTATGCATCAAAATATGTACCCAAAAAGGGGATATAAATACGCAAATGTTGGGATCTTCAAGTCTTGTATTAAATCATTAAAAATTCAATTTTTGTATTTAATAAGTATTTGTTTATTTTTAAATTTAAAAATGATAAAATCATATTGGTGAATTTATATGGTACGAAACTATGCAAAATTGTGAGTTTAATTGCAAGGTTAAGATTCTTTATATTCTCATATTAAAGTAGTAGAGAGTATGATAATATAAGTGAATAATTATTACATATATAATAAGCTTTACAAGTCACTCACCATGATAGTTCTTATTTTTTAATTACGTGAGGTAAAAAACTTTTTGGAGGGCAAATTTTCAAACATGGACACACTTTCAATTTTTAAACTAAAAAATTTAATGTCCACAAGTTTGAGATACATTTCTAAGAAAAAAAATTATTTTGTGACAATCGAGTACATAAGAGGTACACGAATGAATTGAGATTATTTTCGAATGATAGCGATTACAAAGATATGATAGTTAAAGAAAACTTACAAAAATTGCTATAAACTATATGTTGGTTTGTGGGAATAGTATTCACTCTCAGTAAGTAGTCCAAGACAAATATGTGATCATGTTGCAGGAATATAGAAGAATGATCGGACTATTAAGTGTTGTTTGAGATCCCACATCGGTTGGAGAGAAACGAAACATTCTTTATAATGGAGTGGAAATCTCTCGCTAGTTGACACATTTTAAAATCGTGAGACTAATGGTTGTACATAATGGACCAAAATAAACAATATCTACTAGCGGTGGGTTTTAGCTCTTACAAACGGTATTAGAGTCCGACACCAAGTAGTGTGCCAGTGAGGATGCTGGACCTAGAGGTGGGTAGATTGTGAGATCTCATATTGGTTGGAGAGGAGAATGAAACATTTCTTATAAGAATGTAAAAACCTCTCTTTAAAAGACGCATTTTAAGTCGTGAGGCTGACAACGATACATAACAAAGCAAAAGGACAATATCTACTAACGATAGACTTGGACCGTTACATGTCGAATGTAGATTCATACTATGTATATTATGCATATTATGTATAACTTTAGAAGAAAAACAATAAACATATTCCATTTAATAAGCATTTATATCTATAAGATATGCTTTTCATTTTAAATTCGCATGGGATTAAACAAATGATCAAGAGTATACAAAGCCAACGCCTTTATTATAACAACTCATATTCAGGATTCGGATCAAGATTTGATGCTTGATGGTCCCAAAATTCTCTTATAATATGGTCACGTTACTTACTTCTCGCTTCTAAGAGTGAAGACTATCCTCACATACCAACACGGGTCTTTTCAACATGTTTTATTCTCACCCAACATAGAATTACTTCAAGCAAAACAGCTAAAAACAAAGGTGTATCTCGTTTGTACGAGTAGTAACTTTCAATTTTTTTAAAAAGTTTTTCTTGGTCATTCTATCATTAAGATTACTCTCATTCAGGTGTGATTTCGGTTCATTCATGCACCCATCTTTTACTCTACTGTTACATACATCGACCTCTTAAAAGGACACAGGCTATGAACACCCCAATCTGTATGAATATTTATCTCTTTGCTAAACTCGACTTAAGTATTAGTATTGATGTGACAAACATTACACGATGTGTTGTTTTTATCTTTCGTAGGTCACATTTCTCGTGATTTGTCATCAGTAACATGGGCGATCGATCGACCTATCTATGCCAAGTTTAAAATATAATTCAAATTCAAAACCATAAAAGTGACAAGGAAGAATTCTCATGCACAAACGTTCCCATCTTTTTGGTTTGGCTCTTTGGATTGTTCTAAGAATAAAGTGTTCTTCGTTTATGGTGAAACACATTCTAATCTCTGTCGGTCTCTCTCTCTCATAGCTAGAGAGAGAAAGAGAGAGTAAAAAAGGGCCTCCACGCGAATATAGGGTTCTCGAGGGGTAATTAATGCAAAAAAATGAACCCACCAAGCCCTTCTCTGCAAAAGAGCTGAATGAGTTAGGGTTGGCGTGATAATATTCAATTTGCACCAACAAGGGACCACTGTTTTATTTTTACTTTTCTTTTTAGTCCCTCCTTTTTTAGTTTCTTCTATTTATACCCCTCTTCTTCAACCTCTTGCTTCTCCATCCTAAACCCTAATTTCATCACCTTTTCCCTTCAAATTATGGTGAATCACTAACAGTTGAAGCTGCCAGCATGATCTTAAATTTTCTCTCTCTTGTTTTCGTCGTCGAGGAAATATCAGATCATGCGACAGTTTCACCTGTTGTCGTTTTTCCCTCACAAACCCTAATCCCTTCAAAATTTTCATTTAATTTGGATCAATTCCTTTCATAATTGAGTTTTGTGATCCTTTTTCTTGTTCCTTTTAGGTTTTAGGGTTTAGGGTTTAGGGTTTCATGATCTGAGAGAAATTAGGGTTTCATGATCTGAGAGAAATTAGGGTTTCTGATTCCTTGTTCAAAGCTTCTGATCATGGCGGCGGCCTTATCTTTATGCTCTTTCCAGCAACAGCCGATGTGGGTATCCTTTAATTTTTCAAGATTTCATTACGCCATATGCATTTTTCTATCTCGTAATTGGTTATTTATTTATTTATTTCTTTTTTTTTCTGTAAGATTCTTAGAGTTTCAGTTTGTGTATTTCATGTAGTTTTTTTGGGATTGCTGCCATGAACATTTCTACCCGTTTTTTAAATCGGTAGCTACCTATTTAAGATTTAATATTCGTGTTCTATCGAATTGGTTTCTTTCTCGTGATCAAAATTATTTTCAGCTTGTGGGAGATCTTTATTTGGGTATTAATCGGGTTCTCTTCAATATGGCTTCCAACAAATTGATTAGACAAACAATTTAAAGAAAGTATCGATATGAACGAAGATATCTTAATCATATAATATGAACTTCTAGAAACACGTAAAATAAAAAATGTTAAACTCAAGTTATAATTAATGTCACGTTAAAGAAGAATCAAGCTCATTTATACAACAATAGATTCAGTTTACTTCGTATGTTCCTAGATGATTATAATGTATTTTTCAGTATTAAAACTTTTTATTTACTTTTTAGTTATGTTTACGGGCTAATTATGATTATAAAATATGAAAATTATTTATGCTTCCTTCTAACCTAAAACTAAGTTTATTTGCAATTCTACGTAGTTCAAGTTGTATGCTTAAAGTTATTAGAAAGTGGTTGGGGGACATCACAATCCACCCCCTTCGGAGCCCAACGTCCTCGCTGGCACTCTTTCCTTCTTCCAATCGATGTGGGACCACCCGCAAATCTACCCCCTTTGGGGTCTAGCGTCCTTACTAGCACACCACCTTGTGTCTACCTCTCTTCGGGGAACAGCGAGAAGGCTGACACATCGTCCGGTGTCTGGCTCTGATATCATTGTAACGACCCAGATCCACCACTAGCAGATATTGTCCTCTTTGGGCTTCCCCTTTCGGACTTCCCCTCAAGGCTCTACTAGGGAAGGTTTCCACACCCTTATAAATGGTAATTTATTCTCCTCCCTAACGAACGTGGGACATCATCTAAAAATCTTTTTTTTCAATAAAATTGTTACATCTAATTTTCAGGAGTTGAAAACATTTAGGATGAAACCATCTTAATTTAGGGTTTTAGATCTAATTTAGATCGAATTTTCGCGATTTCATATCATAAAAAAATATTTTAATTAGCTATTCGATCATATATATTTTTAAATCAATATTAGTTCATCTTTAATTTTTTTTTGGTCAAGAGTATAACTCATTCAGACTGACGATCATTGGAAGCTTAAAAGACGAGCTCTTTTGCTCGCCCTTCTCCCGATCTCTAAAGGGGCGTAAGCACGGAAGTTGATAGGGCATAGGATCAAAAATTTTGTTGTAGACTCATTAAGAAGGCATCTATACTGATTCATTATGGAAGAACAGTTCTTTACAAATGTGGGTGAGAAGAGAACCTGTGATCTATGGCTGGTTGTGATCATTCATTTACAAGGGAACTAATGCAGAGGAAGGCGAACCTTTCCGGTCATCACTCCGACTACGAGCCTCCCCTTTGCTTGGTGGTTCCGATTTCTAACAGTAAAACATTACTCTCTTCACATTTTCCTTTAGAGCTGGCAAAGGGCGAACCCCGGTCGCACTCTTAGCAGAACGACCGCTCGTGCCATTCTCTTGCATCTCTGGTTCCATGTAGAATCGAGCTCGGAATGCTGCTAAATGTGCATAGTATGCTGGAGGGACTGCATCAATGCCAAGACTAGGAACTTCAGTAACACCAAATATGTAACTCGGAACCAATCAAAGAACGAAAACTGGCTTACCGATCGAAACCGAACGCGTACACCTTGCATACGTGTAGCAAAGATTATTGGTTAAGGACTGAATCCCATCTGCTGTAAAATTGTTTTCATCCCAAAGAACATGGTAATGAGCTGGCCGGCTTGTGCCCTACAACAAATCAAAGAACAAGACCATGGTAAACAATTGGGTGGCATGGCTACAAAGAGACATGAAATCAATACCTGAATTCCAGCATGGCTACAAAGATAGAAATCAAATTCTGTCGGGTGGCATATTTTGGAGTCGACTACGGTGCCTGAAGAACGCGTAAGACGAACAAATATCGGATTAAAAACTCGTCCTGCATCTCTAACAGAACATGTTTGAAACGAGGATTAAGCTGCGTACCAGGTAAAATGTTTCCACTCCTGTCTGTGCTACTTCTGTCTCTATGGTTGTTGGCAAACAGTTGGGTGTGATGTCGTTTTTGTACGACGATGAACGTCACGGGTGGCTGGTAATTCAGTTCTAAAGAAGCACATGCCTATACCAAAAAGAGAACCAGAAAACTTATGATCTGTAATAAGAATGGTTAGGAACAAAAAATGGAGAGGCTGAGTTCATTGGTTAGTTACCTTCCTGATTGCATCTAACTCGTAAAGTAATACTTGATAGAATTGTCCTTCACTAACGCCATCCCTGCCAAGATGATAAGCATAACAGAGAACTATAGTAAGTAACTTCGCTCAAGCCCACCCCTAACAGATATTGTCTTTTTTGGACTTTTCTTTCCGGGCTTCTCTCGGGGTTTTAAAACGTGTCTGCTAGAGAGAAGTTTCCACACTCTTATAAGGAATGTTTCGTTCTCCTCTCCAACCGATGTGAGATCTTACAATCCACCCTCTTTGGTGGCTCAGCGTCTCCGCTAGCACACCGCTCAGTGTCGGGCTCTAATACCATTTGTAACAACCCAAGTCCACTTCTACCAGATTGTCTTCTTTGAGCTTTCCCTTTCGGACTTCCCCTCAAAGTTTTAAAACACGTATGCTAGGAAGAGGTTTTCACACCCTTATAAAGAATGCTTTGTTTCCCTCTCCAACCGATGTGGGATCTCATAATCCATTCCCCTTGGAGGCCTAGCATCTCCACTGGCACACCACTTGGTGTCTAGTTCTGATACCATTTGTAACAGCCCAAACCCACCGTTAGCAAATATTGTCTTCTTTAGGCTTTCCCTTCCGAGCTTCCCCTCAAGGTTTTAAAACGCGTCTACTAGGAAGAGGTTTCCACAGCCTTATAAGGAATGTTTTGTTCTCCTCTCCCAACCAACGTGGGATCTCACACTCAACCAGCTAGCAGTGGGAGTGGAGGTGTCATAGCCATTCTTCATGACAATGACTATGATTCAGTTGCTACAAGTATTGTTTTTTCTCAACATGAAATGTGTTCAGTCTGCCTAAAGCAGGAAAAACTGCTTTACCTGTAAAATATTATTCTTAGAGGCTTCTGCCCTGTTGCTTTCCTAAACGAAACCAGAAGATCCCTGTGACAAAACCGGTACAGTATAAATTACAGCCTATCTGTTTCCATTTTCGAAGAACGGAGTAGGATAAACCGATACCTGATCATGCCCCCGCTGACGGTGCCACGGACAGGATCCTGCCAAGTTTTGTACAAGTCTTGTATAAGTTCTTGTCTATGAGCCTGAGCACACACCAGTCCAGCATACTTTGTCACTTCAGGCCAATCCTGAGATGCTACAACCTGCCGTGGATCTAAATGCCATTAGTAACAACAAAGTCAGGAATGTTGAATGAAAACAACTTCAAAATATCAGTAACTTCCTAGGAGACCGTACAGCAGCTATCGAAGGGCTTGAATCTTCGCCGTTCTCTGGATGAGTCACGTCTGCTCCAAATATTATAGTCGGTATGTCGCTTACGAGCGGTATCCTGCAGCTGATAGCATCTAGAAGAACAGTGTTTCTACCACCCATCTGAGGTATCAAACAGGAGAAGAACAAGAGCAAATAACACTCATCAAGTGGATAAGATTCATAAATTTGTGCTATCACTAAACTGTGGAGCTAAATTGTACCTTGACATTGATCTTCAATGAAACATTAGCAAGATACTGTTTACTAATCTTGAACACATATTTTGTAAGACAGCATTGTGATATTAAACCAAGATCCGTCTCACAGATTCGCTTAATATCACCTAAAAATCCGAATGATATCAAAGAAAAATCTCAGATTAGAAGGGTCATCTCCGTTTTCGGATCATTTTACGAGTTGTATGAGCTCACCGTAAAGCGATCCGTTACTGTCGGGTAAGATAGCTAATAATAGCTCTAACTCTTTTCCTTTAGTCTTGTTCATGGAAGCATGATAAACATGCTTCAAAGCTTTCTCTACTTGTTCTGGCCTAGCATTGTATATTGGAATAACTGGTTCTGTATTGAATTCCTACAATATGTTATGTTGCAGGTCAATGAAATGTGAAACATCTTAATCTTGAAGAACCAAGAAAGAATCAGCCAAAATATTACCATTCCAGAAACTTGACACATTTGAGCAAGTTCAGAACAAAATCCACGAGCAACGCTCTCCTGCACGCTCCTAGAGAAGTTGATACACGCCCACCGACTAACCGTCATTCCATTAATCATTTTCTGCATTACGTGAGGAAAAATGTAAGCATGGGTAATATGATATTTGATAAAACCTCATAAATAGTCTGTGAGATCTCACATCGGTTAGGGAGGAGAACAGAGCACTCTTTATAAGGGTGTGGAAACCTCTTCTTAACAAACGCATTTTAAAACCTTGAGAGGAAGCTCGAAAGGGAAAGCCTAAAGAGGACAATATTTGCTAGCGGTGGGCTTGGGCTGTTACAAATGGTATCAGAGCTAGACACTAGGTGATGTGCCAGCGAGGAGGCTGAGCCCTGAAATGGGGTGGACCGCCGAGCCTCAGAGGGGGTGGACACGAGGTGTGTGCTAGCAAGGACGTTGGGCCCTGAAGGGGTGGATTGGGGGGTCCCACATCGATTAGAGAAGGGAACGAGTGCCAGCGAGAACGCTGGGCCCCAAAGGGGGTGGATTGTGAGATCCCACGTCGATTGGGAGGGAGAACGAAGCACTCTTTATAAGGGTGTGGAAACCTCTCCCTACCTTGAGGGAAAGCCCAAAAGAGGACAATATTTGCTAATAGTCTCAACCGATTGATAAAATCCTCGTAAATAGCCCCTACCTCACAAAATGGCCAGAGTTTTATCAAACCATTGGGCCTAATTCTAACATTTAAAGCCATAGGAACTAAATTCTAACCTTTTCAAAACTATATTAAGGTGACGTTCGTATAGAACGATGAAAAATAAGAAAAACGGACTAAAGTTTATAAAAAAAGAGGCATATACCTTATTCATCATATTCCATTGACCCACTTGAGGCAAGCAATCCTTCTCTTTTCCAGTATCATGGTATTTCAGCTGCATCAGTTCATCAAGAGGTTGATGTCAGCATAAACACGACTTTTTCGTTAACGTAGTAGTGGATAACATGAGATTTGAAGATGTAATGCATACCCATGGAGGAGGAAGAATTCTAGCTTCAACAGAAGTCATCTTTTCACTAACATTTATCCCAAACTCCTTTGCATAAGGATCATTGTTATAGGCATTGTGTTGAACAGTCTATCAAAGTTTGAAGGCCAAGAGAAGAAACTGTGTTATCCAGCAATCAGATAAAGAGTCAAGAAAGTCTACTGCCCAATTGGACATTGAATATCTTGTTCCTTTGAATGGATATAGTCTCAGTGCCAAACTTCACATGCAGTTTTCATAGGAATATTGGAAAAAATAGAACTTAATATGTGAGATCCCGAGTAGACGTGTTTTAAAAATCTCGAGTAAAAGCTCGAAAGGGAAAGCCCAAAGAGAACAATATCTGCTAACGGTGAGTTTGGCCTGTTACAAATGGTATCAGAGCTAGACATCGGGAGGTGTGCCAGTGAAGACACTGAGCCCTGGAGGGGGGTGGACACAGGGTGGTGTGTCAACGAGGACGCTGGGCCCCGAAAGGGAGTGAATTGTGAGATCCCACATCGGTTAGAGAAAGGAACGAGTGTCAGCGGGACACTAGGCCCAAAGGGGGGTGTGGATTGTGAGGTCCCACGTCGGTTGGAGTGGGGAACGAAGCATTCTTTATAAGGGTGCGAAAACCTCTCTCTAGCAGACGCATTTTAAAAACCTTGAGGGGAAGCCCGAAAGGGAAAACCCAAAGAGAACATATTACCTTTAGAATGTCGTTTTCTCGATCCCTCGGTCTTTGACATGTGACTTTCAGAAGTGCAGTTATTTGTTTCTCATTCAATCTCTTTGTATACCTTTGTCCCCCAACAATTTTGCAGGCCTGCAGTCACAAAAGCATTCAAATAAGGCCGGTGGGCATCAATCTAACAATAATAGCAATGAGGGAAGAATTTTAAGCTACCTCCATTGGTAAATAATTGGCCTTCTTCTGATTTCCTACTTGGAGGCAAGGCAGATGAGCATGTTGGATGGTGAAGCCATACATCTCCTGGAAGTACTCGACAACCGACTTCATGGTCGAGTTGTCGTCAACAGGAAACCTGACCGAGCATTAGCACGCATGAATTAGCCATATAGAGTAAAAGCTTACACTAATGCAAGTGTATCTGCTTGAAGAGTTCAAAAGCTTACACTAGTTCTCTTGTAGGCTGTGACGTTAGCCCCGAAATACGATACTTACGCCTTACATTACCCCGGTGCGTTACGTCAACTTTCACCCCTCTAAGAGCCTTTTTGATCTGTTTTATGCTCAAGTTAAAGGACAAGGAAACAGAGAAAAAATGGACGAGATCAGATAAAAACAAACACCTTTACGCGATCGGAATCAGACAGTGGCCGAGACAAAACATCTTTCCCGAGAAGCTGAGCAACAAACTCGAGGATAGGGAGAGGCTCGATGAACGCAGCTGAAGCCATATCTATTAACATAAGAACATAAACAATTGTAAGAGAAATCACTTAAGTAGAATCTGTAAGCCTTTGTTTTAAGATTCTTTTTACCAATGTTCAGAGACAGTCCCATTTGAGTAGGCCTTATACTCTGGTAAAAACCGCGCCATGATTCTAGGCCATCACCGAGCCGTTGAGGTGATCTGATATCAGGAGAAAAGAAGGATCTTCCTATAGGACAGTACCTACACGAATTCGAAACGCAACGAGCATAACAAAACTACGAAAATGAGCCATGTTTAGCTGATCTTTGTAACAAGTTTAACATAACAAATAGAATGATAATAAATTTAGTACCTTTTGGATGATAGCTCTCTCAAGACAATGTCCAGTATTTGAATGGCTTCTTGTGGTGCATTGGCACGCTTACCGGCAAGGAACTGACCCAAATACTGCAAATTTGCCCTTGCAACGAACTTAATGACCACTTTATAATCCCTCTCCCTCCTGAAGTTTACAATTGTATTAGTTGAATGACAAACAAAACATTCTCCATAACTTTCAAAACTTCCTCTCTAACACATTGGATACCTTTCATAATGAACAGATACATGAATTTGACAGTAGACAACGTAAAAGTTCTTGAATTCGAAAGAGGGACGGTGTAATAGCCCATGCCCACCGCTAGCAGATATTGTCCCCTTCGGCCCGTTACGTATCGCCGTCAGCCTCACGATTTTAGAACACGTGTGCTAGGGAGAGGTTTCCACACCCTTATAAGGAATGTTTCGTTCTCCTCTCCAACCGATGTGGGACCTCACAATCCACTTCTTGGGGGCCAGCATCTTCGCTGGAACACCGTCCGGTGTCTGACTTTGATATCATTTGTAATAGCTTAAGCCTAATCCGCCCCTTTGGGGGCCCAGCGTCCTCAATGGCACAACGTCTGGTACCTGACTCTGATACCATTTGTAATAGCCTAAGCCTAAGCCTAATCCTAATCCACCCCTTTGGGGGCCAGCGTCTTTGCTGGCACACTGTCCGGTATCTGACTCTGATACCATTCGTAATAGCCTAAGCTTACCGTTAGTAGATATTGTCCTCTCTGGACTTTCCCTTCTGGGCTTTCCCTTCTAGGCTTCCCCTCAAGATTTTAAAAAGTGTTTGCTACGGAGAGATTTCTACACCCTTATAAGGAATGTTTTGTTCCCCTCTCCAACCGATGTGAGATCTCACAATCCACCTCCTTGGGGGACCAACGTCCTCACTAGCACACCGCTCGGTGTCTGACTCTGATACCATTTGTAACAGCCCAAGCCTACCGTTAGTAGATATTGTTCTCTCTGAGCTTTTCCTTTTAGGCTTCTTCTCAAAATTTTAAAACGGGTCTGCTAGAGAGAGGTTTTCACACTCTTATAACGAATGCTTCCTCTCCAACCGATGTGGAATCCTTCATTCTGCTCTCCAACCAATGTGGGGTCCTTCATTCCCCTCTCCAACCAAGGTGGGATCCCATATCAGTTGGAGAGAGGAATGAAACATTCGTTATAAAGGTGTGGAAACCTCTTCCTAGTAGACGCGTGATAAAACCGTGAGACTAACGGTGATACGTAACAATATCTACTAACAATGAACTTGGGCTATTCCAGGCGGGTAAAAAACAAAAGCTGTTGTGACTGTAAATTCTTACTTGGGACCACTGACTCCATCTTCTTCATCCACAAGCTTGATGTTAAACTCTCTCCATACAAAAGGAAGCTCACCAGCTGTATACAGACTCTTTCTGCCATCATAAGCTGGTAATCTCTTTCCCAGATCAGATTCTCTGTATAATCTCACCAATTCAGCCATAATGCCTCTGTTCACAGTTCTTGAGGCCACTTCTGGAGTGATTGTAACCTGTAAAACCCCATCCCCCAACGGCGGGAAAACAAAACCAAACAAAATCAAGCAGACAAAAAGAACAAAATGAAGGCTATTTAAGTTGAGAAAAGGACATCACGAAATGAGAAACTTATTCATTTTCATCTGCAAAAATTTAAACTTGCAGCATAAATTGATTGTCAGATGGAAGGGACCAAAACTTACATCATATTGATTCAAATCTTTGTCGGGTAACTCTGCAAAGAAATGGTTTGCTTTTACTACACACTTTGTCCCAACTTGCCCAAATCCAGGTCGTGGGGCAAAACTCACAGACTTGCTTGAATTGTTTGCACCATTTGGATTTGGATTAGTACTCGCCACTAAAGCTCCGGCGGTAATCTCCGGTGCGTTAGGTTTACGTGCCACCGTGCAGGGCCGAGAATTTGGCATCATAAAGACTTCTCCCTGATCGGATTTCCGACCGCCTCTGCTTCTTCTTCGGGCTCTGTTTTTGGTGCTTTGGTGTTCGAGATTCGGGTGGCCTTTGCCATTTTGGATTGGTTTTTGAGCTTTTTGAACAGAGTTCTGAAAGTGGGGTTTGATTACACGGTGCTGCTCCGAGCTCTCTGTCATTGCTGGTGTGCTGAAAAATCGACTGGCAATGACTAAAGAACTTGCTAAAGCTTCACGAAATGATGAACATGATGTCTCTTCATAATCACGCTTACTCTGAACTCATTTTTTACCACCTTCTTCACGGATTCAAGACGTCATTCTACTGAGAAGGGAAAAAAAAAAAGAACCCAGAAGAGCAAAACTTCATGTCAGCATAAATACGACGAAGAATCCTTCAAAAGAGAAATGAATCATTGTTTCATACGAAAAGTTGAAAACATGTCCAAAACTTTGGCAGTTTCTTCAACGTTTTCAAACATTACTATTCCTATGTTAAATCAAAACCCAATTTTACAGCCATTGTTTCAGCAAATTCAAACAATCGAATACACAATCAGTAAAAAAAAAACACCTCCGACGGCTTGAAAATTCCTAAATGCAAGGATAAGAGTTCAAAAAAGTGAACAAAATTTTAGAAACCCAGATCTTGTTTGGGAGTCCATCATCGAAAACAAGGACGAAATCTTCCATTAAGGAAGACACCACAGAAAACCCCGAAAAATAAACTATGCAGAAACACCCAGCTGATACCCAAAGATTCAATGATACCCAAATCCAGAATAAATATAGAAAAGGGTAGCAAAATCACTATCCAGCTGATACCCAAAGATTCAATGCTGCAAAAGTGGCGGCCCCATTGAATAACCACGAAGAAGAAGCAAACCCAGAATTCAAAAAGAAAAGAACTCACCCTAAAAACCAATGCAATCTACAAGTAGTACAATTTCAGAGCTCCAAAACCCCAAACCAGAAAAGGGTCACTGCAGAAGAGCTCTATAACTCAGCTAAGAAACAAAAAGAAACGAGAAAAGAGAGGGAAATAGTTAAGAACGTGAAAAAAAGGACGCAATGGAAGAGAGGAAGGGCGTGGAGAAAGCGAGGTGATGATGAAGAATAAGCTTTAAACACGCATGCAATGTGCCTTTTGGTGTATCCTTTATCACCAAAAGGATAAAGAAAAACAAAAAAAAGGGAAGACTCTGTTCCTCTTCGTCTCTCTCTGTTTTACAATTCGGTTCTGTTCTGATGGCGCGCAGCCTCGGGGACGTACCACACACCATAAATTAAAGGGTACAGAGAGAGAGAGGGAGAGGCCATTTTCAAAAGCAATCATACACAGAAGAAGAATAATTTGAAGTTGCAATCCTCTCTCCTGCAGGCTACTCTGTTCTTCTCTCTCTCTCAGTTTCTTCTAATCCAATGGTAAAATTGGATCTTTTTTTTAATTCATGCACCATATGGGTACCAAGTTCTTCATGGAAACAGTATTAAGAGGAATTCAAATCAGCTTGAATAGCCTACTCAACTAAAGATGAACAAACACATGGAATAATCAATCAATAATGAAGCCTTTTAGAATTATGATGTGAAAGAAGAGTGAAAAATCCTCATGCCTACAAAAATAGAAACTTAAGTTTTTACTTTATTTCCCTGACTTATGGACCTTAAAAGAAACAAATTATATGTTCCCCTCCTAACCCTCACCAACTCTCCCACTTTTCTTGTATTTCTTCTATGAGATTCTACTTTGATTAAGGATGGGAACGAAACATTTTCCACACCATCAATCTAAGCTCGATCAACGGCTAGAAATTAAAATGAGGAAAATAGGACTCGAAGTAGGAAATTACATCTCTGGCTGATGTGGACGAATGGAACATCCACGGAAGGAAGGAGTAGTGAGAACCAAACATTTTTAGCGTGTAAAATAAAGTAAATGCCAAGTAGGAAATCACATCTCTAGCTGATGTGGACCAATGGAACGCCCACGGAAGGAAGGAGTAGTGGTTGTGTATGATGATATCCACGACTTGTAGAGGGGTGAAAAAATGGGACCCAGACGCCACGTGTACCATATTAAGTTATGAGTTTTCCAAGTGCTGATTCAAAGAGCACTCATTAGAATTTGGACGGTTGTGATTGGATGTTGTTACAAGATGAGATGATTACTATAGTTGACTATTGACTGCATTCTGCAAGGCAGGGATACGCAATCATTTGTGTCCACTAGGCCATAATTTTGCCACGTAATGACTAAACTAAATTCCCAATCTCTGGGGCTTACCACAACGAAGTATGATTCATAATCTATTTTGAATATAAAAGTGAATCCAAAGTTTTAAATCAAAAGCGATGTGAGCTTACAAAGAACATACTGGACATCGAATCACAATCAAGATTTGAGTTCAATTTGAAAGGAATGGATTGAATTGATAGAAATTTGACAGTAAAATTACGAGTAGAATTTAGACTCTATGGCTCATCACCCAGGTTAGTTTTAGGACCACAAGGTCTACATAAACGCCTAGCTCCCAGTGAGGCATTTGGGAGGATCGAGTACAACTTGATAGAGAAAGAGTATATGTCGTGTCAATCGAGCTTGATGCTAATTGAACTTAGGTATCTGTTGCTCTTTGTCTTTATCGATTTTCTTTGTCATGTCAAGTATATCTCTAATAATAAGACAATGAAAAAAGTATAAACATCATGGGCTCATCCCATTAATGATTTACACAATATTATTGTAATTCAGCTCAATGCCACTTTAATCTAAGCACTAACTCGAACATAGAAGAATACATTAGGGACACAATATTAGAGCGTTTTGTGATCAAACACACATAGAAGAAGGTAAAAAGTATGGGCAAAGGAATTAAAAGAGAATGTGGAGAAAAAGGGTATAATATCCATCCACACATGCCCTCCCATTGTTAGTATAACAATACTCATAATATCTGAACAATTAAATAATATAATATAAATAAAAAGTGGTCAATAATTAGTAAGAAATACATCTTCATTGGTACGTGGCCTTTTGGGAAAATCAGAAGTAAGCGATGAGAATTTATTTTCAAAGTAGACAATATTATACCATTGTGGAGAGTTATGGTTCCTAACGTTCCATTGAGAATTATAGGGATTTGAAGTCAGTTTTTAGAATCAAAGTTTAAACTAAAATCAAAATATTAGTTGGATTTATTTATTTATTTATTTCATTCCATTTGTATAATGACATTTCTGTCTTTTCACACTCTCTTCCCCTTTTTTAAACTTTGGCCAGTTAGCCATCAAAAGGCACCAAAACACTTTAATCCTTCACCCAAAAAGCAAAACGGTCAGAACTCCAAAAAGAAAAATATAAAATAAAAGAAAAAAGAGCCCAATAAAAAAGGCAAGGGCATTTTCGTCCTTACAACCCATGGAAAGTCCCATAAAAAAAAAAAAAATAAAAAAAAAAATTTGTCTTTTATTGTCTCGTTATTGGACCCCATTCCACGAATACAAATCCAGAGTTAATGAGCTCATCAAGACTCGAAACCAAACATTATCCCTTTCTTTTTCTTACTTTTACAATTTTATATGAGTTTTTATTTATTTAATTATTTAAATTTACATTATAATAATTATATTAGAAATACTATTTATTTTATGAACCTAAGAAAAGGGAATTATATTATTACCTTAATTTAAAAAAATCTAAACTCATGCTAAATGTTTCCAAAAATTAAATTCATTGGGCCTTGTTATTCGACTTGGGCTGCTTATTGGGCCATCTCACTTAGTCTATGTATTTGGGCTTGGGTTTGGGCCTAGGTTTGGGCCTCATTTTTTATATATATATAAAAAAAAGGGTATTATTAAAAGAAGAAAGTAATGGCGGCTGCAGGGTGATTGAATCGTAAGGCCTGAGGTTCCCAAGTCCAATTTCATAATAAATGTGGAAATTTTGTAAGGCATAGATAAGAGGAGAAGAAAATTTAAATTTGGGTTTCTATTTTGTATTAAGGTTGGTGGAGTTTGAATTTGGGCAACAAAATGGGGAAAGTTCAATTGGACAAAATCTAATAAAGATATCATGCTTTAATGATAGAGGTTTGAATTCAAAGATTAAGAACATTCAAGGAACCTGAAGGGGCATCTTTATCTTTCCTATGGACATCATCCAATCAACTCTAGGTTGACTCAAAGAAAAAAATGACGTAAAAAGTAACATGAAAATGGAAGGTACTTTAATATTTCAAAAAAAAATGTTATTATATTAGCGAATAATTTATACCTAAAAGAATTATTCTAAAATTTCAACAGACCATTACTTTAAACAAATTTGTTTTAGAAACGTCTACTTACTCTAACAAACTCAAATTGAAAAGCTTCATTCATTTTTAAACGGTTAGAATTTTTGGATGGGTGGATTGTAGTTTAGAGTTATGGTGTTTCTTTAATATATTGTAAGACTTATTTACCTACTTACGGGCTAATTATGTTGCACAATGACTAATTATAGTCACGAAAACATGAAAGTTACTAACTTTTTAGAATGCTTACTAAAGGTTGAGAGTCTTCATTTTGAGGCTATATAAAACATGAATGTTATATTTGTAAAGAGATTTGGAAAATGTAGTAAAATGAGTATTTGTGCTTTCTTTTATCCAATGGCTAAGTGTTCATACATTTTCTTTTCAATTCTATGTGGTTTATAATCATTCAAGCTAGACACGATCGATCTTGTTTGTGGAGTGATTCGAATCTCAAACAAGTTTTCTTACCTTGAGATATTCGATCAACAAAATAATAAGAATCTTACTTCCTTGTAGTGAGTATTTATTATTTGGTATTAGAGCTTTCGTTTGAGTTGATTCTTTATCAACATGGAACAAAATTAGACCAATACAAAAGATTAAGCAACAAAACAAAGAAGTTAAGAAATTGGGTCAAATTTCTTACCTTCGATCTTGACAAGAGGTCGTGGCTAAGGTCGGCCTCATTAGGGGCCGTCCTTTTTTGACTTAGATAAGAACTCTAAAAAGTCATATGTCTGCGATTCTCCAGACTTACTATTCTTCTTCTACTATAATTCTTAGTGTTAACTGGATCGAACACTACGTGACCAGCAACATATTCATGTACAGATTTTTCTTAATTTACATGGCAATGTTTTCGGTCTCAAACAAAGAAATCCTAATAAAAATAGAGAAATTATGTATTTAGCACTAATTTTTCCGCCGGAAAAATACAATCATTAACGGGTAGTAAGAATTTAAAATCTCCAAGGAATAGCAGCTTGGAGCATCAAAATGGGAAGAAACAAAAAGAATGGGAGGAAGAAAAAGATGTCCAGGTTCATCCTCCCAACCAAAAATAATTATTCAATGAAAGAATCTTCATTATATATTTCTATCCCATCCCACTATCTCTAAAAAGTTGCAAAATCCCCCGCTCCGATTCCCCTTTTTGTTCCATCTTCTCTCTCACTTTTTCCACCATCGGATTAATCTCTTCCCATTTCGTCTTCTTCCCTAATTTCAGGTTAATCTGTCCTTAATCTCGCTTTTGAAGCCTTGGTCTCCATCCGAGATGGCGTCCACGGCGACTCGATTCATCAAAGCCCCATCTCCATTTCATTCTATTCAGAAAACTTCCTACACCCACGCTCCGATCAAAATCTCCCTTCCTGCTGGGAGCTTCAAGGCCAAGAAGGCCAATCTCCGGCTCCGAGTTTCCGCCGGTTTGATCGAACCAGACGGCGGAAGGCTGGTGGAGCTTCTGGTTGAGGAGCCTCTGAGGGGTTTGAAGAAGAAGGAGGCCTTATCCTTGCCGAGGATCTCCCTTTCGAGCATCGATATTCAATGGGTCCATGTGCTCAGCGAAGGATGGGCCAGTCCTCTTACCGGATTCATGAGAGAATCCGAGTTCCTCCAAACGCTTCATTTCAATTCGCTCAGGCTTCCAGATGGGTCTGTGGCGAACATGTCAGTGCCCATTGTCTTGGCCATTGACGATGCCCAAAAGCACCACATCGGCGACTCCACCAGTGTGGCTCTCTTTGACGCCAACAACAACCCCATCGCTATTATGAAGGAGTAAGATTTTCTCACTTTTCTATTGCTTTTCATTTCTCAAGCTTGTGGTTCTGATTGGGACATGATGAATCTATCTCTACGCTATGATCTGGTGAAGCCATTGTGTGGCTTTGTTCTTAACGAATCTATCTCTATGCCATGTATTGTTCGAGGAATTCATAATTATATTTCCTATCTCTTCTGTTTCTGTCTGCAAAAGAAAATAGTATATCCATAAAGTTTCTTGCTTTTTTCCTCTCGGTTTCTAATTCCCTAGAAGGTCAGTAGTGTAGCTTGTTGGGCGATATCTCCTAACAGAGACAGCCTAGTTGAGAATTGAGACACCTCTTAATTATCATGCCTAGGAGAAAAAGTAAGTGCTAGTCTAGTATATCTTTATGTCGTAGAAAATCCAAAACTTGGATGATTCACCTTGCATGGGTTCCAATTGTGATTTATATCTGTTTGGATTGGATTGGATTTCACATCTTTTGTCTATTTGGGATCATATCAATAGTGGCATGGTGAAGATTTTGACAAACGTTCACTTTCTTGGAGGCCTGATTGTTATAATCCATTGACAAGATGCATGCTAATTCTAATAGTAGCAGTTACTTGCCTGCTGAGATCATTTCATACCATCTAATTAGTCTTCTAATTTCCTTGTTGGGTGTATCAGTATTGAGATCTACAAGCACCCAAAAGAGGAAAGGATAGCAAGAACCTGGGGCACCACTGCTCCCGGGCTCCCTTACGTTGATCAAGCCATAACCAATGCTGGTAACTGGCTGATAGGAGGTGACTTAGAGGTTATAGAACCAATCAAGTACCATGATGGGCTAGACCGTTTCCGACAGTCACCTGCAGAACTACGGGAGGAATTTACCCGGCGAAATGCAGATGCTGTGTTCGCATTCCAACTTCGAAATCCAGTACATAATGGGCATGCATTACTAATGACGGATACCCGCCGTCGACTGCTTGAAATGGGATACAAGAACCCCGTTTTGTTGCTTCATCCTTTGGGTGGCTACACCAAGGCAGATGATGTTCCACTAGGTTGGCGAATGAAGCAACATGAGAAGGTGCCTAATTTTGAACCATCTTTCCTACTCTATTTATTGATTGTCCATGGAAAGTTCTAAATTTTTTTATCTGCACTAATTCTACCAGGTCCTTGAGGATGGTGTTCTTGATCCAGAGACAACGGTCGTCTCCATATTTCCATCTCCTATGCACTATGCAGGGCCAACTGAGGTGCAGTGGCATGCAAAGGCAAGAATCAATGCAGGAGCCAACTTTTACATTGTTGGACGCGACCCAGCTGGAATGGGTCATCCTACTAAGAAAAGGGATTTGTATGATGCTGACCATGGGAAGAAAGTTTTGAGCATGGCACCTGGACTAGAGCGGCTGAACATCCTTCCCTTCAGAGTAAGTCTATATAGAATGCTCTGGACCAAACTTGGTAGATTATCACTTAAGTCGAAGAGCCGCTCATCTATTTTATTTTACTTTCAGGTTGCTGCTTATGATAAAACTCAGGGCAAAATGGCTTTCTTCGACCCCTCGAGAGCTCAGGATTTCCTATTCATATCCGGCACCAAGGTAATTGCCTGCTTTCATCATAATTCTAATCATTGTCTTCTACCTTTATTTATAGTATCTAGTATCTAGTATATCTAGAGGAGTGTGGAGTGAGAGATTCAAATCTCTGACCTTTTAATCCAGAGTGTATGCTAAACTAACTGAGCTATGCTCATTCAAATGAATTTAATCTCAAACATCAACTATCCAATTAAATCGATAAAACATTAATATGGCGTCACGTGAAAGATGGGTGCTGTTGGCAAGGCACCATATACAAGTGACATGACTGTCACCTTGGTTTTTATACATGGCAACCATTGAGTATATTAATGTGTGCCATGTCAGCTCCCACATGTCGCCATATTAGTTGCCAGTTGACTGGAGAATTAACAGTGAGGACTAAATATATATGTTAGCACCATTGATTGTATAATGAAAAAACATATTACTTGGATGATGCAGATGAGAACACTAGCGAAGAACAAGGAGAATCCACCAGAAGGGTTTATGTGCCCAGGTGGATGGAAGGTGTTAGTTGAATATTATGACAGTTTGGTACCTGCAAGCAGTGGCAGACTGGCTGAACCTGAAGCTGTTCTGGCATAGCCTGCTGTATCAGAGAAAAGTATATTAGCAATTTGAACATATGAATAAGACCAAGAGATGGATGGAACTGAAGCAAAACATAATTTGCCTCTCTTTGTAAATTATAGATGCCCTCATCGCATCTTTGGATTTGGTACAAGACTCTGCAGCTTGTGTATTAGTGTTCTTTATGTTCAGTTCTATGAAGGAGATGGGCTTGATGATGGATTTGATTTTCAGGTTAAACAACTTTCACTATATTATTCTAATAGAATCCCTTTGCGAGTTCTATAGTTGAAGGTATTGTTTCGAGTCCCTACAGAGTAGTGATAGAGACGAGGGAGCATTGTTACTGATGTACCAATGGAAATCAATAGATAGAATGTTCAGGGTTGGATTTTAATTTCCATATAGCTATTGCAAATTATTTTGTTTCTTTTTATAAAAAAAAAAAAAAAAAAAAAAAAAAAAAAAAAAAAAAAAAAAAAA
>NW_019268517.1:1146057-1156707 GCF_002738365.1 Cucurbita moschata
AAAAAAAAAAAAAAAAAAAAAAAAAAAAAAAAAAAAAAAAAAAAAAAAAAATAGTCGTAGGTTCATAATTTTGTTCCCAGATATTTTTTTGGTTCCAGAACTTAGCCTAGAATTACTACTTTAACCTATGGTCCACCCATAAGCTTATTTGTTTTTTTTTTTTTTACATGTGTTTTAAAATGTTTTGAAATCTAAAAAATAGTTTTTAAAAAATTATTTTTGTTTTTTAAATTTTAATTAAAATTTGTAATGTGTTCATAAGAAAAATGAAAATAGACAGGATGAGTAAACAAATAGATTTTGTTTTTAAAATTAAAAAAGAAGAGAAGTTAATTTATTAAAGCCAAAAACATAAAATAATTACAAAAGTAGCCGATGGTATGTCATTAACAAATAAATTATTAAAGGTAATACGTTACCTGCGTCAAATTTTGATGGATCAAATAATTTTCTAACCATTTTATTTTTGTAATCATTAAATCATCAACAATAATTAATCAAATTTGAAGTTCGAAAACTACACTGTAACAGAAACAAATGGGCAGATGTACGGTCCCAATGCGTATATTCATTTCCTTCATCAATTGTTTGCCGGAAAAGCTGATTAGTGGGTATCCCCCACCATTATCTTTTGATTTTGTTAATGAGGAAAAAGCAGAGCAGCCCAATTATTTAACTCTTAAAGGTGCAATAGACAGGTAGAGAACTTACATACCAAATTACTGATATGATGAACTCGTCCTCCCAAATAATGGAGTTCAGCCACCTTGCATCAACCACCAACAAGATTAAAGCTCAAGAAATGTTGATCAATCGGCCCACCTGTTCGAAAAGAAAAAAAAAAAAAACTCCAACCGAGAATGATTATATCAGTTAAGCTCTAACTTTAATCAAAGGGACTCATAACTTATTAGTTTGTAATCAAGACTATCTATCTCTAAACAATTTTGAGGAGTGCAGTTCATCTACAGATGTCATCGCAGAATGATGACAATGCAATAATATAGCAATTGCAATTCTAGTTAGCCGACCCATTCCCTTTAAAAATAGTGAAAATGATGAAAAGTACATATGGGGGATTGAATTTGTTAATGAAAAACACAGCAAGAAGGCGCTTTACCCCAGAAATGGCAGCTCCAGTGATGTCCAGTTTGGATGTACCCCTGCTTTAAGGTTACCACTACAACAACCTTTTCCAACAAATACTGAAAACAGTCTAGAAATTTTAGTTGCAAAAGCACAATCATAACGACAGATCATTAGCGCTCATTTGAGTGGAAGATTGTCGAACTTTATGTACTAAACAAAATCTTGAAAGCTATAAAGCTGAACCAGTGTCAGAGAGGAGTGAGAGGTTGAAAGAGTTCGGCTGACAGATTACTCATTTAGAGCTTATGTTCTAAGCAACATTTCTGAAATTGTTTAATCTTGTGTCAACAACCTAGCTGTCTACAACAGATCACGCTGTCAAATATCATCATGATCATCACAATGGTAAGGAAGTTTGAAGTATAGAAGCCCCCTTTAATGCCGATTTTATTCAGCTTGTCAGTTATAGAATTGTGAGTGTTGTGTATTAAACCCCTTAATAGCAGGATTTGTTGAGTTGAATATGGGAAATGAGATGGGAAACAATAACACATCTGAATTTAGAGGTAATTTTGAAGTCTGAATAGCCTCGGTAAGACTAGTTTACGACATGTATAATCGTGTTTTCTGTTCTATTGATGCAGAGGAAGAACAGGCAAGAACTGATCCAGAAAAATCTTTACTGGAAGGTGGGGCCAACGAAGTCAAAGCGGATGAAGTTGCAGACTTCAGCCAAAAAGAGGCTAGGCCAGGTTCGGATGGTGCAGATAAACTAAATGGAAATCACCATGTCATAGATAAAGGTCTGCACAGAATTTTAACATCTCTGTTATAGATAACTTCTAGTATTCTAGAGTCTTATCCAACCTACTGTCCCTATATATTTATGCAGAGGAAGAAAAAAATAAAGAATGTAATACGGCAGAGTTTCATGTGGTTTCTGAAAAGCTACCAGACAGAACTAAAGAGGACAATGAAGTCCAGGCCAACTCTAAAGAGGATAAAACAAAAGAGTTTGATCCGGAAGAGAATAGATCGGACGGAAATGAGCATGAGCATGAAAAGCAGGCTTCAAACCAGGAAGGTCAGCAGAAGTTCCCTTACTTCTGTAATTTAATTGTATGTAGTACTAGTAAACTTCATAGCATCTAATCAATCGTTTTGTATGCTCCAAATTGAAACAGAGGAAGAAGGGGAGGGAGTTTCCAATTTGAACACAACAATACTAGCATTAGATGAGCCGAAACCTGAAAAGACTTCAGATTTCAAAAGTACTCAGCATGAATTGCTCAACATTAAAGCCGAATCTTTCACAGAAGATAGCAACAAGTCTCCAGAAGAATGCAAGGATGCTTTGGGATTGAGTTTGAACGACACTTACCATTCAGCAGACTGTGCCATGGCAGATTCAGAAGAAACCACCAATATGGATCGAGTTCTCGGTATTGGCCGAGGTATTGATAAGGAAAATGGAGTGAGGGGAAAAGGTTCAAACTTCGACAAGATAACACAGGCATCAGAAGATCCAAAAACTAAAAAGATTTCAGATTTTGATGCTGATCAAGTTATTGATACTGATCGAGATGCAGATAAGGAAGATGATAGAGAGAGGGGTAAAGGTTCCAACTTAGATCCAAAATCTGAAAAAACAACAGATTTTCATGTTGATCACGTTCTTGATACCGATCGAGATACAGAAAAGGAAGGTGATATTGTGAGGCTCAAGGGTTCAAACTGCAATACGATGACACAAGCATCAGAAGACCCAAAATCTGAAAACTTTTCAGATTTTGTTGCTGAGCAAGTTATTGATAATGATCAAGAAAAAGGTGATATTGAGAGGATCAAAGGTTCAAACTGCAATACGATGACACAAGCATCAGAAGACCCAAAATCTGAAAACTTTTCAGATTTTGTTGCTGAGCAAGTTATTGATAATGATCAAGAAAAAGGTGATATTGAGAGGATCAAAGGTTCAAACTGCAATACGATGACACAAGCATCAGAAGACCCAAAATCTGAAAACGTTTCAGATTTTGTTGCTGATCAAGTAATTGATAATGATCAAGAAAAAGGTGATATTGAGAGGATCAAAGGTTCAAACTGCAATACGATGACACAAGCATCAGAAGACAGAAAAAGGTGATATTGAGAGGATCAAAGGTTCAAACTGCAATACGATGACACAAGCATCAGAAGACTCAAAATCTGACAACTTTTCAGATTTTGTTGCTGATCAAGTTATTGATAATGATCAAGAAAAAGGTGATATTGAGAGGATCAAAGGTTCACACTGCAATACGATGACACAAGCATCAGAAGACCCAAAATCTGAAAACTTTTCAGATTTTGTTGCTGATCAAGTTATTGATAATGATCAAGAAAAACATAATGAAAATGATGGAGCAAGGGGAAAAGATTCCAACTTTGACACGAGAAAACAAGCATCAGAAGATCCAAAATCTGAAACGACTTCAAATTTTGATGCTGATCAAGTTATTGAAACCAATCAAGATACTGATAAGGAAGGTGATGGACTGAAGGAAAAAGTTTCCAACTTCGACATGATAGCACAAGCTCCAAAATTAAGAAAGCCCTCAGATTTCGATGCTGATCAAGTTATTGATGCTCTTCGAGATACAGATAAGGAGCATGATGCAGAGAAGGGAAAAAGCTACGATGTCAAGACGTTACATGTACAGGACGATCCAAAATCTGAAAAGAATTCAGATCTTAAGTCTATTCATCATGGATTGCCTGAAAAGGCAGAATCATTGGGGGGATCAAGTGATGATGGATCCTTACAAGAAAGCAAGTACTGTTTCGGCTCTAGTTTGGAACATACTGAGGAGAATGATCACTTCATGTGCACAGAAAAATTAACTAACGTGGATTGTTTCGGCGCAGAGGCAGAGACAGATATGGAGAAGAACTGTGATATAATAGAGCCAAGGCCATGGCATGAAAATACAATGCCAGCAGCCAAAATTGTCGATACTAAAGATGAAGAAACTGCGATAGATTTGATCGGTCATAATACTTCATGTTCACAACCGGAAGAGAGTCTGGTGATAGAATTACCGAAGCCATGCATGCAAGTTCCTGAGGTTGAAAACAGACGCACGGTTTTGAAAGAAAAACCCCAATTAAGAGAACAGGGAACTGAAACAATCGTTCAAGACAATCTTCCAACTCAATCTAAGATTTCAAATGAGGTCCAAGAGGAATTTAACACGATTAGGTCGCACTCCGAGGAAAATGCTGCTTCTGAATCTGTTGTCAGAAACCAGAACGAGACTCCTGGAGAAGATTGCGAGGATTCAGATGAAGAATATCTGGAAATTTCTGAACAAGTTATGGAAGTTTTCAATTCATCTATTGGAGATTGCAAGCATAAGAATGAAGGGATGGGAGAGACAACGGAAATTTCAACAAACGTTGGACATGAAGGGGAAAGACGAGAGCCAGAGGAAAACTTATTTGAACCTCTTTTAGGGCTTCAACCTCAAAGCCATCAAAAGGAAGCTTCGATCACATTTCAAACTGGAGAAAGTACAGATGAATCAATCTCAACACTGAGGCAAATAACCGAAAAAGCATCTGAAAAATCCAAGAAAAATTCCTCAGACTCTCCACATTATATACAAACAGCTTCAGCAACATTCACAGAAACTAAACCATCGACAAATCCGATCGACGAACAGAATGTAACAACACTTCCCCTCTCAACATTCAGAGAGGAAAATCAAGAATCTCCAGGAAGAACAAGCAACGAATCAAATTCCGACAATTCAGTCGCTCATATCGAAATGCGTAAATCGCCTAGCTTCAATATAGATATCCAAAGCGAAGGAAAGACAGTAGAAACAGAGAAAATTCCATTGTTATACCAGATCAAGACAATCGAAGACTTACAAAATCTGCAGGAGATTAGCTTCCCAAATCCGACGGAGAAGCGAGTTGTAAAGCTAGGAAGAAGCGAATCAGAGAAATCGAGACCTTCATTCCCAGGGTTCGCAAAAGAAAAAGGAGAATCGGAGATGGAATCCACAGCAACCAATCAACATAAATTAGGCGCCACTAAAAACGCAGTGAAAGACTTACCACCGCCATCGCCGATTCGAAAAGGGAAGCGCAGAAGCAAATCCCTAATCTTCGGAACCTGCATCTGCTGTGCTACTGCAATCAATTGATCGGATTTTCTCTCGAATTCAAATTTCTGAGTGGTTTTCACTGGTTTTCTTCCCTTCCTGCTACGGTTCTACAAGCTTGTTCGCACTGTCCGTACACTTCTCTTCCCGCCAAATTTACAGGTCATCATCTCATCTTGTGGTTTAAATTTGCATTTAATTCTTTTTCTTATTTGGATTTGATTGTGAATGCAATATACAATTTATTAAATATAATGTTTTATTTAATTAAATTATAGCCAAATATAGTTTAGAATAAACATTATTTAATGAAATTAATAAATCAATACGTGGAAGAGAAGATGATAAAAATAAATCAAATAAATTTAATTCTCAACAACACGCGTCTTGAAGCTGATTGGATTGGATATTTGGATGGTCCAACAAGGCATGGTCAAAGTCAATATTCACCAAATACCCTTTTAATATTTATTATGATGTAATTATTACCCTAAAAAAAATACATATTATAAACATTTTGAAAAAAGAATAATAGACATATATATATTTTTAATATAAAATATCGAGACGAAAATGATATTTTAACGCTCAAATTATTTAATTTTACTTTCAACATCCAAAATCCATAATTAAAACATTCTTTAATTAATTAAAATTAATTATCCTTTTAACTCAATAACATATAAGCTGGAATCCGATTTTTGACTCCGTAGTTTGAGATATAACGTAGATAGAGTTATTTTCGAGTTAAAATGATAATATTAAGCTAATTTGTATTTTATTAATGTTATTAAAATAATTTATTTTTGTTAATTCACAAGTGGAAATTTTAATATGAGAATTAGCATCAAGTAGTATATTATATTATCTTATCTAGATATTAATAAAATAATTATTTAATGTCACATCAGCTTTTTTATAAAACATTTTTCTGTTAACAAACTTTCGTAGGAGGACAAAATTGATTTTTTTTATTTTTTTTTTAATTTGACGACCCAATTAAAAATTGAAAAAAAAAATTGTAGACCATATTTTATATTTGGACTTTTATTATTATATCTACGAAAAATAAATTTCATAAACTTAGGGATCAAAACAAAAAGAAAATACCACAAATTAATAATTATTTAAAAAGAAAAAAAAAACAGGAAATAAATTAAATTGTATGAAAATAAATGAATTGGAGTAAGCTTTTTGGTCCGTTGATGAAAGGCTAGTTTTAATCATCATCCAACGGTCATCATCATCTTGACGAATTCATCAAAATTGACTTGACCATCACCGTCCAGATCGGCTTCTTCGATCATCTGCTTCACTTCTTCATCTGTTAGCTTCTCCCCGAGATTGATCATCACGTGCCTCAGCTGCACATAATTAAACAAATTTCAGCCGTTAGATCTTCCGCTGAAAATCATTCAACTTTATACAATTTTAATTATAATTGTTTAAAAATGAGTGTTTGGGAGGAGAGAAAATAAGAATAGAAAATGTGGAAAAATTACGAAGGGTGTTAGATGATGAATGTCCCACGTACGCTAATTTAAGGAATGATCATGAGTTTATAAACAAAGAATACTCTCTCCATTAGTACGAGGCATTTTGGAGAAGTCCAAAGTAAAGCCATGAGAGTTCATGCTCAAGATCGACAATATTATACCATTGTGGAGAGTTGTGTTCGTCTATCATGGTATCAGAGTCATGCCCTAAACTTAGTCGTACCAATCAATCGTGTCAATAGATTGGTAAATCCTCAAACATCGAACAAAAGATTCCAAAAGAAAAAGGAGTCAAGCCTCTTCGAAGGGAGTAAAAAATGACTAAAACTCCAAAGGAGTCGAGCCTCAATTAAGGGGAGACGCACTTTGTTCGAGGAGAGGTGTTAGATGATGAAAGACTCACATCGGCTAATTTAGAGCAAATACTCTTTCCATTGGTACGAGGTCTAAAGCTCATGCTCAAGGTGGACAATATCATACCCCATTGTGGAGAGTCGTGTTCATCTATCTCCATTGGCACGAGGTCTAGAGCTCATGCTCAAAATAGACAATATCATATCATTATGGAGAGTTGTGTTCGTCTGTATAAAATGAAAGAAGAAAATTGACCTCAGTAGCTGAGATGAAACCATTTTGATCTTTGTCGAACACTTTGAAAGCCTCTTTAAGTTCTTCTTCTGCATCAGTTTCCTGTTCAAAAACAGAATCAAGATTCAAACATTGACTTTGAGATTGTCGGAACGACATGTCGTGAATTCGTTGGTTTGGTCGTGTGATCAAACCTTGATTTTCTTGGCCATCAAATTGAGAAACTCAGAGAATTCGATGGTTCCATTACAATCGGTGTCCACCTCCTTGATCATATCCAGCAGCTCCTCCTCCGTCGGATTCTGATCCAACGACCGGATCACCGTCGCTAGTTCCTCAATCGTAATGCAACCTAAGAAACAACGTTAATTCCGGAAAAGGAAATCAGAAGAGAAAGAAAGGGCACTCACCGTCGCCGTCTTTGTCGAAGAGACAAAACGCTTCCTTAAACTCCACGATCTGTTCTTCACTCAGTACTTCCGCCATGTTTTTTTTCTTTCTTCAAACAGAGGATTTTCTCGGGAAACAAACAGAAACAGAGAGGAGGAAAAAAAAAAAAAACAGGGGTGAGTTGGGAATGGCGGAATCTGAAGTGTATTTGATTTTAAAAAGAAATTAAAGCTAATATTAATGAGTCAAATTTAGGTTATTTTGTAGAGAAGAATTTCCCTTCCAAGTCTCCCACCAACTTGACATAATGGACAAACTTTAGCAACTTGTACTCTGTTTGACCTAATAAAAGTCTTGCCCCAAATCCATGCCCAATTCTCCCCCGTCTCCAATTTTTTCATATAAAAAATATATAAATATTGTTGGACGATGAAAGTCCCAGTCGACTAATTAAAATGATCAATGAATACTCTCTCCATTAGTTTGAGACCTTTTTGAGGAGTCCAGAGTAAAATCATGAGCGCATGAGAGCTAACGCTCAAAGTAGACAATATCATGCTATTATGGAGAGTCGTGTTCGTATATATTCAACCATATCATAAATTTAATATCTTTCAAAGAACCATTTAAAAAAATTAAAAAAAATAGACAGAAATTCCTAGTTTTCGAAGATAAAAATTGAACAAGGCTTTCTCATCTCGAGGAGAGGAATTAACACGTGTACACGTGGGAGAGGTTCAAAAAGGAAGACGTGGAAATGGGGAATTGACTTTCAATTCAAAACCCTAAAATCAAGCTTTGGTCGGGACATTATTATTATTATTATTATTTCTTTTTGGTCTTTGCGTGTTAAAACTTTATGACGACAATTACATTATATATATATATATATATATATATTTCACTTCGTGGAAAATCGAACTTAAATTATGAAATTAATTCCTACGTGAGGAACAAGAAGATGCCATGTAATTTCATATAAATAAATAACATTTATATTTTATTTACATTAGTATTATCAGATATTTTATTATAATATTTAATATTTTAAATAATTAGTTGTACAATTAAAAACAATAATCTTAAAATTATCCTCAAATAAATGCTTTTAATAAAATTTTATAATTTTATAATTATCATACATTATAACCTATTTTGAACCATAAAAAATAATCGAATTATAGTGGAGTTGAAATTTAATTTTAAATAAGCTAATCCGAGGATTATAAATAATCCATTAGTAAAAATGGTCGAAACTACCCTTCCACATTAGCCTCTCGTAATCAACTAATTAATGAATAATTTAATAAATAAGTAATACATTCATTTAATTAACTTTTATTTGTAGAAATGAATTACATGTATATTTAAATGAATTACTATTAATTTATTCTAATTGAATAATTATTTTTGGTAATTAATTAAGTACATAAAAAGAAAATAAATAAATAAATTAATTAAAATGGTAAATCAAAACCTCCAACACCTTCCCCCCTCGAACCCACCCACCAACACATTACACCAGGACTCTTGCCATGGACTTCCCCAGAAGGGAAGACCTCTTCAATGGTGTGAGAGTATTCTTTGTTTATAAAAAGATGTTCATTCCCCTCGCCGAGGTGAGACTTTTATCATCCAAGTCCTCCCCTCGAACAAAGTACGCTTACATTTAATCGAAGTTCGACTATTTTGGAGTCTTAGTCATTTTTTACTACCTTCGAGGAGGCTTGTTCTTTTGTAGTCCTCTGTTCGAGATGTGAAGATTTACCAATCTATTGGTACGACTAAATGATTTATGACATGACTTTGATACCATGTTAGCCCACGACTCCCTTCAATGATACGATATTGTCTACTTTTGAGGTAAGTTCTAGTGACTTTGCTTAGAACTTTTAGAAAGCAATGGACATATAAAACCAAGAAAACCAACCAACTAGTGATTTGAGGCATAAAAAAAAAACATTTAAAGATTAAAACTTGTAATTTAAGAACTGACAGATTACAACCGGAAGAATCATTACCATCCACATCAAAACATAGATACCGGAGGAATATCAGGGGAAGACGGTGACGTCAATATCTCCGGACCGGGAGGCCTCGGCGGTGGAAACTCCGGTGGTGGCGGCGGCAATATGTCCGGTTCTGGCACCGGCGACCCAGGCCTTGGCGGCTCTATATCTGGAGGCTTATGGGGTGGTATGGGTACGTCGATGCCTGGAGGGGATGGAACCGGCGGAACTGGTAAGTCGGGTCCGGGAGGCAAGGGAGACGGCAATCCAGGAAAATCCGGCCCGGGAGTTAACGGCGGAAGCTCTGGCGGAGTGATCGGGTCAATCTCTGGAGAAGTCGAAATTTGAGGAATTTCGAGGGGGACAGAAGGCTCCGGAATGGGGCTCTTTTGGGGAAACTCCGGCGAGTCCCCGACAAGCAGAAAACGCGAGAGAGGCGCAGAGTTTTTAAAGGGGAGGAATTCGCCATGGGAAGGGAACGAAGGGATCACCAGATTGGAAGAGGAAGACGAAGAATAATAAATGGGAAGCGTTTTCCTTATGAGAGTGAAAGAGAAGGGAGAGGTGCAGGACATTTTCACGGAAATGAAGATCTCTTGTGGAACGGTTCGGGCTTTGGTAACAGAGGAGGGAGGAAGAGGGAATGAGCGAGTAGGTGACACGGGTGCAGACACTTGGCAGGTTATGCTTACACGTGTGAAGCTCTAAAATGCCGGAACCCTTGCCTTGCCCACACGTGTCCCCATCTCTGAGCAGAAGAACATTTTATGAAGAGCCTCCATTGAGAGCATGTGAAGAGTGTTCTAAATATTGGAGAGAAGGGCAATGGGTGTTCAGCCTAAATCCCCTTCCCTTCCCTTTCGATTTTACCATTAGAAGAAACAAACGTGTAAGAATTATCTGAACTTCATGGGGGGGGGGGGGGGG
>NW_019268517.1:1157736-1165626 GCF_002738365.1 Cucurbita moschata
GTTGGAGATGAAGAAACCAACTGCAGGTCTGTTAGGCATTTCAACAAACAGGTAAGGGGCATGAACTGGACATTGTCCACTTTTCGCATTACTCTGCATCTTGGTTAACATTAAAGATAGACATGATTTGATATAGTAATTGAGACTGAAATCGATCCCAAATCTCTCTCATCAGAGTTCAAACAACGCAGCAGAAGAAGATAGCGGACATACCCAAATTGAATCCACTGCCAAACCAACAAATCTTTAGATTTCAGGCATAATGTTCAACACAGATTCAAAAAGGAAACGAGAGCTCAAACAAAAACCAAAAATAGAGAGAGGTAAAGAAAAATGTTTGGTTAATCTGTCAGACCGCCTTGCGACCATCCCAGCTAGGGCGAAGCCTTGCGAGAACGATCATCTACCGCCGCAGATCCAATGGATCGTTGGACTGTTAATCACGCTCTAGCCGCAGGGCAGTGGTTCATCCACCAGATTATGGTTCTTGTCTCCTTAGAACTCAAGGACACAGTTGTACAACCTATAGAACAGATCCTGTTCAAGTAAGGTCGTGCTCTAATGCCTTCATATTTAGGTTTAAATATTATTATACTTATCCCACATTTTCCGATGTGGGATATTTACATCCATCAAATCAGCTAATTTACCTTGGAAAAACAACGGTACCATAACAATCTTCTTTTTACTTGTTCACTGTATAATAAATTTAATTGTTATCATTGCGAGAAAAATAAAATTTAATGCCTATAATTTTAAATATAAGAATTAGTCAAATATTTTATTTTTTGTGATTTTATTAAATCAAACTCTAATAAATTTTAAAATTATGATGTTTTCTAAACTATATAATTCCAACATTGGTTTTTAAGTTGGAATTTGATTTTCATTAAAACGAACGAATTTTTAAGAAAATTTTGTGTTGCTTTCTTAAAATAACAATAAAATTAGAAAAAAAATGAATTTAAACCAAAGATTTGGAAGGAGAAAGAGACACACATATTGACAAGAACTGAGTTGAAAAGATTGAAAAACATATGTTGCTGGTCGAAATGAAGCGGCTCGAGCAAGAGGCTAGATTTCAAGAGGTGGTTCTTGTTCTTTCTCTGTTCTGTTCTAGACTTATTCATTTCCCATTTGCTCATTCTGATTCATTTTGGTTCGGTTTTCGCCAGAACTCTCGACCCAGTAAATCCAGCTTGGGATCGATGGTTCGAGAGCTCGAGAGATTCAAATTCTTTTATATTGATCTATTTTTTGTTAACTTAGTACACAACTTTCTGAAATCAAAATGGAATTGAAAGGGGTATAACCACAAGATTACATGTAAGAATGAATCCCACAAGCAGCGACTACCTTATCAACTCGGCGTTTTACCGGTAACTTGCTGAGCAATCCACCCAAGACCGTCGTATAGACCATCTCCGGTGAGGGCAGAGCAGGCTTGGATGTGCCAGTCGTGATTCTTGATGCTGTGAAGCGAAAGAGCATCGGTGATTTCGACCGGAGTCATCGCATCCTTAAGGTCCTGTTTGTTTGCAAAAACCAGCACCACAGATTGCTGAAGATCATCGTGACCGAGTAGTCTGAAGAGCTCGTCCTTCATAATGCTGATTCTTGCTCTATCTGTGCTGTCGATCACCGCAATCACAGCATGAGTTCCACGGTAATATGTTGCCCATGATGTCCTAAGCCTCTCTTGACCACCGAGATCCCATACCTACAGAAAACAAAGCCAAAACAACACAGGTTTTAACTGTTCAGCTTCGCCTTATAAAATGAAGAACTGAGATGGGTTCTGTACGAAGTTTTGAATATAACTGCATTGTATATGTTTTTCCAACAACTATTCTGTGTTTCAATTTCCTTGTTAGGCAAATAAACAAGCCAAATATAGAGGCAACCACACTCAAATCACAATGCAAATCAGCCCAAAATTTTCCTTAAGAAAAGCTGCACATTTTGTGATATTTTGAGAAGTTACCAGTTAAATGCTATAAATACACTGGCTCACAAAATCAAGTGACAACTCTACACCAACAGGCCGGAGCATTCAAAGATCTCAAAGATTCCAGTGCAAAACCACACAAGCCAACGCTCCGAAGAATAGAAAATGGTATGATATTATTGTCCACTCTGTGCATAAACTCTCATAGCTTTGCTTTCGGCTTTTTCCAAAAGATCTTATACAAATGGAGATGTATTCCTTACATATAAACCTATGATCCTTTCCCTAAATTAGCCAATGTAGGACTCACTCCCAACAATCCTCCTCTCGAACAAAATACAACATAGAGTCCTCGAACAACCTCTCCTTAATCGAAGTTCGACTCCTTCTCTAGAGTTCTCAAACAAAGTACACCATTTATTCGACACTTGAGTCACTTTTGACTACACCTTTGAGGCTCACAACTTCTTTGTTCGACATTTGAGAATTCTATTAACCTGACTAAGTTAAGGGCATGATTTGGTATGATATTGTCTATGAACCTAAGCAATCATGGCTTTACTTTGGTATGATATTATCTACTTTGAAAATAAGCAATCATGGCTTTGCTTTGAGCTTCCCAAAAGACCTCATATCTATAAACATATATTATTTAGTTATAAATCCATGATCATTAGTCAATTTCAAATTCACTCCCAACAATGGGAATAGTGATCATAGAAGATAAAACAAATAGACGGCAAAATAGGAGTAAATTAATAGATCGACCGTACCTCGAATCGGATATTCTTGTACACGAGCTCTTCAACATTGCTTCCAACCGTAGGATGTGTAGTAACAACCTCTCCCAAGTGCAATTTGTAAAGAGTCGTCGTCTTTCCGGCATTATCCAACCCAACGACCACGATTTTGTATTCTTTTGCTGGAAATAACATGAACCAGAATCTCGAAATGAAAGCCCCCATCGTATCCCAAAATCGCCTAAATGCCCTAAAAGTGAAGAAAACATAAATTCCTCATCAACAGCAACATGGAATTTCATAGCTAAACAGAAGAATAATCACCTAGAAAAGAAAACATGCTAAATCCAATCGGACGAACGACAAATCACAGATCCAGATCCGAATTGTTTCAAATAACGAAAAGCGCTAAAAATTAATAGAGTGTTGCCAAACCTTAATTAATCGAAGCGCGAAGTACAAGAGCTTTACAAAAGAACCGATCAAGAAGCAGAAGAGAAAACCCTAATCGCGATTCAGAGATGAAATTTCCAAGTTTTGGGGGCAGCGATAATATTTGGTCGGCAAGTTAAGGGAGCTTCGGCGAAGGTGATGGACAGCAAAGATCATTTGATCCATCGTGGCGGCTGACGTGTACATCCCACCATTACCAGCTCTTTGCACTAATAATCACATAACAATATTTTAATGTTTTCCTTCCCAAAAGTAAAATAAAATAATTTTTTATTTTTTATTTTTCAATTATATCCTGTGTGGTTGGGCTGTTATTTGATGGGCTCAATCTTACATATTGGGCCCATATGTGGATGTGGCCTAGCCCAAGAAAGCAGGGCCCGATCCGTTTGTTCCGGCCCAGTTGTAGCTAATTACTTGGATGAAATATAGGCCGAATTTATATGAATAATCATATATATATATAACTAAATTAATAAAAATGCTTATATTATTTTTTATTATTATTATAAGTAAAAACTTTTCCCACAGACCAATACGAGTTCTTCTAACATGCTTTATCATCACTCATATAAGTCCCGGGAACTTCCTTTGTGTCTTTTTTAGTCATCGTATACTCAATATCACTCTTATTCGAATATAGTCTCAGTTCATTCATATACCTCTCATTTACTCGGGTTCAACATATGAACTCTCTATTTCTTTATAGCTTTTCAACCTTTTCTTTACCACTTTGATTTACGAGATTCTTCGCATCTAATCTCGTATCTATTTTAGTTTTCTTTCTTTATTCTTTTCCATTCCTTCCACTCCAAGAAACTCAAAATCATAACCCTTTTTTCCCTTCACAAGTTACGTTGTAATACCTTTGAAGAACCTTCAACGTGAATACAAACTCGTACTTATTTTTTTCATTTTTAGTTATTTAGTTCTCGTTTAATAATTATTTTATTTGAATTTAATTGGATAATCCTAATTAACAAATTAGATAGTGATCACATCCATATCATATGCAATGGACCCAAGTTTTGATGGTGAATTAGTGTTGCAAGTTGTGGGATGTTGAAATATAAAAGGTGTTTGGGTGTGACATTTGAGCCCCACATTTCATCTTATACACTTAAGCAAATTTCATGGGTTGTTTTCCCTTCCGTCCCCGCTTCATACTGACACTGACGCTCGAGTAAATTAGGGTTATATGAATGAACTCATAATTAAAAATTGCCAGAGTAGTCCCACGTTGACTAATTAAGGGAAAGATCATGAGTATATAACTCAGAGACACTATCTCTATTGGTACGAGACCTTTTGGGTCGTTGTTGTTAACACATCAATGTAAAGGGTCGTTGTTCTTAACACTCATACCACGTTCAAATGATATCAATAAGGTGCATCTTTATTTTCAGTGGCTCAATCATAGTAGAGTAATCCTACGTTGGGGGATCTCAATGAACAGTAACACAGTCATGTCACATAGGAATAACCGTTGTAACGTTTAGCACAAAAAAATCTACTCCTACACGAAATTTGAGCCATTTAAATAACGGGACCCACTTTTAAATCCTCGTGGGGGCGAAGTGGCCCGTTTGCGTATATCGAAAACGGGGCAAGGGCTTATAAAAGAGAGGCTATTTTGTCATTGGTAGGAACAAAGCCAAACCCATCATTTCATTTCAATTTTATATTTTTCATACACATTAAATAGATTTCCTCATCAAACAACTTTATGTCTTCATCATTCATCATTCATCATCATCTTTTTCTTTTTAATTAATTAATTTTTAAAAAAATATATATAATGGATGATGTAAGCTTGTTGCATTTGACAAAGACAACACAATCCCAATTAATTAATTTAATCACTTTTATTACCATAAAACCCTAATTAAATCCAAATCATAGAAATAATTAGCAACAAGAATAGAATATAATAGGTGATGATTAAAGAATATTATCTTTTTAATCCCATCATAGATGTGCTTATAGAATATGGTCATTTTATCATAATCTTTATTAATCCAAACCATATCTTAAATATATAATTAATCCATTAAATCATTTTCATTTAATCTTTTTGGTTATAGTGGGCCCACCCCCATGTGGGTTTGGCTTCTTCCTTTTTCTTCCACTTTTTCCTCCCTATACTCATCCATTTCCCTTTAATTCTTATTTTACACTGTTCTCTCTATGATCGATGATGTAAGTCCCACGTTGACTAATTTAGGGAATGATCATGGATTTATAAACAAAGAATACTCTGTCCATTGGTATGAGGCATTTTGGGAAAGCTCAAAGCAAAGTCACGAGAGTTTATGCTCATAAGTGGATAATATCATACCATTGTGAACCGTCGTGTTCGTCTAATATATATATAGTTGAGAAATGATAGATGGGATTAACCAATTGGCACATTAATTTGGTTTTGGTGGTTGCTTGAGAAAATGACATTGTTTACTACATTTGGTGGTAGCTTCTTGAGTGGCTTGTGGGAACCTCCGAAAACGTCGTCGTTTTGAACTTTCATGTCATTTTCAATGGATTTTTTTTTTATTATTTTATTTTGGATTGGGTTCCAATTTTTGGTACTCTTTTTAAATTTTAAAAAAAAATTAATGGGGAAAATCAAAATAAGGACCCATCTTTTTTTAATTATTATTTACTTATATATTAGGAATAATAAATATAGAATTATACTCCGATCGACGAAAACTAATTAGTTATTAATTATTTTATAAGTCGAGTTATTGATCGATTAGATTAAAATTAGCTTAAAAAATAAAAAATTCATAAAATAAAACATATGATTAGTTGAGTAGAAAATAACATTATTATTATTATTATTATTAGTTTGCATACATAAATAATATAATTATTGAGGGTGTCTCCACAAGGATTTGACCCCTCATCTACCATGAAATATAGACGACATTTGGTAGGCCCAATGGGCCCAATGGGCCCAATAATTAAATCACTAAAACAATGGAAAATGACACTCATCTACTTTAATCTTATTCCCTCTAATTCTTCTTTCCATTTGGGAAATTTCCACTCACATGGGTCCATAAACCTATTGTCATCTTATCATCTTTTTTTTTTTTTTTTTTTTTTTTTTTTTTTTTTTTTTTTTTTTTTTTTTTTTTTTTTTTTTTTTTTTTTTTTTTTTTTTTTTTTTTTTTTTTTTTTTTTTTTTTTTTTTTTTTTTTTTTTTTTTTTTTTAAATTTCTTGTAATTGACCTATTACCCTTTCATTTTCATTATTTTGTACATTTCCCCCAACATACCATATTTATTTATAATCTTTTCGATTACTTTTTCGTCTATAGAATAAACATACACCAAATAAACGACAACATTTCACTTCACGATTGTGTTTCCTAGGTTTTACCGCTACCTACTGAAATTAGCTGTGTAATAATTGCTTAGACGAATTAATTAGTTAATTAAAATTATTATGAATAAGTTAAAATTAATATGGGTTATGAAAAGGAGCTCGAGGAAATTAAATGTGTTACGCTACACTTTTGAAACTTGGACCAGTCGAGTATTGAAAAAAAAAAGTGGGTTTTTTATGTGGTCCTTTGGTTGGGTAAATATATAGGGAATAAGGTTAATTTAAAGTACAAAAGATTATAAAAGAAAATAGGGGTATGATATAAAAAAGGTAGTGCCTTTAATATCCTAAAATAATTCTAATTCTTACCCACTAAAGGAAAATAGATGGAGAAAAAAACCCAGTTTTTATTTTTTAAAATTTTTTATTTTTTAAAATTTTTTTTTAAAATTTTTAGGGTTTAAAAGTCATAAAAAAAAGTAAATAGATTGTGAAATTGAAGGCATCTCAAAGTGTCCAAAAGCTAATGACAAGCCCATGTTCCCAAAAGCTTTAAAAAGAGAGAATGATGAGATTCAGAAAAGAGTGAGAATTCAATAATTTCATTAGACATCATCAAAAGAAGTTCACTAAAGTGGCATCAATGCCTTTGTCCCCATTACCACCCACAATTCACCCATTTCCTCCCACAAATCATTCAAAACTGGTCGATAATATACGTATATATCTTAATCAGTTGAAATATATATTCATTCGATCTTACTTATAAAATCAACCCGAAAAAAATAGAATTTTGAAGCTCGATATTTAAATTTATGAAAAAAATTGGAATTTTTTTTTTAATTTGGGTAATTTTTAATATGTTGGGGAAAAAATAAAAATGTTAAATTAGAAGTTAATTTGGCTAACCGGACCATGAACAGACCCATGTGTTGGCAGACTGGATAAGTCGGACCCTGGCCATGAGGAATGTTGACGGTCTATATGTAATGACCGTGGCCTGCCTGACCCTATACCCTATGTTTACGTCCTTTATTACGTTATCCGTTCCTTTAATAATTCATCGCATAATCCATACCAAAATTATAGCCGTAGTAGATTATGTAAATGTCTAACTTTTATGTCGATGGCATGCGTTTTAATTATTTGAATTATATCCATATTGTCTATTTTTTTCATGTATTATTGATCAAAATGTTAGAAGTTCAAATGCTCCGAACACAACATCTTGTTGAATTAGAAAAGGAACATGTATTCTATTACATGGGAGTTTGTACACGAGTTGGGTTGGAAAATCTTTTGGACCAACTTGAAATTCAAGAAACGAGAATAGAGTTTATAACCCAGCCCGATCTTTTATTTTTAAGTTGGATTTGGTTATGTTGTCGGTTTTTTTTTTTTTTTTTTAATATTATAAA
>NW_019268517.1:1165748-1170685 GCF_002738365.1 Cucurbita moschata
TTGGTTTTTTTTTTTTTTTTTTACTATTATAATTATCCACGGTACATGTTATATTAATAACTAAAATATCGAACTATGACATCCAAGTAACGGTGACGTACGTGAATGAGCTGAGATTACATCTGAATGAGAGTAATTTTAAAGATTGGGTGACTAATAAATGCTTACGAGAATTAAGAGCTGTTATTTATACCAACAATGTGAACTTTTCTTTTCAGTGAATCAATCATAAGAAATTACTGCCATAACACACTTTCTATAAATTTTCATGAGATGCATGTGAGTGGAGACAACACAGACTGGAATGATTAGTGTTCGTTTGTTGAGATGATCTTCACTCTTAAGAAGTGAAGAGTATGTAACACGTGACCATGTCATAAGGGAAATGTTAAAAAGTACGGATTGGATTCGCCAGATGTTGAGATTGTCTCGGTCTTCAATTAGCTACCATAAAAGCCTCCTTAGCTTTTGTGGTGCTTCACAGCAGTCATATTGAAACATAGGCTCGTGAGATCTCACACGCTAACTCTTGCTCTAGTACTATAACTAGCACACTAACTCGAGCTTTCACACATTGCCATCAAATGCCGAATTCATATTCTATATCTAAGTTAAAATATATATATATATATATATATATATATATATATATATATGTTGGATGATGGAAGTCCCACATCGACTAATTTAGGGTGTGATCATGGGTTTATAAGTGAGGAATACTAACTCCATCGGTGTGAGGTCTTTTGGGGAAGCCCAAAGCAAAGCCACGAGAGCTTATGCTCAAAATGAACAATATCATACTATTGTAGAGAGTCGTGTTCGTCCAACAAAATATATATATATTTATGTATATATAAATTATTTAAACCATTTCTCCCCGGACAAAAATATTAAATCCACCATTCTTATTGTTAAGGTATTATTTATTCAAAGAAAATAATTAAACATTTATTTCAAAAGGTTGACGAGGTAGGCCAACCGAAATTATTTTCACCCGATTTTTAAAATATTATGACTTTGCAACCGAATATTAAAAAAAAATATTCATGGTAAAACAAAGCATTTTCAACTGTAATTATGGTAAAATAAAATAATTATTTAAATTTATATAAAAAATACAAATTAATCTGTCCAAAGTATTTTTTTTATTAATTACGAAACAGAAGACTGTACAAGAGTTAATTTTTAATTAAATAAATAATAAAGATCTCTATAAAAAGTTGCTTTTTCAACGTCTTCCTATGAAATAAAAAATAAAAAATAATTTTTATTTTTATTTATTTTATTTTCGAGAGTTTTTTTCGCATATCCATAAAAGAAAAAATATATATAAATAAATAAATAAAAACAGTTTTGAGGTAAATTGTGATTTGCCACGATCGCTTTCGATGGTTTTCGATATCCACGGAAAACGAGGGGTATCTACCCGATATTCTATACTAGTGGAGGGGTGTTTTTGGAATTTCACATGGTTTTCACCTCGGCTAAATTAATTATTTTAAAAAGGGGTAAAAAAAACTACCTACCGTTTCATCCACGCGACACGTCGCACTATCTGGCCCATCTACATGGACCAAAACTACGTGCAATAATTGTCACGCGAGCAAACTGCCAATTCAGGATAATTACTGCCATGTAGGACTCCACGTGGCAAATATCATGTCCACTCAGCAACCCATCTTCTTCTATTTCCTTATAAATTCCCCGGCCCGGTTTTCTCCCCACTCCATTACACTCGCCCCTTTCAGGACAACCACTGAACAAAACCACTCTCTCAATTCTCATCTTCTCCGGCGACCTCCCCGGCGGAAGATGTATTTTCCGATTTCCCTCCCTTTCAGATCCAGACTTGCTGTTTCCTTCTCCGATCATCGTCGTCATGTTTTCCACGAAAAGTCTCTGAGATAAAACCCCCTTTCTTTTTCTTATTTCCCTTCTTTCCCTATTCTGTATACTTGCTTCTTGCTCCAGCATTTTTCCGCAGGTATCGTCTCTTCCGATCTGTGTATATATTTTTGCGGTGGTTTTTCCTCTTGTCTTTTCGATCGCTGCACGGATAATCTGAGTATCGAGTCACTTAATTGGATTAGTGGTGGAAAGGCAACATTGATTCTGGAGCTTTCTTGTACTTCGTTTTTTAGTTTGAAGTTTTGGAGTTGGGAGATTGTGAATGTACATGCAACTTTCTGGAGTTCATTTCTCTAATTTTTTCCTCTTGTGAGTCCGTGAATTTCAATGTCAGTCATTGTTAGTCATCAGTCTCTGTAAATCGAGCTGCGCAGTGCAGAGTTTCAGGAGGCGTAGGTAGAAATTTTAGTCCGGAGCAAATCTGTACTGTTCTATTTTTGTCTTTTGTGTTCTGGAAATCTCTTGAAGGAGACGAGATTTTTCTCTGTTTCTTCTTGGTCATGCCTTTTCCGATGAAGATCCAACCGATCGATATCGATGTTCGGACGGTGAGAGAGCAGGTTCGGACCGACACAGCCAAGCCTCTGTTCAAATTGCGACTCAGGCGACTTTTCGATCGGCCATTTCCGAGCGTTCTGAGGAGTTCTACGGTAGAGAAACCGATTGTAGAGGAACCGGCTCAGTTTAGCAGAGGGACTGAGTTCGAGCCAAGCTCGGTTTGCTTAGATAAAATGGTGCAAAATTTCATAGAGGAGAGCAACGAGAAGCAGCCGGTGGCCGTGAAGTATGGCCGCAATCCCTGCAATTGCTTCAACGGCAACAGCAACGACAGTTCCGACGACGAATTCGATGTATTTGGGGGTTTCGGTGAATCGATCACCTCCGGATCATCCGGTGGCGATGCATGTGATATACTCAAGGTAAACGCCTCACATTCATAAATTCCTCACTCGAAAACCTGGATTTTCCTACCTCTTGTAACCGTAACTCCAAATTTTGAGATTCGAGCTTTTCGCAAGTGTATTTGACAAACAACAATTTGTTACAGAGTTTAATTCCTTGCGCGAGCGTTACGGAGCGAAACCTTTTGGCAGACGCTTCGAAAATTGTTGAGAAGCACAACAAAGTTCATAAAAGGAAAGACGATTTACGAAGAATCGTAACTGATGGCCTCTCATCTCTCGGTTACAATTCCTCCATCTGCAAATCCAAATGGGAGAAATCCCCCTCTTTCCCAGCTGGTACACACACACTTTCTATGAACCCTAATTCCGTTACATTAATCCCAAATTTTCATTTCTTAAATTCGTTTTCGATTCTGTTTTAGGTGAATACGAATACATGGATGTGATTGTGGACGGAGAAAGATTACTTGTAGACATCGATTTCAAGTCCGAATTCGAGATCGCCCGTTCGACTGGAACATACAAGGCGATTCTCCAGACACTGCCGTACGTCTTCGTCGGAAAATCGGATCGTCTCGGACAAATTGTATCCATTGTATCGGAAGCGGCCAGGCAGAGCTTGAAGAAGAAAGGAATGCACTTCCCGCCGTGGAGGAAGGCAGAGTACATGCTCGCCAAATGGCTCTCTTCTCCGATTAGAACCGCCGATTCAGTCACCAACTCTCCTCCAGAGGCCGAACCCGAAGTAATCTTACCTCAAATCCACAACGACCCGCTTGTAACCGACACCGATTGCGGTGAATTCGAGTTAATATTCGGCGAGGAATCATCTCCGAGCGAATCCGTCACCGGCGATCCCGTATCGCCGTCGTCGACGTCAATCTCCAGCGATAAAAAACCGCCGGCGGGAACTGCTTCCCCGTGGCAACCCCCTGCAGTCAAGCCAAAGAGCATAGATAAAGGAGCTAAGATAGTCACCGGATTAGCTTCCCTTCTCAAAGAGAAATCTTGAGGAAAAAAAAAAAAAAAAAGTTTTGGATTTTTTCTTTAATTTTTTTTAACCTTCAGGTTTAATATATATGAACATAAAAAAAAAAAAAATTATATGATATATATTCCGTTGAATACTTTCATAATACTTCAGATTTCCCCTATCATTTCCAATACTTTTATATTAAAATAATTAAAAGGAAAATAATATATATATATATATATTTATTTATTATTAAAATAAATAAATAGGTATGGTGAGATGAACGGAGGGGGGCTTCTGACATTTTTCAAGGGCATAAAGAAAATTTGAGAGGGGGAGTTTCGTAATAAAGAGAAAGATTGGGGGGGGTTAAAGAGAATTAAAGGAGTCTCGAAGGGCGTGACGGTAAATGAACTCATTAGAACGGCGTGATATTCTGTTTCCGTTTGTCCTCGTGTTTAAGCTCTAGTTCATCTACTTAGCCGTTTCTGACCGTTTTGCCCTTTTCCGCCACTTGTAATTTAAATTAAAAATTCAAAATCATTGAAAAATATTTAATTTATTGAAGTGCAGAAGAAGATGGGGGAGAAAAAGCATGAAGGCAAATAATTAAAAATAATAAATAAATAAATAAATAAAGAAAAAGGAGAGGAAGGGTAATAATGTCATATAATTATATGTTATACTTTTGATGGGAGTGGGTAGGGTCGGTTACTGGAGAGCTGAGAAGACAATAACTATTTAAAGAAGGTGTGGGGTTCTTTTCTTTTTTTCTTTTTTCTATTTTTCTATTTTTCTATTTTCTTTTTTAATTTACTTCTTTATTAACAATAATATAATTATTATTGTAGGCCTTGAAAGCAACCTGTCACCTACTTTTATTATTTATTTTATTTAATTTTTTACAACAATTTGGAGGTTGCTTGCGAAGGTGTAAACTTGATTTTCAACTATTGTTCTGAGCCACACGATTTGAGGAAAAAAAAAGATAAGATGCAGGTGTCCTTATAGTAATTACCATGGACTCTCACCTTTTTTTTTTCGTTTGTGGATTATTTATTCCTTGGAATATGCTTCTGGCTTTACTTTTTTTTTTTTTTTTTTTTTTTTTTTTTTTTTTTTTTTTTTTTTTTTTTTTTTTTTTTTTT
>NW_019268517.1:1170729-1216160 GCF_002738365.1 Cucurbita moschata
TTTTTTTTTTTTTTTTTATATTTATTTATTTTAATTTTGATGGACATAATCCCAATATTTAAAAATATTCCAAAATTTGATGATCCCAAAAAATTCATTGTTCCAACCAAATTGCATGTATTAATTTAAGCACAAATTAGGTTGGGTTGGGTTTTTGCCTTTTTTCTTTATTTTCAAAAATATTTAAATAATTAGTTGTAATTAATTTTAGGCATATATGCCTAACCTTTCAATCTAATTCTTTATTATTTTAAATTAATAATTTTATTAAGAGAAAATTGATGAATATTTAATTAATTTATTAAAGTTATTATCCATTTATTGAAAATAATAAAAAAAAACACTTAAAATAAATAATAAAAATAATACAATAATAGAGATGGGCCCTTAAAGTTATCGGCCTTATCCATTGATGATTGGACATGTCGGCCCAAACGAAGTCTATATTCAAAGTTGTTTATCCCTTTGAGTTTCCGCTTTTCAATTCTCCAACACATCTTGGTCCCCATGTGGTCCCCCCCTTCTTATCCTTCTCCACCTCCACTTTTTCCCTTTTAATTTTTATTGTTTTTTAAAATAAAATTTCACATTTTTAAAAATTTTATTTACCGTTGTTTTTTTTTTTAATTTATAAAATGTTAGATGAAAAATTTGTTGAGGATTATTGGGAGTGAGTCCCACCTTCGTTAATTTAGTGAAAGATCATGCATTTATAAGGGAGGAATACTATCTCTATTAGTATGAGGCCTTTTGGGAAAACTCAAAGCAAAGCCACGAGAATTTGTACTCAAAATGGACAATATCGTGGAGAGTCATGATTCCTGACCTAAAATAATTGAATTAAAAATGTTATAGTTCAAACTTCACTCTTAATTTTATTGCTTTTATTTATTTTTGTGATTTTGACGTGTTTTTGCATTTATTTAATGTGAATATAATATTTGAAAAACTGTACTTTCTTTTCCACGTAGGATATTAGCACACTAACTAAGACTACTTGTCTGGTTACATAATTAAAATATACATTATTTTCAAATAAAGTAGCGTAACAATGACGTGTATTTTAAAATATTATTCCTTTTAGGTTGAATAAATATTATTTTAGCTAATATTTTTTAGAAAACAATATTTTTAAATTACTATATTATCCCTTTTCAATTCAATTCAATATTATTGACTTATTTGAATAACTTTGAAATATTAGGACAAAACTATATAAAAAAAAATAGTATTTATAAATTTAAAAGTCAAAAAAGTAAAATTTTAAATTAAAAAAGGTTCAAACTTGAAATTCAGTAAAATTTGAATGAAAGTTTGCAGTTGGGCCTGATTTGGGCTTCCAAAGGCATTATTTTGAGAATTGGGCTTATTATTTGGGCCTATGTAGCTGTCGTGATCCATATATTTCCAGGCCCATTAAAATTCATGTCGCTTTCCTTGGTGGTTGAATAATTGAATTTATTCTGCATCGTTGTGCCCTAATTTAGACTTCAAGCTTTCTGATTGTTACACGATTGGGTCGCCATTGCTAAATCACTTGAAGTTCAGGGAGAAGAAGCCAGGCCATGCAGAAGAGAGAGCATAATAAGTTGGGTGGTAATGTTGGCGGCGTCTCGTCGGCGCCTCCGGCTAAGCGAGGCCGTCCATTCGGCAGCGTAAACAGCAACGCCGCCGCTGCAGTCGAGATCTTTGCTCCATCGGCACTGCTTGGCCCTTCTTTCCATGTTCATACTTCCTTCGCGGGTTTGTTAATCGAAATCCTTCTTCACTTCCACTCTTAATTTGCGGGACTCTATACTGGAAATCAGCTGAAAGTTCAGTTTTCGAGTTCTTATTTTATATTGAGACGTTTATTTGATTTGAGTTCCTTTTTTTTTAATCTCTAAAATTCGTCACAAGAGCAGATCAAAACAATAAAAAGATAGTGTTGGCGCTACAGAGTGGCTTGAAGAGTGAATTGACATGGGCACTGAACACTCTAACTCTTCTCTCCTTCAAAGAGAAGGACGATATGCGCAGAGATTCTACTCCTCTAGCGAAAATTCCCGGCTTGCTTGATGCTCTTCTTCAAGTTGTATGTATTACATTGCCTCTCAGTCATTTTCTCGCGTTTTCTTTTGCTATGAATAAATATGATATCTTGGTTCCCTTGGGAAGATTTAATTGTCCTACCGTGTTCCATTTTGCTCATGAAATTGAATTTTGAGATTGGCAAGACTGATTTAAATCGTTCAAGTAAATCCCGAGATTAATGATATCATGATGTTACATCAAACAGATAGATGATTGGCGTGATATAGCACTTCCGAAGGATCTTGTAAAGAAGGCAAGGATCAGAACGTTAGGTGTAAATTCTTCTGTAACGGGATTTGGGAATGAATATGAGGCATTGGGCTCAAATGGGTATGCATCAAATGTCATTTTGTTATGTTTGCTCAGTTTACTGAATATTAGTTCTAAGTATGGTGTAAATTATGCCTGGCAGCCTGAGACCTGGTTCTTCAGCTTCAGAGGTAACGGTTCACACTTCCAAATCATCTCCTCGACATTGGTGGCTTGATGAAGACGGTCTATTTAGTCTGGATGACGAAGGCCGAGCAGAAAGACAGCAATGTGCTGTTTCTGCTTCAAATATTATCCGAAACTTTTCTTTCATGCCAGAGAATGAATCTATTATGGCTCAACATCGACATACTCTGGAAACAGTGTTTCAGTGTATAGAAGATCATGTTACAGGTCAGAAGTTCGTGACCCTAATGAGCATTGCTTTTAGAGTTTCTTGTAGACACCTTAAGTCATTAGTATTGAATGTTGCGTTTGAAATTTGAAGTGTCAAATTTGAGTATGTTTGTCTGAATTATGTCTGAAAGCTTTTATTGTTGACAGAGGATGATGAACTTGTTACAAATGCACTAGAGACAATTGTGAATTTATCCCCACTCCTTGATCTTCGTATCTTTAGTTCATCAAAGCCATCCTACATCAAAATAACGTGAGAATACGATCTATATTTTAGGCCAACCCGGTTGATGATTAGTTCTAATAAGCTTGCTTTATACTTTTTTACTAGAGAGAAACGAGCAGTGGAAGGCATCATGGGAATGCTTGGATCTTCTGTCAAAGTCTGGCACTGTTCTGCTGCAGAATTACTCGGACGATTGATAATAAATCCTGACAACGAGCCTTTCCTTCTTCCCTTTATCCCCCAGGTTTGTTTCTTTTAAAACCCATGAACCTCCCGGTTTTCTGTTGTATTATGCCTGCTTTATCATAACAACGTTTTGTTGAATCTTATTAGATACACAAGCGTTTAGTCGACCTTATGAGCATCCCAGCATTAGATGCACAAGCAGCAGCTGTGGGTGCACTGTATAACCTTGTTGAAGTTAATATGGACTGCAGATTAAAGCTGGCAAGCGAAAGATGGTAATTCTCTTGCGAAAATAACCTCGAGTTCTTTCCTAAGCCACTTGACACGTAGTAGATACTGAAGTATATTGCCATCTTTTTCCTGTACTCCAAATTAGGGCGATCGATCGACTTCTTAAAGTAATCAAGATGCCTCATCCAGTTCCGGAAATATGCAGGAAAGCAGCAATGATATTGGAGAGTCTCGTATCTGAGCCACAGAACAAGGGTGTGCTCCTAGCATTTGAAAATGCATTTGCAGAAATACTCTTCTTAGATGGCAGATATTCAGATACATTCGCTAGGATATTGTATGAGCTAACTTCCAGACCAAACAATAAAGTTGCTGCTGCTCAAGGAGTATGGGGCATGTGATCTGAAGTATCCTACAACCAATTGTCATCTTCGGTTCGAGATCACTGGACTAGTAGCTGCTAGATTCAAGCTTAGGACGAGATCGCTGGACCAGTAGTTGCTACCGATTCAAGCAAAGGACTCGACCCATGTCGTTGCTGTAAAATGTAAATATCAGCAGTCTACTAACTTACATATACATCTAATGCAAGCTATTGTATCTTCCAACTCTGTATTTCTACTGCTTATAATCTCTTGTGAGTTACTTCTATTTCCATTATTACATTTTTTTTTTTTTTATCTAGCAGGTTTTATTGGATATTGTTAAAATATTTAAACTACAATTTTAGTCCCGGGTCCTTGAACGAGTCTAATCCCTTTTAACTTTAAGAGATAATATTTTCATCGTCACGAGACTTTTTGAGTGATTCGATATGATTAAATTGTTAAAATATTTAAAGTGCAACTTGATTGTTGGGCGGAATCAACGGGAAGGCAAACATCAGGTAGATTATTCGATTCTATTTCTTCGGATTGGCTTGTTGTGATAGGGGATGTGATTGGAATAAGTCTTTTCTTTATTTGTATCATTGAGACACCCGAAGGGCTGGCCATATGTACCTCGAGAGACCCGGCTCATTCAAATCAAAATTAAATGAGCATCTATGACTAAGGGGAATGGAATGTCGACCACAGGGTGAGGTAATCTTCTAGACGAGTTACTAGTCAAGTCATGAAACTTTTGCATTTCGATCAACATGGCTGTACGGACTGGATTTATGTGTTTAAACTGACTACGACCAAAGTAGTACCCCTTTTCAAACCGAAATTTGACTAGAACTATAAAGATTAAATTCTAATTTTTTTTTATAGGGATTAAATTTAACATCAAATCCTTAAATATATTATGAAAGTTAGTTGAAAATTGCCAAATGCACGTGAAAAGTGCCCAACCTAAATGATATTAAATTTTCGTACCATTCTGAACAAGGTACATACTTTATATACATCTTTCCATTTTGGAACGGATACAGACTTTTTATCACTAGATTTAGATATTAGACATCAACTATTAATTCGATTATTTATCATATAATTATTAAAATATAACATACATAAATATTAAAACAACTATGGTTAAAAGAAATTAAAAGTAAAATAATGGGTCCATTAATTGGGTAGTATGAATGAATATTACACCTTAAAAAAACAATAATTAATTAGCATCCAATATGAACAATATGCTGTGTGACACACAAAATAAACGCACAACTTAAAAAGAAAACATTATTTAAAAAAAAAAAAAAAAAAAAAAGACCCAAATAAATTGGGAGTTAACACCCTAATGAATCTCAAAAGAATTCTTCTTCTTCAAGCTCTATTAATGGCGGCCACTCTGGGAACCTCAACAGGGAACTCGTCAATCTCATCCATCCATGGATTCTTCTCCTTCGCCGGATCGACGGTCCTCAACGCCCGCCATACTGCACTGTTACACTTGAAACCCGACCCGAACGCAATCTGCCATGTCCGATCCCCTTTCCGGATCCGCCCTTTCGCTTCACTGTAAGCCAATTCGTACCACAAAGAACTACTCGACGTGTTCCCGAATCTATTTAGAGTCATTCTCGACGGCTCCATGTGCCACTCGCTCAGATCCAGATTCTTCTCCAGTTCATCCAGCACTGCGCGGCCGCCGGCATGGATGCAGAAATGTTCGAACGCGAGCTTAAAATCAGGTATGTACGGCTTAATTCGTTTCATTTTGAGAATCTTTTTAGCGACGAGAGTCGCAAAGAAGAGAAGCTGCTCCGACATTGGGAGGACGAGTGGACCAAGAGTAGTGATGTTGGTCTTCAGGGCTTCTCCGGCAACCGCCATTAGGTCTTTGGAGAGGCGGACGCCGACACGGCCAGTGTCGTCTTCTTGTTGGAAGACGCAGTTATAGCATTTGTCATCGGAGCCTTTGTGGGTTCGGACGGTGTGGATGAGTTGGTACTTGGAGTGACGGCGGTCTGAAGGGCGGTTTGAGAGGAGGATAGCGGCGCCGCCCATACGGAAGAGGCAATTCGAAACGAGCATTGATCGGTCGTTTCCAAAGTACCAATTAAGCGTGATGTTCTCCATGCTAACCACTAAGGCGTATGAATTTGGGTGAACTTGCAAGAGCTGTTTAGCAAGATCAATGGAGATAAGCCCAGCACTGCAACCCATCCCACCAAGATTATAGCTCAAAACATTGCCTCTAAGCTTATAATGATTCACAATCATAGCCGACAAGGAGGGCGTGGGATTAAACAAGCTGCAATTAACCACCAAAATCCCAATGTCCTTAGCCTTAACACCCGTCTTCCCCAAAAGCTCATCAATGGCGCCAAACATGACAGCCTCCGCCTCTTTTCTGGCCTCCGCCATACACGGATTAGGCGGGACTCTCATAACCGCCTCGGGCAAGTAAGTCTTCTCTCCCAAACCAGACCTCTCAAGAATCTTCTTCTGAAACGCCAAATTATCGTCTGTAAAGCTGCCAGTCATCTCGGATTTGCCAAGAAACGCAGCTCTGTCGCACATTCTAGCCGTCTCCGGCTTATAGCAGGAGAAATTCATGAGATAAATCTTTCTGGGTCGGGTCATTACATAAAGGGTAGAGAAGAAAACGATGAGGGAAGAACAGAGTGTAACAGAGAGGAGGTTGAATTTCAATTGGTTCCAGAGGTGGAGGAAGTGGTGGAATTGGAAGGTGGAGAGATGGGCGGAGGCGGCGGCGAGGAGAGGGAGGAGGAGGAGGTACATGGCGTTGGAGATGAGGTAGTGATAGCCGAGCTTGACGTACTTGAGGCGGACGGAGGAGAGGAAGTTGGGGAGGTCGGCCATTGTTGAGGGAGGAGGAAGAAGAAACAGAGGAAGTGAAGGGATTGTTGGGGGAAGAAGGGGAAGGGGAAAGGGGGATTTAAAAAGCAGGGGATGGGAAGTGTGAAGGGAGAGGGAAGAAGGGAGAGGGAGGATGCAACTACCCCAACGAACTTTTAATTGTGAACCAGGCGGGGCATTCAATTTGCCAACCCGGAAAACACTGTCCAATAAAATAATATTAATAATATTCATAATATTAACCTTAAATTATTATTATTAATAAAATATTCTTTCAATTATATATTTTCATTTTTAATTAAGTTTCAAAAATACTCTAACTTTACAAAATTTTATTAATATTTTTAAATTTTTTTAAAAAAACCTCCCCGATTCGTACCCATGTTTCAAAAATGGACCATTTAACGGAATTAATGTTACTTTTACCAACCATTTTTTTTATTTTAAAAAAATTAAAGGTATTTTTTAATTTTTAAAAGAATTAGAAGGATATTAATTAAAATTAAAAAAAGTAAATAAAAGGTTAAGAGCGTTTTTAAACTAAATTTTTAAGGGTACTTTTGAAACAAAATAAAAAATTTGTATTTTAATTTTTTTAATTTAAGAATATTATTAAAACTTTTGAAATTTTTTAAAATAAAATATTTTTATTAATTTAGACTAATAATTAATAATAATAATAATGATGTGAAATGTAAGAGTAAACCGTAATTTTCAAATTATTTTGCGGTGATTAATTATAATTTATATTGAACCGATAATTTTGGGTGAGCTACTATGAAGTGCGTAATTTGTCGGATAATATAGCTGACGTGGCGAGAAACTAATGGACAATACAGTTCCGTACGCGGGTAAACTACGCGTTGACCATGAGAATTGAGGTGTACAAGTGGGTTGCCAAACCCACGAGATTTAATTTGTTCATTTCTCAAGTAATTTCAATTTTCTATTTTATTTACTTTTTTTCTTCCACTAAATTTATTTTTCATTATCAAAATATATTCTTTTATCCATTCAAACACGTCATCAAAATTTCAATCCATATTATAAAATATTAGAGAACCTTTTTTAATGGTACATTCCAAAAATAAATATGAATTTAAAAAGAAAATCAATAGCGAAGTAGCTCGAATTAAGCTCCTCGATAGCCCAAGAGCTTTTTCATAGCCATTTTCGAGGCTAATTAATTCGACACCTACCAGCATGAGTTCTTTGTCTATAGGCAACTCTACCACTTGTCTTAGTTACGGACATTTACATTCAGGGGCCACCTATAAGCTACTCTTATTTTAGATCGTATTTAAATAGGTATAAATTTTAATACAACTACTTAATCCATATCAAAGATGTTGCTATTCAAAAGTTATCCACTACAAGACGTCACAAGGGGTTGAGACAAATAAATAATGTATCGACATCTCCACCGACGTAACATTATAATGATTTCTATCTGATACATATAATATAATGTCAGGAGAAGTCGACATCTCCTAGTGGTAGGTTATAGTGTCGAGAGAAATGACTTCCTATAACAACTTTTGTGGCAATGAAACAAAATTTGCACGAACAAACCAAAATGTTCGTTTTAAGAGTATTTATAAGTTTGAAATTATGTTCGAAAACATTTTTTATATACACAGGAAAATATATTTCATAATATGAATAATTTTACAGTGATTTGGTTGGGACTGAATTGAATGGAATTGAATTGAGTTCCAACTTTTTATTTTAATTGAAGCTATCCTTCTATGTTCCCTCATTTTAATTGGAATGTCGTACCCACTGCCTCGTTGGTCCCACTTTATTTAATTAATAGGAGAGGTGTATATATGACTCGATAATTCAACCAGTTAAAAATGTGCAACTTAAATGGATCATATTATTTTCCCAGTTAGATTGAGTTGAATTCTTTTAAAATAAAAAATTTGGTTCGGTTTGTTAGTTGACATTTTTGTGGTCCGATCAACCCGACCAACTCGAAAATAGAGTTCAACACAACCTACCGTACTTGAATTTGAACTCTATAACATTAATTGGATTGTGAATTCAGTTCATTTTACTGTGATCACAACTTAACTCATCCGAAATTTTGAAGGGGTATAATTTTTTTTTTTAATCCAATCCATTTATGCCTTGTAATATATATATATATATTTTTTTTTAATTATGTTGGAATTAATAGTTATATAAAAAGGGAAAAAACGTATATTGTTTATGACATTTCTTCTAAATGAAATTAATTATTCTAGAATATCTAAAAATAGGTGTTTTTTTATAAAAAAACGTGTATTATTTAAATAAAATCAATGGTTGTTAACATTTTTTGGTTAAGTCAATACCAAGAAATAGAGTCATAACTTAATCATACGATACCCTAATTTACTTTAAATTTTATGACATTTAAGATAATTCACAACTCAACCTGAAAATAGAGGATTAAGTTGTGAACTCTATTCAGGTTGTTGGGGTCACTAACTCAACTGGAATTTTTAGTTAGTCGAAAAGATTTTTCCAACCCAGTTCGTGTACGTCACTAGCTAGTTCGTAGTTATTTTCGAGTGTCCATATAGTTTACTTACCGTGGACGATTGATCCGAATCTTATAGTTATTTTTATTACATTAATATGAACCTAACTAAGTCAAAGGGACCAAATGGTCAAAGTTGGCGTGTGAAAGAGGAGGCGGAGCAGGTATGGAATCCCATAAGGCGCAAAGGTTGCTGGGTTTGACTTCTTCAACACGTAGACTTATCCTATAACATATTTGCGTGTCCAAAACTAAAGCATTTAATTTTCTTCCCAATTATTAATTCCCTCGAAAACTCCCCCAACTAATAACCCACCAATTTATTGTTCTTTTCTTTTACTTTTCCAACTAAACATCCAATTTTCGATGGATATTTCGTACAAGCTTTATTAATTATAATGCTATTAAACATTTAATTTTTATAATATCATTGCGTTTAACAATTTTATTACCTTATATTAAAATAATTTTAACTAGTTAAATGTTAGTTTAATTTTAAATTTTATATTTCTGAATTTATTTAACAATTATTATTAATATTTATTCTAGAAATTGAAAAAATTTAATTATCATTTATGATGTTGTAAATTATCTTAAATGAAATAGTCTTATAATTACGAGTCTTTCCTTGCACTCTTTTGTTAGCTTCTAGAATTGTGTGAAGTTCTAATTCCATGATTTTGAATTTTTTTTTAAACATATTCTGGAATTTAAAAAATTTTAAAATTCACGTTTTTGTTCGATCAGTTCAGAGTATGTTGATTTCTGATCTCTTATTAAGTGCCGCGAAATAGTATTTTTTGTTAAAGTTTTTTTTACCATTCAAGAGTGTGAATAGATCTGAAAATATTATTATTCAAACGAAACAATACAGAGTTAAGAACAGGAAATATAATTGGGATCGAAGGTTTAATCTTCATTGATATTCATAGCATAGGATACAAGCTACCGACTAATACCTATAACGAAAATATAAACTAACTAAATCTTGAGAATAAAATAAAATATATTACTAATTAAATATTTAAGATATATTTCATAATTAATATATTCACCAAATATTAATTGATTACGAATATTTTGACTAATTCAAATTAACAATAAGTTGCATTAACAAAGGTGCTAAACCTCTCGGTTAATATATGCGTTTTAAAATGGTGAGGCTGTGTGGTTTGTGTTTATATAAGTGGATGTAGGCTTACGTGCAACCTATAGAGGAAGTTGACCATCTTACGTGCAACCTACGTGTAATTGCCACATGGGTAAGCTGCAGACTTTGGTCTACGTGGCGAGGTTTCATTGGTTATTCTGCCACGTAGGATTGGAAGTTACGTTATTGGAGTTGATCGTTGGAACAAAAGGCGGGGATTTAAGGCCCAGAAAGTAAAGATAAGCCCGAAAATGGCGCTCTGTTCTTCCCTCCCCGTTCTTTCTTTCAATCCACTCCCCAAAATCATCTTCAAATCTTCTGGAATTCGCGCTACAGCATTCTCGAATCGGAGTATTCCAGGAATCAATGGAATCTCCGCCGCCAAGTTGCTCGGAAAATCGGCGAGGGGAAGCCGCTTACGGCGTCTCAATGCGGCTGGATTGTCCGAGATTGAACCCGACTTAAACGAAGATCCAGTAGATCGTTGGGAGACTAACAGTGTCAGCGCTGTATGAATCGCTCTCCTGTCCTGTCATTGTGCCTCTTTTATGTTGCTGATTTTTTAACAATTTTGTGTTTCGTTTCAGGAAGATTTTGAGTATGGAGTGTACGATGGGCACCACACTTACTTTGAGGGCGAGAAAAAAGGTTCGTTCATTAACATATCTTTGAAATTTGAGTGTTAGAGTCTAGATGAACTAGTTTCTGTTTTGGATGAAGTCTTCTGTTTAGGCTGGGTGGAATCTGGATTCAATATTTGGTGGTGGTTCTTGATTTTTGGAGCCCTTGGCTCTGTGAATTGGTTGTCTGAATTCCAGTTTATATGAAAATGTGGTTAAGAAAAAACAGAAATGTAATTGTAATTGTAGGTTCTGAATTAGAATCCCAAGCTTGGAATTTAGCTTTCCCGCGAGTCTTTAAAGATCAATTTCGTGAGTTATGGGATCAAGATTTCCCATCTCTCACTGCCATCATAATTTGGCCAAGATGAAACTGTTTATCATCAATCTCACTCATAATGTATAACAAATCACCTTTAGCATAGTGAAAAGTGTTTTAATCCACCATTAAAACACTTCAAAGTTTCTCACGATGTTTGGTTATATGGCTAGAAAAAGATTCTAAAAATTTTAAAAACACTTCAAACCAAGGAAGAACTAATGTTTTGATCTGCACTAACTTCAAAAGTTATCCCGAACTCACTTTCAGCCGGTCTAATTGAGAAGTCGACGGTAGCTATGCTATAGATTTTGTACCTCTATAAGCAGTATCGATTATTCGATTGTTCTTTGAAGTAGTAACCACCTAGTTTTCGTACTATGAATACTCCTTGTTAGGAATTACGCACGTCACGATATCATTGTCCACTTTGAGCATAAGCTCTCATGGCTCTGCTTTTGGTTTCCCCAAAAGAAGTCATACCAATGAAGATATATTCCTTACTTATAAACATCAACCCTTTAATTAGTAGACGTGGAACTCCTTTCCCAACGATCATCGACCATTCCTTCCCTTTCAAAATCATTTGGGTAGTAACTTCTGGTACTGATTACTTTTCACTGGCAAGTTCTTCTCAGGAACATTCTGGGGAGCCATTGCAGATGATATTGCTGCAGTTGGACCACCAACAGGCTTTCAGGGTAAACCATTGTCACTCTTAAACAACTCAATCCTCTGACTTCAACACTCGGTTCGTATCTTCACATTTGACATATTTGGCAGGCTTCATCTCGTGGCTCTTCTTACCAGTAGTTGCCGCTGCAATGTACTTCAATGTTCCGGTAATTTCGAATTAGATCTTCGAACACCATCGATATCTTTCTTCCCTACTTTTGGGGACGCTATGTTCTTAATGGGGACTGTATTTCAGGGGGAGTATATATACATTGGAGCAGCTGTGTTTACAATAGTATTCTGCATAATTGAAATGGACAAACCAGACCAACCACACAACTTTGAACCTCAAATATATAACATGGAGCGCGGGGCTCGTGACAAGTTGATATCAGATTACAACACCATGGACATCTGGGAGTTCAATGAGAAGTATGGAGACTTGTGGGATTTCACTGTAAAGAATGATGATATAACAAAGAGATGATTGCCGACTGCTCCTCAGTAATGTGATGCAAGTGAGAACTCCTTATCCAAATTTTTATGAAAAGATATATATATTGGATGTAAATTGTAATTATGACATGAACTTATTATCAACCGTATAGCAAGAAAATTTCTCTTGTTCTGTGCAGCTGTGAATGAATAATGTTTTCATTTGAAGTATTAAAGTAAATCTCTATGGAGATAAAGAACTCTGCTAGTTTTGTGGTTCTGATAGTTTATAGTTCATTGATCTGAATCTCACTCATTTCTTTCATGTTCAGGAGAACTTGATGATACAGGAAAATATGAACAAAAAATAAAGCATAAAAATGTCCCTACCAGAGTTTCAAATTTCTTAAGGTTAGAAATCATCCTGCAAATTTAATTACATTACATCCACAAGTTCAAACATTGCTCTATTTTGCAGGCTTGTCTAGGAATTGGGCTGAAATAAACAAAAAAAAAATATTGGGCTTAAAAGGGTATTAGACATGGGCTTTCATATATATATATATTTTCATGTTACTGACGCGACAACACGGCTAGTGCGCATCCGTGGGAGCAAATGGATCCTATACGATATCTTTCCAATCTTCTGAATAATTTTGACTAGTCCATAGTATTTTCTCATTAGTCTTCGACTCGCTGTTTTGATCTCGGAGTTGATCTGTGTTGGATGATGGAAATCCCACATCCCCTAATTTAGGGAATGATCATGGCTTTGTAAGTGAGGAATACTAACTTCATTAGGATGAGGCCTTTTGGGGAAGCCCAAAGCAAAGCCATGAGAGCTTATGCTCAAAGTGGACAATATCATACAATTGTGGAGAGTCGTGTTCGTCTAACTTGGTATCAGAGCCATGCCCTAAACTTAGTCGTGCCAATAGATTGGTAAATCCTCAAATATCGAACAAAGAACTCCTAAAGAAAAGGAGCCAAGCCCCTCCTCGAAGGTAGTAAAAAATGACTAAGACTCCAAAGGAGTCGAGCCTCGATTAAGGGGAGGCGCACTTTGTTCGAGGGGAGGTGTTGGATGATGGAAATCCCACATCCCCTAATTTAGGGAATGATCATGGCTTTATAAGTGAGGAATACTAACTTCATTAGGATGAGGCCTTTTGGGGAAGCCCAAAGCAAAGCCATGAGAGCTTATGCTCAAAGTGGACAATATCATATCATTGTGAAGAGTCGTGTTCGTCTAACAATCTGATCTCAACTTGATCAGAACTCTCTCTCCTTCTTGAAACTGTCGTGGTTGACGTTTTCGACCGACCCTTCTCTTTCTTTGTCTTGATGGTACTTCTACGTGACCCTGTGTTGTTTTTGAGGTTCATCTCTATCTCCCTCCCTCAGCCGTAGCTGCCATTTGAAATCAGCTAGCTATATATAGAGAGTTCTAAGAGTTGTTTAGGTACGAAGACAAAACCAATAAGTTAGTTTTTAGAAAATGAATTGAACCAATTAGTTCACTAATACATACTAGATTTTTAATACTTGTATTCGTAAGGCCGATTTTATTTAAGGTTTCACACATGTTAGAAATAGAATATGCTCAAGAATAATATGTCTCATAATAAAATATTCCTCTATTTAATTGTTGGGAATACATCAAGTTTGTATTTATTCTATGAAACTATTAATTAATTTTAATTGATGTCTTAATTCAAAGTAGTTACAAATTAATTAACTAATAATAAAATAATTGGTTTGATTATATAATTAATTAGAAGTACTATTAAAAAAAAATGAATGAATGCATACTTATGTTAGTTTAACTCAAACTAAAATTAATTCATTAATATATTTTCAACTTTAACAACCTTTATTATTTAATAAGTTTCTTATTTTAAAAAATGTTTATTTATTTGTGAATTCATTGACTTACTTGAAAATTTAAAATTTTATAAATTTACTATATATAAGATTAGATTTATATAAAATATATAATTTAATTTTACTAAATATAAGATTAATTAAAAAAATATATGGATTACAATTTCAGTTTAAAATATATTTTTAATACCTGTTCTCAAAAGTTTTATTTCATATTTTAAATGTTTTCCGGAATTTATATTTCTTCCATTCTGTGTCAATTATTAAAAACAAAAGTTATTTTAAATAAAATATAATATTATTATTTTCCACCTGTTATTTCAATTTTTTTATTTTTAGAGGGGCAATACTGTCAGAATGGTCCAAAATCAGCCGTTTGAATGGTTGACTAGGACTTTGACTATTCTTCTTTTCTTCCGTGTCTGTTTGTTTTCCTTTTCTCTCCCACTGACTGTTCAGTTGTCGCTATAAATGGAAGATTATAAAATATAAAAAAACAGAAAATAATATCATAACCAATGGAACCCCAAATCCGCCATGGCTGCTCTCTTCTGCTCTTCATCTTCTTCATCTTCCCCTTCCCTCCCTCCTCCGCCCAATCCCCCGACGCCGATGGCTACTCCTGCACCGCCAACCAGACCACCGCCCCATGCCAGGCCTACGTCTTCTACCGAGCCACCGCCCCCGATTTCCTCGACTTAGCCACTATCGCTGACCTCTTCTGGGTCAGCCGCCTCGAGATTTCTCGACCCAGTAACATCTCCGACTCCAACGCTACCTTCCCCCTCGTCTCCGGCCAGCCCCTCTTCATCCCCATCACCTGCTCCTGCAACTCCGTCAACGCCTCTGTCAGCATCTCCTACGCCAATCTCTCCTACAAAATCAACTCCGGCGACAGCTTCTGGCTCGTCTCCACCTCCAAGTTCCAGAATCTCACCACGTTTCAATCCGTCGAAGTCGTTAACCCCACTTTAGTCCCCACCAATCTCTCCATCGGCGCCGACGTCGTTTTCCCCATCTTCTGCAAGTGCCCTAACTCCACCCAATTCCAAAACCGCGTCAATTTCATGGTCTCTTACGTTATCCACCCACAGGACACTCTGTTTTCCATCGCTTCAAGGTTCGGAGTCCCAACATCGGAAATCACCGCCGCGAACCGCCCCAATCCGAAGGCGTTCGACACAATCTTCATCCCGGTAAGTCGTCTCCCGAATTTGACGCAACCCATTATTCTTCCACCGCCGCCAGAGCAGCAGCCGGCTCCGGTAAGAGAGGGAAAAAACAGGGCAGTAACAGGGCTGGCGATTGGGATGGGGATTGCGGGGTTTTTACTGATTTTAATGGTGGGTTTGTGGGTGTGTGGAGTGGGAAAGCGGCGGAGAAGTGAGAGGGAAATGAAGGAGGGAATTGAGAGGCAGAAATTGCAGGAAGTGGGGATTTGGAAGGGAAAGGGGAAAGAAATGGAGATGGATTTAATGGCGGATGTGTCGGATTGTTTGGATAAATACAGTGTGTTCAAGATCGAGGAGCTGAATGAAGCAACAAATGGGTTTCATGAGAGGAGCTTGATTCAAGGATCGGTTTACAAAGGGAGTATCAATGGAGTTGAGTATGCTATCAAGAAGATGAAGTGGAACGCCTATGAACAGCTCAAGATCTTGCAGAAGGTAACATTTTTTTTTTCTTTAATATATTTACAATTTCCGAATATTATTTTTGATATTATAACTCAAATTTATGATTTGCATTAAATTTCTTTAATGAAAATTTGGAGGCTAGTGGGGTTATTTATTTATTTATTATTATTAAGATAAACCACTTGTATATGAATTAACTCATGGTTTGAAAAGTGTATAAGTTGAGGGTTAAAATGGGAATTTACATAGTCCATAATTGAATTATTATTAAAAAATAAAAAAAATTTATGGATGAAATGCAGATAATTATTTTCAAGTTTTTTATATTAATTTTGAAAATTTGCGTGATATTAAGTAAAAGGAAGAACCATAGGAACGTTTTTCAAACCGATTATTTCAAAAGTTTTTTTAAAAATAATTTTCAAAAAGCTATTTGAAAAATGAGACGATGGCTTTCATTAAAATATTGAAAGTCGGTACGGAATGGGACAATGGAAAAGACGAAAATAGCCTTGAGTGCTTTCATTTTTTCACTTCCTTTTCTCGAGGTTGAAAGTTCTGGTTATAGACTAATATTACATATGTTTGATTTGATTTTAAGGTGAATCATGGTAATCTAGTGAAGCTTGAAGGCTTTTGTGTTGACCCTGATGATGCAACCTGCTACTTAATTTATGAATATGTAGAGAACGGTTCTCTACATTCATGGCTACACGGAAGCCAAAAGCGAAAATTGAACTGGAGAACGAGATTGAGGATTGCGATTGATGTTGCTAACGGACTACTCTATGTTCACGAGCACACGAGGCCACGAGTTGTCCACAAAGACATCAAAAGTAGCAACATTTTGTTGGATGCAAGCATGAGGGCTAAGATAGCCAACTTTGGACTTGCCAAGTCAGGGTGCAATGCTATTACCATGCACATTGTTGGAACTCAAGGCTATATAGCACCCGAATACATAGCGGATGGAGTCGTGTCGACAAAGATGGACATCTTTGCATTTGGGGTTGTTTTGCTCGAGCTCGTCTCTGGTAAGGAGGCTATTGACGAGGACGGAAAAGTTCTATGGATGCGAGCGAGTGGGTTTTCGGAAGAGAAAGAGAAGGAGAAGGAGAAGTTAGAGAGGGTGAAGAATTGGATTGATGAAGCTCTTTTCGAGCAATCGTGCCCGATGGAGAGCGTGATGGATGTAATGAATGTGGCTGTTAGTTGCCTGCAAAAGGACCCGACGAAGAGGCCGAGCATGGTCGAGGTGGTTTATGCGTTGAGCAAGAGCGACGACGCCGTGTTCGACTTCTCCGATGATACTCTATCAGCACCTATCTTAACAGCTAGGTAGCCAAGTAGTCACTCGAGTTTCTAAGGAGCATATTGTTCATAGAATAATTTAAAAGCTTCATGTTTATAATTTTCATATCAAGCCCTTGCAATAATTGCATATAAATTATTATTATTATTATTATTATTTAACTGAATTTGATAAAAAAAAAAATATATTAATATTATACAGCGCATGACAGTTTGGATTCCTTGCTGGCACGTGCGAGCTGTCGGTGAATTTGGACAAAGTGTAGCAAACTCTCACGTGCGTCAGAGGGCACGAGGGAACAAATTTTAAGATTTTATTAAAAAAAAACAAATATTTAAAATTCAGCTTCTAGATTAAAATAAAATGATGCAACTTTTTTTTTTATTATTTAAAAATTAGGGTTAAAATTGATTTTGAATGATTAATTTTAAAATTTATTAAAGTAGAAAATTAATATAAAATAAAATTCATATTAATGACGTAAATATTACCAAATAGTATTTTGCCCATTTATTTCTTTTAGAGGAATAAATTTTATTCGATTAAAGAAAAGAAAAATGTACGGGACAGCGGTGATCAAATTTCCGTCTGCAAATAATATAATATGGAATTCACCGGGCGTTCTCTAGTCATCCGTCTTCTACTCTCTTCAATTCCGCCATTGCCGCCATTACACAGCCTCCTTCCACCACCGTACCTGCTGCCATTACGGAGCATCGCGCAAGAGCCAAATGCTTCTGCAACATCGCTGCTCGCACTTGCGCCTTCCGCCGTCGCCACCTCGTGGACTCTATCGGAGTATTCCGTTTTCGACTTCCAGGTATTTCCTTCATATCCATCTTCAATTCTCTTGTTCTATCCATTTTTCTTTAGTACGAGCTATCTTTGACTTCAATAAATGGTATTCGACTTAATCGCTGAGATTTTCGCGCGTGTTGAACCGCTGTTGTCAAGTAGTTGACCAATTTATTGCGGATTGAAATTTGTTGCGGATTTGAAGCTCTGCCGCGTTTATAATCATTTAATCTCGGCTAGTTCTGTTCTGCTACGAGTTTATAAGATTTTCTGTCTGTAAAAAATATTGTCCGACTTATTCTTTCTAATTTATTGCTTAGTTAGATTTGTTTCAACTGTTTCAACGCTTTTTCTAGGAGAACATTGACATGTCCACGTTGGCGGATTGACCATTCGAATTTCAATGCACGCCCTCTCATTGCCGGTGGTGAGTCTGTTAGGAAATTACTATCAATTATCTATTTTAGACTTGTACATTTGAGTTTTCAAGACAATTTGGTTTATTTTCCATTTTCAGTGTAATTGAAATCGTGATTTCGCCTTTTCATAATTTCTTTCTATGTATTACATAGATGTCTTTGGAATCAATTTGTCAAGCAGCATTGATCCCTTGTTCTACTTCTTAGGCATTGAACACGGCAGATCCGTCGCACTTTTACTTTCCTGATGATGGTGATTTGATGGCAGGGACACGGGAAGCCTGTTCGCATAGGAAACTTGGTGGGGTACATACTATAACGTGTACAAGCAGTTTAAATGACCAGAATGCCAGTGTAGATAGAGTTAATCCGAATATATTTTCTCAGGTGAGTGTTCGATGATAGACTGAAAATCTGATTTGGATTATTGTTGCCTGCCGAATGGATAAACTATATGTCCCCCCCTTTTTCTCTTATTTTATCGAGAGCTTGCTCATTATATAACCCATGCTTGTAGTTCACGGAATTGGTTGATTGCTAATAATGATGCACTGGAATTGTATCAGGGTACCCAAGCTAAAGTTGCGGTCAAAGTTATATTTGGATGCTGCCTTTTCAGCTTGACACTAACCTCTGCTAAATCTATAGGCAAAACTGTCCAAGAGATATTTCCCTGTCTCGTTCAAAATGTTGGGGAGTTTAGCTTGCCATTTGCAAGTGTATCCAATACCTTGAATAAACCGACACCCCTTCAGTTGGATGTATACTTCCCTGCATTTCATGAAATCAAATTGAGTTTCGCACGACTGATATACCTATTCAATATCCAACTCGAAAGAAATGTTGGCACGTAAGTGAGGTGCATACTTGTTGCCATGGTTCATATTGTATGGAATGATTGCCACTCATCTAAACTGATGCTGTAATAGACTGCAAATGTGATAAAAGAAATAGAGAAACTGCAAGAACCATGTATTTTATGAATCTACTGCACCACTCTTTCTTTTTTTCATTTTTTTTTTCCCAGAAGAAATTCATGTTCTATTAAGATTGAAATATTATTTGATTTTTTCTTTTGTTTTTTTAATGTTCAATTTAAAGGTTCTTAGTGGTGCTCCTTGTGGCATGCATCTCATTTATTTTGATGGGTGGTTTTCTGTTCTTCAAGCTCAGGTACTCTACTTTTCTTCCTTTTTGGCCTAGTACTAAACTTTAGCTTCAAATAGAATTTATACTGTAAATAGTAAGATCCGATCTATATCATATTTAACCCTTCCAATGTAAGTCTTGAAAAAAAAAAAAGAAATATTTTTGTTTTTTTTACCTGTGTTCAAATAGAAGTGGATTGTTCTAAGGGAATCAGAGGGTTTTTTTTTTTATTTTCTAGGGTTAAATATTCTGTTTTGTTATCATTTTTTTAAAATTTAATTTTAAAAAATAAATATGATTGGCTAACAATTTCTTTGTCTTGTTTCTCAGTCTAGTTTTACATTTTAATTTCTGTCCGTTTTATTACTAAAACTTGCAGTCAATTCTTGCAATCAATTGTTAGATTGATTATTTTCTGTTAGTTCATTGTTCCTTCCTACATGCGATGCACATTCTTGTTTGCCAATCTGGGAGTGTGTTGAACAGAGGTAGCACTCAGTCTCTGGAGGACTGCTTATGGGAAGCATGGGCATGTCTATGTTCCTCATCCACTCACTTGAAAGTATGCCACATACATTTTCATTATAAGATCTTTGAACTTCAACTGTTTTCTTAAAATCATTTGAGGTATCTAAGAACTATTCATTTGACTTAGAAATATCTCTGTATTTTATCTAACAGCAAAGGACACGAGTTGAACGTGTTATAGGGTTCATTCTTGCAATATGGGGCATATTATTTTACTCACGTCTACTCAGCACAATGACAGAACAGTTTAGGGTAAGCTTGGTGATATCAAAACATAAGAAAAGATAAATGTTTGCTGAAGCTGATTACTTGCGCTCGTTTGGACAGCATAACATGCAAAAGCTGAGGGAAGGTGCACAAGTTCAAGTTCTAGAGTCTGATCACATCATCATTTGTGGTGTCAATAGTCATTTGGCTTTTATACTGAAGCAGCTAAATAAGTACCACGAATTTTCTGTCCGCTTAGGTACTGCGTCTGCTAGGTAACTGTTGCTCCTCCTGTCGTAGATTTTGTGCCAATATCATGTATTATGTGTGTTGGAAAGTACAAACAGTTTCTTTTTGGTCTGTGTTTTTAGGAGACAGAGAATTCTTCTCATGTCTGATCTTCCAAGGAAACAAATGGACAAGTTAGCTGATAATCTTGCCAAAGATCTTTACCACATTGATGTTCTTACCAAGAGGTAAGGGAAATGAAGTTGTTTTCTTTCTTAACCATAAATTAGACATAAAATATCTGATCTCTCGTTCAGATCTGTAATTGGAGTTCCCTCATATGAGGATATCCTTTCCCAAAGGAAGTGAAAAGTTACAAGTTTATTTCTCTATTGGCCTGAATTGTCCTTGGTCTTATCTAATTCCATTGAGTTTGTGGTTCCACAGTTGTAGCCTCAGCTTAACAAAATCATTTGAAAGAGCTGCTGCCAGTATGGCCCGAGCAGTAATTATACTACCAACAAAAGGAGACCGGTAAGAAAAATTTCAGTTACAAGTATATTCTTTGTTTTTCGTTTACTGTTGTTTCGTTGATCGAGTTTTCTTGCCTTCGTACTATCCTTTTCTTTCTCACCATTTAGAACCTGCCTTTGTTTATCAAAGTAACGATTTCTGTAATAATGTCACTGAATTTTAGTACTAGGCTTCAAAGTTGCTGCAATACGTATGAAATGTTGGTCAGGATTACTAATATTATCAAGCAAGGATGACTATGGTTTTCTTAAATTGTAATCACAAATAGGAAATTGCTTTTGACAATTAAATTGTCGGTCCTATCAAATTTCAAGCCGTATTCCAACTACACGATTGCCTACCTTCATCCTTTCTAGCCCACTCTACTTGTTACCAAACATTCCTAACAAACTCCTTAGCTGATTGCTAACAACACCCTTAATATCCCGATAACATTTTCCTATCATACTACTCCCTTCAGGGAAGTCAAAGTTCATACAATGGACCTTGTTTTGAAAGAGATAAAAGACACGTATTTTAGCATTTCCAAAGCGTAAAAGAGTAAACTTGTCCTTTTAAATGGGTAGGAGGATTCATTTCTCGGTGCTTTAACATTTTAATTTCTTCCAGTATTTCCATGGTTCCTATTTTCTTTTATGTGATAGACAAAGCTGATAACTTCTCTTTGTTCCTCAACAGTCCTTCATTGGATATTGAGATGGATTATCCTTGGTCTTTTACAATTGTGGTGATAAAGGAAGCAGTCGTTGTTATAACTTTTAAGAAACCCTTATAGAATAGTTATCCTGGATGCGTTTAAAAGAAAGTCTATTTTTGCAACCAATTGAAGATTAATGCGGTCTCGGATATTTTATAGTGACGTTGGGTCCTGCTAAAGAGTGCTTTCGACACTCATTCAGCTAGCTAAAATGTTGTTGAAACTGAGACATTGACTGCTATAGGATGTAGGATTACTTATTTTCGTTTCAAATAGGAGAAACCAATCTTGGAATGGAAATATGGATTAACTGAAGCATATTGGACACAAATTTATTAGGTATGAAGTTGATACAGATGCATTTCTCTCTGTTCTTGCCCTTCAACCCATTGCAAATATGGAGTCCATCCCAACTATTGTTGAGGTACGGTACCAATAAATAACAAGTTGTCAGTCTTGTCAAATGACAACTTTGAATGGCTGCATTTGAAACTTTTCTCAATGAATTCAGGTTTCTAGTTCCAATACCTGTGACCTCTTAAAGTCGGTCACAGGACTGAAAGTAGAACCGGTGGAGAATGTTGCCTCTAAATTATTTGTCCAGTGTTCTCGGCAAAAGGAGCTCATCAAAATTTACAGACACTTGTTGAACTATCGAAGTATGCAACACATTTATAGTTCTCCCAATTGCATAGAATGTGGTTTTCAGTTTACTCAAATTTGTAATGCTGTGAAATTGCAGAAAACGTATTTAATCTATTCAGCTCCCCTAATTTTGTTGGTCTAAATTATAAAGAACTTCGCCAAGGATTTCATGAGGTACTTATCCATCAAATAAAATTTTCCTCCTAATTCCCTTTCAGTTTTTTTGAATGGATATTTCTTTTCTACAGGCAGTTATTTGTGGTATCTATAGAAATGGGAAGATACACTTTCATCCAAATGATGATGAGATTCTGCAGCAAAATGACAAGGTATAAATAATAGATTCATATCTCTTTTTTTTTTTTTTCTTTTTTTATAGAAAAGAAACACCTTGGTATAACAGATTTTCTAAGTGAATTTGTGTATCTTTTGATGTAGGTGCTGTTCATTGCACCTCTCCTTGGAGGACATAAGGGAGGAGGTGGTCATTCAAATGTTACTAAGGAAGGAAGTAATACCATTAAAAAGCTGGAAAGTATTAAAAATAGTAATGTAGGTTTACGTCAATCTCTAGAAATATATAGAAAGGAATTCGAGAATATGATCAAACATCCAACAAAACCCTCTTTCAAGGTAATATTGAAGCTCTAGTTTGATAATAATTTTACTTTTAGTTTTCTATTTTTTAAAATTGTGCTTCTTTCCTTACAATTTCCTTACTGGGTTTTCACCTATCACAATGAAACTTTTATATTCTTAGCCAAATTTCAGAAACAAAAAAAAGTTTTTCAAAACTACTTTTTATAGTTTTCAAGACTTTGTTTAGATTTTGAAACCATTTTCAGAAAATAGATAACAAAGTTAAGAAAACCTTTATAAGCTAAATTTTCAAAAACCAATAACCATAATTATCAAACGGGGCCTAAGTGATTTGTTTTTATTTTCAACAAGTCAGTAAGCAAGGTAGCTAATTGTTACATTGCATGCAGCCTTTAGACAAGACTATAGGACCAAAAGAATGCATACTTTTGCTAGGTTGGCGCCCAGATGTTGTAGACATGATCCAAGAATATGACAAGTATCTTGGACCTGGTAGTGTATTGGTAAAGCTCTTCTCTTTATGAATCTTCTTCAAGTTTGCTCGACTTCAAATCTTTTTGCAACACCTTGAGTCCTCTAAATCACTTTTAATGAAACTGGGTGTGTATGAATTAACTTCTTCAGTGATTATGGAGCGCAAAAACATTGTTTAAAAAATATCTAGTGCGTTTGGCAATACAAATTAATCACTTTTGAGATAAACAGTTTTATACATTTGTAATTTTGGTTATATGCAACAATTGGCATACATGCGATTGTTGGACCCTAATTGTCATCTCCCATATATATGCAGGAAATCTTATCAGATGCACCATTTGATGAAAGAAAAAGAGCTTACAAAGCTGTGGACTGTAACAAGTTCAAAAATGTCAGAGTTTCTCACAGGGTACTGACATATTGAATGTAGTTTTTTGAAACATTTTAATACTTTCTCTAAGCCACATTCCATAATTTTGTACCTTTGCTGCAGATAGGAAACCCTATGGACTATGCTACCTTAGAGGAAACCCTACTAAATATTAGAAGTTCTTTCAATAAAAGTGAGGATGTTCCGTTGTCCATCGCTGTGATATCCGACAGGGAATGGCTTCTTGGGGGTATGGATATAATACTATCTTATATGCCTTTTTTTTTGGCTTGTATAATGATAATGAATTGCATTGACTTCCAACATTTCAGATCCATCTAGGGCTGACAAACACTCAGTATATACTCTTCTCCTTGCTGAAAGTATCTGTCAGAAACATGGAGTCAAGGTATTTAATTTGTTGTTTATTAGTAATATGATCTATAGCACAATACCTTCACGAATCTTTTACATCAATCCTTTGACATTCATACATTTATGGAAAGTTTGATCATATTTATATCATAGTGGTTTTTTGCTTATTTTTTGGACAAAAGTAAGGTTTATAATATGACACTTTATTTCAGGTTCAAAATCTTGCTGCAGAGATTGTTGACTCCAAATTGGGGAAACAAGTAAATGCTTCTTTTCCAATTTCTTGTGCCGCTTTTTTTATTATATTTAAATATTGATGTAGCTGCGGCAATGTGTGCAGGTAACAAGAATAAAACCTTCCCTGACGTACATAGCAGCAGAGGAAATAATGAGTCTTGTCACAGCTCAAGGTCTGTAAATGCTTTGAACCAACCTCTTTTAGATTTTGTGTGCAAAACTGCATCTCAAGTGTAAATATTTTGGCGTGACAGTGGCAGAGGATAGTGAACTAAATGAAGTATGGAAAGATATTTTAAATGCGGAAGGTGATGAAATTTATGTGAAGGTACATATCTATTTCTTCATCCATATTAGCTTTTGACATCTATCTATGAATGTGAGATCCCACGTCGGTTGGAGAGGGGAACAAAGCATTTCTTTTAAGGGTGTGAAAACCTCTCCCTAACAAACTCGTTTTAAAACCAACCCAAAGAGGATAATATTTGTTAATGGTAGAGTTGGGATTATTACAAATGGTATTAAAACTAGTCACTGAACTGTGTGCCAGTGAGGATGTTGGACTCCCAAGAGGGGTAGATTGTGAGATCCCACATTGGTTGGAGAGGGGAACAAAACATTCCTTATAAGGGTGTGGAAACCTCTCCTTAACAGACGCGTTTTAAAACATTGAGAAGAAGCTCGAAAGGGAAAGTCCAAAAAGGACAATATTTGCTACCAGTGGGTTTGAGCTGTTATGATTGTTATGATTGTTACGAGAAACATTGAAATAAAATGACTAGCTTGAAAGTACGATTCTTGCACTAATTGAACCTTTTCTTGACACAGGATATCAGCGGCTACATGAAACAAGGGGAGGATCTCTCATTTTCAGAACTTGCTGAAAGAGCACATCTAAAGCAAGAAGTAGCCATTGGCTATATTAAAAATAATAGACAGGTAATAATACTAGCTGAATCTTGTAGAGAAATGTAGTATACGAAACTGATGCATCATTCTTGTGATTAATGCAGGTAATCAATCCAATTCCTAAGTCTGAACCGATCTCTCTTGAATTAACTGATTCGTTAATTGTTATATCGGAGCGCGAATGAGAAAAATGTTCTCTTCCATCTCTATTTGTAGTGTTTAGTTCTTATATTATACAATGCAACATTGATTTTGTTCTCCCTCTTATAGTATAGAATAGAAAGTCACACACAAAATTGTCAAAATACTATATAGACTATTTGTTTTATAGATCAAATCATAGTGTATAATTCGTTGGAAAAACATATTCTTTCGGTTGAATTGTGACATAGAATAAAGTTCTTATTTTTAAAAGTATCTTTATCGTGTTATTGACTTTAATATATACTTCCAATAACGTGTTTTCATGAATTAAGAGTTTAATATTCTTGTACTCAATTTTCTATAATGATCGATCATTTTTTAGATTAATTTTCTCTTACGTTCGGTATAATAAATCTCTTGCCATTGGTTCTCAATCATATAGTTTTTTTAATTGTATTTATGAGCCGACTTAAAATAAAACCAATAGAAGATAAATGGAAGATTAGCCACCCTAATTGTTGAGTCGAGAGTCGAGATCCCTAATGGAGAAAAACTATATGAAGTTTTAAAAATTTAAGATTCAATGAAAAAAATATTTGTTTGAATTTTTAGATAATGATTTTTAGATAGTGATTTTTTTTTTTCCCCTTATAAATTTTGGAAATTAAGTGGGAAAAATAAGTAACGTTTGTGAGAAAAAAAGGCGCTGATTAGGGCTTTTGCATAAATTAAAATTAAGAAGGTCGTCTAGAAATCCCAAAGAAAAAAAAGGAAAAGAAGAGTTAGGAAGAGTGAAAGATATCCGTCTCCACTGTCCACCTCTCCGGTGTTATGAATCCACCGGGGTGGCGTTGAGAGCCTTCACAAAACCCTTGCTTTCCTGCATACGACTCTCTCCCTTCTCTCTCATCTGCGTCTAGGGCAACCATGGCCCACGGTGGCTACGGCAAGCGCAGGGTGAACCCGGCAGCGCGCCGATCGAAGGCTTTAGCTGTTGAGAAGAAGCCCAAGTCCGTCTCCCTCAAGAACCAGATTCGATCCGCTGAGCGCATGCTTCGCAAGGTTTCCTCCTCCTCTTTCCTTATTTTCCTCCTTTGTATGCTGTTCTAGGTCGTTTTAGGGCTTCGAGTTTGTTTAACTGGTTTTAGTTCGCTATTTAGGGAGTTTGGAGAAGAGACTAATTTGTTGCATTTGTTGCTCCTTCTCTTTGTTTTTGGCTGCTGAAAGTTTTGTTTGGGAAGTTGAGTTGCTGTGCTTTTTCTTCGGAGGTCCCTACGATCAAGTAACACTTGATTCTGAGGCCATCCTTTTTGTGTATGGAACTAGATTCCTGGAACTCTATTGAAACGCTTTATTAGGTTAGCGTGCCCTTATTACGAACCTCAAATATGGAGGTGAAGAATGTGCTGCAAGGTTTTGTGAAAATTAGGAGAGCTAAAGTGAGGTTTCCATTACGTTTTCTATGTGGGTGTGGTTTTTCGAGAGGTTGCTTAGTCTTTATCGGATTACGGATTTAATATTGTACCCCGAAGTTTACAGTGTGTGGTTGTTGCCGATATTTACTCCATGGTCATTGAACATTTTTTTCCCTCCAGAATTTGCCTGCTGAAGTGAGGGAGGTTCAAGAGAAGAAATTGGAAGGACTTAGAAAACAGCAAGAAATTCATTCTCGTTTGGCCGTTGAGCGCAAAATATTCTTGCGGGATAGGAAGATCAAATTTTTTGGTAATACTTGGTAATAGTTTTTCTGTCATTTGATGGGTTTGTTTTTCAAGCATGCATCAGTTTTTGACTATTTTTTTCCTTAATCCAGAGAGGAGAAAAATTGAAAGAAGAATTAGACGCCTTGAAAAACTGCAACGTGCTCCATCTGGTCAGTCACAAGATTCGGATATTGCAGATCAATTGTCTAAGTTGAAGGAGGATCTTGAATATGTCAGGGTAATGTCAAAAAACCTTTTCCTAAAAATATATGTGCTGAGTTTGTATCTTTGAACTTTTTATTTACATTCATTCATCAAAGGAAGTTGTTTCTTGATGATTTTTTTGTTTTTTGTTTTTGTATATTTTGTATGTATACTTGTTTTTATGTATGCGTTTATTTAAGACTTCAATACATGGGAGTTCATCTAAACTTGTTGCATAGTCATGTCTTAGTTTTCACTATCATTGTGTTCTAAGATACTATCATTTTGCATATATTTACTATTTTTCATTTTTCTGATGAAAATAAAAGTTGTTAGACAATGCTGAATATTTGCGTTAGAGGAGGTATGCATTGTAGATTTAGCTTTGCTTGTGTTTTTTTTGTTCACCACTTACCCCTAGAAGAACTGACAGCTGTTACAACATTTGTAATGGCAAGTATAATACTTAGTTTTTTCGCTATTCTTTATAATGGGAGATGTGAAAGTTTTTTTTTTTTGTTCGAATGCAGTTCTTTCCCAAAACAGAAAAATATTTAGCTTTATTTACTGGAAGTGATGATTCGGACACGGTTGATAGGAGGAATAAGTTGCGCAAGCAGATAAAAGCCAATCTAATTGCTGCTGCAGCCAGTGGAAAGGATTTAGAAGGTGGTTTCTTTTCCATTTCTTCTAATGTTCTTTTTCATATTTTTGTTCTTATATATATATTTTTTGCCTAGTAGTTGGGTTTCTTCTTAGAATATTGGTATATGGCCGATTCTGGTTGCTCTATAGGTGTTTTTATGCACTACGAAGCAACTGGCCAACATATATATATATATACACACACATCATTTTTGCATTTTAATAAATTTCTTTCATTCAATGAAAAATTATTTCCTACATGGAAACGGTACTTTTTATTTTTATTTTTTATTCAATGAATTTGTTAATTTAAAATTGTTTTGGTAAGATCATAATATATTCTTTTTAATGGTGTGGAATTGATCAAACAGAGACAGGTAGTGAGGATGATGGGTTACTTGACATGAGTGAGGATGATTTCTTCGTATCTGGTAGCTCAAGTGATGAAGCAGATGCAGATGATGAATGGACAGATAAAAGTGCAAGGTATGTAGGCTTTGAATTCTCATTCTTCTTCCGGTTTGTTCATGTTTTGCTTTTGCAAGTGGTCGGGTATATTAAATGTTTATTCTATTCTTTGCAGGGAACATGCTTCCAGCACTTCTGGCAAGGCAGCATCAGGCATGTCTAGCGATGAAAGAAATCATCAGGTTTAGTTATGATTTCTGTTGTCTTGTAATAGGATGTAATCTTTGTATCTCATGCCCCAAAATCTGTTTCCATCCTTCTCTCATTTGACTAGCATTTTATGTAGAGGCAGCAGATCTCTGCCAGAGCCTTAATGCCACCTCCCCGTCCAACCAAATCATTTCCAAGTTCAGCTCAAGCTCGGTCAAAACCAGGGTCTTCATTAAGAAAATTTTCGACAAATCGTAGGGCCGAGGTTTCTTCATCCAGCAATACATCAAGTAGCAGAAGTGGATCTTCTTTCAAGGCTAGGGGTTCCTCCAACTCTCATACAGGTCACAGCAGTAATATAAGTTCCAATTCTGATGCTCACAAACCCCGAAGAAAGAGAAGGCCTAAAAAGAAAAAGCAGCAGGTATTCTTTATTCTAAATTTTGTCTTCTACATCCAAAAATTACAAAATCCTTTCCTGTGCTATCTATCTGTAGTTGGATTTACTTGAAATTTATAATTAAGGGATAGTTTGATAACAATTTAACCAAAATTGTGCTAGTTTTCTCATCATTTCTCCATCAAATTTCGTTTAAGTTGGTGGCTTAAAGCCCTCTCACACACTTGAATTATTCATTGCGGAAGTACTTTCTACTCATTGTCCAAACCCCTTTTTTCAGGCATGATAGATAGGCGTCGGCTCCCTATAACCTGACTTCTGAAGCGGTTTGTGAAATTTTAACCCAACCATGGATGTATCTAAGTCTGCTCTCGACCAGTTTGGAGGTTTGCTTGCTTGCACTATATATATATATATATATATATATACTAGGAGGAGTTGGGAAAATCATTTCCTTCAGTTCTGAAATGATATGTGATCTTTTATTATGGTTCTTTTTGTGTTGTTTCTTTGTTTTCTATACGGTTGCAACTTGTAGTGGGACCTGAATCTTATGTAGTTCCGTGCTGCTTCTTGTGTGGCCTCTTGAAACTAGTCCACTTAAATTACTTGTTCTTTGGGAATGAATATAGTTACATTGCTCATTCCCCTATGATCCATTCCCAACAATTGAGTTATGTTATCAAAATCAATTCATTCACTACGCTGTTTTCTTCTCTCGAGTTAGCCCACTTTTACTCTCTATCATAGTGTATTGTTAATTGATTTTAACTTCATTTTTATCATGTAACTTCTCCGAAGTTGGTGTATATGCTTGTCTATGATAAGTTGTCTGTGCTATATGTGTTTGCCAGCTTACCTCAAAGTGTACGATAGGGAGATATACATAATTGTCAATTTTTCTTACTCGAATTATATGCTAACATAGTTATATGCTATCAATGTTTGTTAGTTTAATACTCTTTTCTCAAATTATGTTAAAATATGTTATTCAATTTTTTTTTTCTTTTCCTAATCTCATTTTCTAAAACCTTTTTACAAGAACGAGGTGGATGCATACTCATATGTGTCACAAGTTACCTGAAATTAAGTTGGTTGACTTACTTATGGGCGAGAGTAAGTGTTGTACTGTGTATTGCGATACTACACGCCAATTTAAGCATGTACGGTATATTTTGATACTATACACCAAACACCAATTTAAGCATCTCCGTAATAAAAAGACATAAGAATCTTTGGTTGACCACAACATTTGAATTCCAAAAGATTGAAAAATGAAAGAATCTTTGGTTGACCACAACATTTGAATTCCAAAAGAATTCCAAAAGATTGAAAAATGAAAGAAAAAGGAAAAAAAAAAAACATTGGCCCTATCCATTTCTATCATAATAATATTCTTTTAACCTTTTTTTTTGTTCTTTTTCTATATTTTAAGTCAATTTTTCCTCTTAAATATTTTTCTAAAATATCATAATTTCAATTTTTTTTTTGTCTTAATCAATATTTGAATTTTAAAATGCTAATAATTGACAGAAATTTCAATTTATACCTAATTGGTTATTGACATATCCAATAATATTTTAAAGTAATTAATGACTAATCCAAAAATAGAGTTATAATCCTACACTGCTTTTAATATTATTATGAAAATTAAAACGGTAATGCATGCATTATTACTGGTGAATGTTTGATATTTGAGTTTTATGAGATTTTAGCTACTAATGTAATATGTATAGTAGATAAATATAATTTTATAAAACTAAAAATATTACCCATTCACAACGCTACTCGACCAAACAATAGAGGATTAAGTTGTGAACTTTATTCATATTACCCTCGAATCAAGTTGAACGAAAAGATTTATCAAACTCTATCCAACTAGTCCATATCCTAATTTAATTTCTATGTTTAAAGTATGGAGTGAAGCTTTAAAAACAAAAAAAATTTAGAGTTTTCTAACAAATATTATTAGTTAAGAAATATAAAATTCGTGAAGAAAAATGAGGATATAACGAGAAAACATGAATTTTTAAAATAAAAAAACTAAATAATTATGTAATGAAACTGTTAAATATTTATTAAGACGGGTTGGTGTATCAAATATCCTCTCGAGATTTGAGATTTTGGAGCACAGAAAATGCATTTAAATTAAGAAAATAAATAAATAAATAAATAAAACAGAAGACGAAAGAAGAAGAAGAAGAAGAAGAACCACAGTGATTTTCAGGGCGTCTCCGCACCGGAAGGAAAAACCACGGCGAGAGACTCTAATGGAAGCTCCTTCAACTCGGCTCCCTATCTTCTTTATCTTTCTTTTACTCTCAGTTTCATCTCCCATTTTCATTCAAAAATCTCTAGCTGATGGCGTCACTCCCGACGAAGCCAAACAGCTCAGAGATGAGGTTGGTATTACTTCCCCTTTTTTCCTCTATCATCAATTGCGTACCAGAATTCATTAAGGACTCTCAACCAATTAATCTTTCCTCAATTTCGGCACCGTTTAAGCCATACCTATTCTCAATCTCTCATTTGGTAAGCTCGTCAGGTGGGCTACATTGCTTGGTTATTGAAATGCTGAACTTTTTTTCTAATTTAATTCACTTTTTGGGATCAGTAATCTTAGGATATCTGAAAGAATTTGTTCTTGTAATAAATCTCCAATATACGTTTGAACTGCCGCCATTTTCTTTAAACAATATTTTGTTATACGGGTCATCTTTATCGAGTTGATATTTTTACGCATTCTTGTTAAATTAGCATTGGAGGATCAAACTTCTTACAAGAAGGATAGGGATGCGGGATCTGGAATTAGTGATATCATGTAATTATTTGATTTCTTGAAATATTCTGTTATAGTTTCGTTTGTTTATGATCTGCCTCTATTTCGCTACTTTTAATTTATTTTAGATTTTTATAAGCAAGATATACTCGCCATGTAGGTACGTGAAATGTTTTATCATGCTTTCAATGGATACATGAAGCATGCTTTTCCTCTCGACGAATTAAGACCTCTATCGTGTGAAGGAGAAGATTCACTTGGTGGTTATGCTTTGACTTTGGTAAGCTAATTCCTTCTGTTAAATGTCATACATCTAAATAATAGGTTAACTGATTTAGTGATATCATATTGGAACAATGATGATGCTGTTTCCCTCATTTTTATTGTCATAGATTGATTCATTGGATACACTGGCCCTGCTTGGTGATCGGGAACAATTTGCTGCATCTGTTGAATGGATTGGTAAAAATCTTCGGTTCGATATAGTGAGTAATGTACATTTTTGTGGGGGTTGCTTTCGTGATTAGCTATTCAGGCTTCAAATCTGTCTAATTATTTTTGACAGGACCATTATCTGAATATATATATATTTATCTTATTAGATATTAGATATTAAAAATTAAAAATTTCTCTTTCTGTCACCTTCAGTTATGTGATGAATTTACATGTTGTGGAACTTCTTCAGCATGTGGTTTTATAGAACCGAGATCTTTTGGTCTTCGAGTCTTAGTCCATGACCTCTACTTTAGGCATTTGAATTAGTTTCTTTTTGGATGTAATTTCCGATAGAGACTATACCATCTTAGTATCAGATAGCTACCCATGTCAAAATTCTGGTGTTCCAACTTAAAACAGTTGAGAGAGATGCAAGTGGTTGGTGACTAAAAGGAACCTCAACAAAAGTTCTTGGAAGAGGGATCCCTTATGGTATAGGCTTTGTTTCTTGAAAGAGAGTTGGAGGATAACCAGCCACTACGAATTGTCACTTGTGTATTTACTAACAAATTTTACGATCATTTTATGATTTCCTGATTGATGAATACAATAGCATTGGCTACTTAATAGTTCCTAAGTGATGGGGTATTATATTATGTGTTTGTAACATTTTATGTATTACTCAATTAGAAGATCATTTCAGTTTTATACCATTGTAATTCTATAGTTATCTATTTCTTCAACTAGAACCTTTCTGTTGTAATTACAGAATAAAACAGTATCTATCTTTGAGACGACAATTCGAGTTCTTGGAGGTTTACTTTCAGCTCATCTTATTGCAAGTGACCACACTACGGTATTGACTTTTTTTATTTTATCTGTGTTGTCTTTCAATTAAAATCATGATGAAATCGACAAAATCGAGGTTCTATATTCATAGTCAATTAAAATCTTATTTTCATGAATAGTGTACCTATGATTGTGAAAGTATTATTCAAAAGTCATTTCTGAAGTCTCAACAAAGTTGAGACACTGAATTGAGAAGTGACAAACACGTTGACTAAGGTAAATCACAGACTGAGTGCAAGCCTTTGAACTGTTTTTTTGAAATTTTTTCTCCTGAAAATTAGACTTTGTAAGAAGAATGGTGTTGTGGTCTGTAAATGTTACGGTTATTGTGTACTTGAAAAATCATTACTCACAAGCACATGATTTTCATAGGAAGAAGATATATATTTGTATTGGAAAACTAGTCACCCATGAGAACAGATTAAAGGAAACTTGTTGTAAACAACTTTTAATAAACAGTTAAACAAACTTTTTTCACCAAATTTTTGTTCTAAAAAACAAAATATGTTTTTGAAATTGCTTCTAATAGCCATAAGATATGAGAATTATTTTTTATGCGGGACAGTCAATAGGTAAATATTTACATGCCACTCTTGGTGTGGTCAATTCTGCTTGTTTGATATGCAGTGAGACTGTGCGGTCCTGTTGTTAGGTTAACTGTTTGTATAGCAACAGAATTAGAACATTACAGACCAAATTCTTCACAAAAGTTTTGTTAGTCAACTTTTCTTCGCCATGGTGATGATAGTATATTCTCAAATTTCGTATGCCTAATGCAGTGCAATATTTGTTGTAGCTAGTTTATCCATTGTTGCCATGTGTGTAGTACAACCTACGTTTTTTGGGTGGTGGTTTGATTTTTAAATGAGCATCTGATTGACTCCTTCCCTCCCTATAGGGTATGAAAGTTGCATCCTATGAGAATCAACTGCTTGACTTAGCAGAGGATCTGGCTCGAAGATTACTGCCTGCATTTGACACTCCTACAGGTTGGCTGCTGAACTATTCTGTTGTAGTGTAGTGTTATGCTCTGCAAATTTTCCATACTGAAATTTGATAAAAATTTCTCCCCTTTTCCTTGTACTAAACAAAATGATTTCAAATTATCTAGGCATAGGAAATCACTTATGCTCATCTAATCTTGACTGAATCATCATTTTTGGCACTTCTAGTTCTACCTTAGCGCATCCTTTTCACTTTTATTTTCTGATACATTAATTACCTATAGGCTTAAGTTTGTTATGGTAGAATATGGAATGGGGTTGTAGGGCATTTTACTCTAAATCTGATGTTTTTTGGGTTTCATTATTCAAGAAACAAAACAGATTTTCCAAGCCACTACTTCCGTGAAACTTAGCCAAAAAGCACTTTTTGGGCTATGCCAGTGTTGGCTATTTAATGACAGTCTATTGCATCATATTTTGCAGGAATTCCATTTGGATCAGTTAACCTATTGTATGGAGTTGATGAACATGAAAGCAAGGTAAAACTTCTCAGCCTTATACACATGATGTCTAATGATCAACTAGAAGAGCATGCTATCCATCTAGGTTTTGACAAAGAATTCACGCAGCTTGAAGATAGTTTCTTCTGCCCTTACAATAGTACACACGAGGACTGTAAGAACTAGATTATCAATTGCGACATGCAGTAACCTCGTATAATTTCCAAGGACCGTTTCTGGTTATGCATATGATAACCATGAAGTAATGAAGATAACTAGTAACTATTTAGTAGCTTAGTTGTGAATTCCATCTTTCATCTTATTGAAGTTCTAATACAGGTTTTGTATTGTTTCTCTCAGATAACGTCAACAGCCGGTGGTGGGACCTTAACTTTGGAATTTGGTGTTCTTAGCCGTTTGACGGATGATCCAAGTGAGTGTTGTGACCTTAACTTGAAGTGCGTTCTTTTGTCTTGACCCTTGATTGTTTCCAAGATAACCCAATTTGTGGCTGCATATTTTTTTCTATTTACACTTCTGCATCTTACTACGGATTCTTAAAGCTCTTAATTCACTAGTTTTTGGGGCTTGGAGCTTTTGGGGCTTGGAGCTTTTGGGGTAAGGGAAGTGGTGCTGATCGCTGAAAGGCAATCTACTCCTTCCAGCAAACCTTGGTTGCTTTTATACATATTTTTTTGGGTATTTGTGCTGTTTACTGTTAAATTGACTCAATTAACACCAGCGGGTCCATGCTACCATACTTTTTGGGTAGAAGTTACCTATCATGAGTTGGTATCTCTCTTGAGTTTTTTTGGAATTAAAATAAAAGATTATTTATCTCCTATAGTATTCTCATTAATCTCCTATAGTACTGTCAGATTCACCTAAGTGTCTAGAATATTATTTATGGTAGTAATATCAAAATAGATGTAAGAACACCATGCAAGCCACCCAACCAATTCGAGAGGGCCAGTTATTCTCTCTAACTCTAGTTCCTTAAAAATACAAATAATTCTCTGCTCAAGTTCTTATTCCTACACATACCTAGCCCAAAATCTTACCAATTGTCATACTTATAGTGTCCCTTTTTCTCCTCCTAGAGGACACATTTGCAATTGGATGCCTAACATTGTGTTCATGAATTGCTCCAATGAAGGATGGCTACAAATTTTTATATTTACGTTGACTCATATTTTTTCGTTCTTATTTCAAGAGAAATCAATCCGGAGAACTTGAGTAAAACTGACTCCACTGAACAAGTTTGTAATAATTTGAATTATTTGTCGTAGTAAAATGCATAAGTATCCTTGAACTCTGCAATTTTTTTTGATGATGAAACTTAATTCCATTCTTTCTTAGCCTCTCAGTCTTGTTGCTCAATACTCGGTTGGTATCTGTAGACATGTATCATATATGGCAATTTTAGAAAGTTGGTTGACTATCGTCTAAACTCCAAAAATGTAGTGAACTTGGTCCATAAGATTTCACACATTTTCATTTGCCATCGGAATGCAGTTTTTGAACAAGTAACAAAGAACGCAGTACGTGGACTGTGGGCACGCCGTTCAAAGCTTAACTTAGTTGGTGCACATATTAATGTTTTTACAGGTGAATGGACACAGAAGGTAACATTCATGTCAATGAAAATGAACAATACATGCATTACATATTCATTTTGTTGATACCCATAGTTGCAATTTGCAAACAACAAGATTTTTTTCAGTTCTCATTGCTCTTTCCCTGGCATGAGTATCAGAAACAATTAGATTGGCGGAAAGTTTATGATAATTGAAAATTTATTTCCTGATCTTACTGATTCTTCAATCTAATCATACTTTTAATTGGTCATCACTGATTAGACCTTTCATGGTAAACGTAGTGTAATTTGAAGCAGATGCTTTGATGGACTTATATTGGGAAAAAAACGCTTGGTTGAATTCCATCATATCCCTTCAATGAAGAATTATGGTTGGAATGAAAATGATAATCTTTTAAGAGAAATCTCAAGATTGGGAGGAAATTCCGGCACATTCCTTTTCCATTTTGGATAAACATTTTTGCAATTATTCAGAACCTGTAATTAATATTTCTTAGAGTAGTTTTTTAAGCTATTTGAGTCGGGATATATGCCCCCTTTTTGAATTTTTATAAATACAACACAAGAAAAACATTTTCTTTGTTGCCAAGAATAGAGTGCGTACGTTTTTATTTTGATGGGGGGTGGATTTCTATTCTCTTTAGTCGGAGGAACCTATTCTTTTTCATACTCTCCCTCTTTTTAAAATACCGGTGTCAATGATAAAAACCTAGAAAAAGTTACCAGGGACTTCATGTGGGAGGGGATTGAGGAGTGGTGGGTTGCACCCTATAGGTTGGGAGGTGGTTTCACAGCCCTTGAAGGCAAGTGGGTCGAGTATTGACAACCTGAGACTTCCAAATGATGCTTGTTTGGCAAACTGGTTGTGGTATCTCTTTCAGGAATCTCGGGCTTTGTGGCAATGGATCATTGTGAGCACGCTTGGTGCTTGCCCTTTAGAGTGGGTCTCTGGTAGTAGGATTTTGATATCTTTTAGAAATCCCTATGAGGCTATCTCTTCAGTTTTTCCTCTCTTCCAGTTCATGAAATGCCCCATTGGGAATGGCTCGGATAGTTACTTTTGGGAGGGATTTTGGGTGGTGGAGGTTCTCTTTGCATATTTTTCCTCCATTTGTACCATCTTTCTGATTAGATGTTGCATTCAGTGGCCTTTATTCTCTCGTCCTCTTGGGAGTCTCTGTCCTTCAATTTGGAGTTTCTTTGTTCTCTTACTAGTAGGGAGGCATTAGAGGTGTCTTGACTTTTCTTTTAAGAAATTCTCATATCAGTTGGGGTAGGAGGGATCTTCATTTGTGGACTCCTTGTCCTTCCCAAGACTTTTTGTCTAGCTCTCTTTTCCAGCTCGAGTGTTCCCTCAGACCCTGCTGGCTCCATTCTTTTTCCTCATTTTGGAAGATTAAGATTACTGAGAAGGTTAAGTTTTCCAGAAAGGTCTTACATGAGAGAGTTAATACTATAGGCTGTGTGCAGAGGCATTCTTCCTTCTTTTGGGGGGTTGCAGTGGGGTTCCCTTTGTATAGGAGTGTCAAAAGACTTTGATCATACCCTTTGGAGCTGCCAGTTTTGCTTTTGGTTTGGTCTCATTTCTTGGGGGCTTTTGGTGTGTCTTCAGCTTGGAATAAGAATTCTAGGGCTATGATTGAGAAGGTTATGCTTTCTCCCCCTTTAGGGAGAAGGAAAATTTCTGGGGCAACTTCTTTCCTGTTGTATGGGAGTTTTTAGAGGGGGCTGAGCATTCTATGGAGGAGTTGACTGAAGTCATTATGTTTAATACCTCAATTTGGACCTTGGTGACTGAAGTCTTTTGAAATTATCAATTAGGTCTTATTCTTGTTTATTGGAGCCCTCTTTTAGTTCTTTAGGTACCATTGTATAAGAAAAAAGCTCGGTTTCTTATCAAGAAAAAAAAAAAAAAAAAAAAAAATCTTTTTTCTTCCCTTTTTGATGATACATTTTCTTCAGCATTTCTTATGAAATTAATTTAGCGAAGCTTTGTTTGTTTACAATTATTACTATATATCACATTTTGTTTGGAATGAAGACATTAGCTATGGTTTTAGTCTGGTTAAGAAAAATACTCAGGTAGATATGTTACCAAGGATACAAATATATTGGGCGTTTCTTGATGCCATTCTTAAATGAAAGGGCTGTGAGAGATAGAGGATGTAGAATACTGTTACTTTTATATGAAACTTTAATAGTTTTTTGAAATGGCAATATGAGACGCAATGCCACATAGAAGTCAGATTATAGGCGTTGTACTTAGAAAAAACCATTGTAGTTTGGAAGATAGGTCTATGAGTAAGGAGGAAATTGAGGGTTTAGTGCTATTCTTAACTTCTAGAAGCTCGGGTCTGAACTATCTAGAAATATTCATATTTCTTTTATTCAAGTCCCTTCGGTATGTATGGGGAAGATGTCTGATCCTCCCTCTTGTTTACTGCTTTCAGATCTAATGAAAAGCATGTTATCCTAAAAACAATCCACTCTTCATATCTTGTCTCGCAGGATGCAGGTATTGGTACGAGCATTGATTCCTTCTATGAGTATTTACTGAAGGTTGGTAACTACCTAACGTGGAAATAAATGTACCATAGTTGTTACTGGTATGTAATGTTGTTATCTCAAGGAAAACTTTCTTTTGGCCATGCTCATGTTGAAATAGAAATTTTATCTATGTGATCCGAGAATCATAGACGAGGGGATTTGAGATCACTCAAGATGGTTTTGACTTCAAGCTCTTATCACTCAAGATCTAACGCATATACATTATGCTAACTATTGTCCAATACGTGGCCAACAAGTGTTGGATTATCGGACACAGGCATACAAGCCAAACTAAAATGTTTGTGCTTTTTAGTCAATTTCTACACTTCCAATCCAATTATTAATATGCATCAATACTTTGTTTATGCAGTTTGAATTGCATTCTACTTTCATGAGAAGTTTCTTTTGCTTTTATTTTATCAATCTATTATTTTTCCTTTAGCACTGGAACTGGTTCATATTAAATGGACAACACTCGAGGCCTTAAACTTTAGAAAATTGTACTTGATGTCTTTTCTTCCATGCAATTATGGTATAATTGTATTTGAAATCATCCTATGGTATTGTGCCAAATGCTTGATTCTGCTAGTATTCAACAATAAACTCCTTATGCAAGCTCAAATAAATTACTATACAACAATGGCAGTACAAGCCATCAAATTGTCAATACATGCGTTGCTAATCCCAATCTATTACCCCATAATTTTTTCACTAGTCATTTTTTTTGTAATACATGATTTTAGGCTTACCTTTTGTTTGGAGACGAAGAGTACCTATTCATATTTCAAGAAGCATATGGGGCTGCTATGCATTATCTATTTAATGACCCTTGGTAAGCTTATGCATTCTAAGTCTAATGGTGAAGAAAATATGTTCCCTCCTTTCTTTCCTTTTTATTTTTAAAATGAACAATGTTGTAATCCACACATGTAGGTATGTTGAGGTAAATATGGATTCCGCTGCACTCGTCTGGCCATTATTCAACAGTTTGCAGGCATTCTGGCCAGGGCTTCAGGTTTTCGGCTTTCTATTATAGTTACAATAACAACTGCTTATCATGTTTTCTGTAGTTAAATTCTACTTCAAGGAACAAGAGTTAGATAAATTCTTCTGTTGTCTTGAAAGGTTTTGGCAGGGGACATCGACCCTGCAATTCGAACACATACTGCATTCTTTAGTGTCTGGAAGAGATATGGATTTACACCTGAGGGTTTCAATCTTGCTACACTAAGTGTCCAGGTATTTTAGTTTTCAATAATGGATATGAGTCTACTGATGTCTTAAGATCTTCTTGCTGCTAATCCTTTAATTTCTTTGTTTAAATAGTTTGATAAGAAATGTAGACAGTTATTTTTATTTATATTTGTTCTTTAACTGGAAGCATTTTCAAATGAAAGTCATCTATTGAACTACTTTTGCTCCCAAAAATATCATGTCTGGATTGCATTCACAAATGTAGGGAGGATGGACATGTCTTAATTTTGTTAACCCGTCAGCATAGCCTAGTCAATGTCATATCCATATCAAATGTCCGTGACTTTGCTTCTCATATCAGTTTCTTAAGCCTGCATCTACCACCTGTTTGTGTGCATGGGTTCGTGTGTGTGTGTATATATATATGGTCATTAGTAAGCCTTTCAGAACCCTATGATAAACCTAAGATAACCTTTATAACTAACATTTTTCCTAGTCCTGTTTCTGTAGAGTTGTCGTCTAAATACCTATGTATCCGTTATAATTGAGATTTAATTTTTTGTTCTATGTATGACCTTTTATCCAATTCATTATGTATTCTTGCAGCACGGGCAGAAAAGTTATCCACTTCGTCCAGAGTTAATAGAGAGCACTTATTGGCTCTACAAAGCCACGAGGAATCCCAGGTGAGCTGAGCTAGTGTAAAGTGGTCCTGCTAAACTTTAGTAGAAGAAGGAGCGTAGTATTTACATAATGTTCATAAAGTTGTGGGCCTACTAGCTTTCTTTAATCTCTACTTTCATTTCTAGTGGGCGTATAGAAAATTGACTAATCTAATTTCTTTGCTTTTGAAAACATCAAGTTATTCGGTAGGAGAGTGCTTAGTTATTTGTTTTTGAAAGATGAAAAATGCATATTACGAGTGCTTGAAATCTTAAACATCTAGGATACGTCAAGATTGTTGATGTTTGTTTACCTTTCTATGGCACCAACTTTTTTCCTTGATTGAGTGGGGGGAGTGAACTTTATTCATACTGTTCCTTGAATACTCCTTGGAGATGGCGTACAGTAAAATCACTAGGATTTGGTTCGGAATCCAGTAATCTGTTCAATGCTGACAATATTTTTCTTTACTCGGGTGTACAACCTTTCCATCTTCCTAGAAATTGTTACGTACCTGAAATCTTTCTTTATAGATATCTTGATGCCGGACGGGACATGGTCGCCAGTTTGCAATATGGAGCCCGATGCCCATGTGGATATTGTCATATATCAGATGTTGAGTTTCACAAGCAAGAAGATCACATGGAAAGCTTCTTCCTTGCAGAAACGGTGAGGAATCTTCCCCCAATCCAACATAGAAAAAAGGAAAAAGAAACTATTACTTTACTTCTATTACTTTATGTTGAATGTTCGTTGGATTAGGTTAAATACTTGTGGCTTCTTTTTGACTTGGCTGCGGGCCCTGACAACCTTGTGGAAAATGGTCCATACAAGTAAGTTTTAGATTCTGTTTAAGTTTTATGTGTTAATGGAACAACATGCTATATTTTTAAAAGCAACTATGCATGAATTCCTTTTATAGGTATGTTTTTAGCACAGAGGGCCACTTGTTGCCTGCAACCCCTCAAATATCCCTAGTTAGGGAACATTGTTCATATCTTGGGGCTTTCTGTAAAAGTAGAGTGGAATCAGAATCTGATGCGATAAATAATGCAACCAGTGTTGAAGAAGCTAAACATTCATTCTCTGAGGGAACGACTTCAACAGAAACCCCACCAAGCTCTGATTTTGATGAGTTGACATCAACAACTGGGTTGATCAGGGTAATTGTTTCAGTTGCTTTAAGCTTGGTGCATACTGCTCTCTCAATATATTCACACCAGAGCCTCTTTTTCTCACTTAAGTAGATTGGTTTAGAATATTACAAAGAAAACACATTCGCATCTCGTGTCGGATTTCTTATGTGAATGAATACTTATACTCCTTAGAGTTATTTGTTGGTTATACATTTAAAAATGCAAGAGAATTAGTTGAATAGGTAAAAGAAATACCAAGAGGAACTCAAGCCATTGAATTAGGATCTTTTACCAAATAGAATCTTATTGTTGTGTCACGCAGGGGTTCTGTCCAGGACTGACTCATGGGCAGAAGTTTCGTATGATATATATTGGGTCAACATCCACAGACGATGAGTCTGTTACTGAAACGGAAGCTGCCCAACGACATCCGACGGTGGTCGTAACCGATCATAATTCTGGTCATTCGACATCTGATGAAAAAAATGTTGATAATTCTCAGGAGCACAGGGAGGAGGATGTGATGAATGATCCTCATCCCAATTAAGGAAGCAAAGTATTTGATATTTTTGGGATGACTTCAGCCATTGCTCCTTGGATCAGTTCTGTTAAACGTCTCTGGGTTATAACTATTGGAAGCATTGTTAATAGAACTTACAATCAAAAGGATGGAGCGATATTCAGTCGTTATCGGTAGGGTGAAAGAGAGCCTGACAGTCGAAAACCGACATGCGTACGAACAATAGTATTTGTTGTTGAGTTCGTGTAGGAATGAGGCATTAACATTTTGATGACTATGAGCATTGTAACATATGGCCTTGTACTGTAATTTCGTTTACAAAAAGCCAGATTTTGTGTTGTTTGATTATATTGATTTAGGGGGATGGATATATATTGACATTGATTATTTTATCATTTCAAAGGACATAACTTTGAATTAGAAACCTTAATTTATTAATGATGTCGGATTAATTAACTTAATCCACAGACACGCAACAGAATAATTACATTAAACCCAACAGATTTTCTAAGATTCCTACATTAAGTATATAACCTCGTAAATCTCTTCTTCTTTTTTTATTTTTATTTTTATTTTTTTTTTATAATTAACTTAGGATTCGAATCACATTCAGTGCATTCTGCAATTTCAGTAAAAAAAAGAAGATAAAATTAATTTATGAATAATTCCATGAAACAAAAAGTAGAGAGTGCAAGTTAGGGATGTCTTCTGGTCTCCAAATTCATCACCAGAATATTATATTGACAATTTTTTTAAATTTTTTAAATTTTGTTACAAAGTTCAAAAAATATGCTCGTTGCTCCATAAGATTTACTCGAAATTTAATTATAATTAATAATATACATTTTGAATTAGTGGGTTTTGTTTTGTTTTGGTTTCGAGTGCCTCAAACTTTGACATTAAATTGTGGGATTTGTTTGGTAATTTCAATTCGTTTTATTAATAACATTAAAAATGCCATTTTGAAAAGGGGGAAATTGTCAGAAATTGAACACTTCAAATTCTTAACTTTTTTATTTTTATTTTTTAAATCTATGTTATTGGATTGATGAGTCAATTTTGACCCATTTTGTCCTTAAAAATGTTATTTTGGTATTAAATTATCCAATATATATATATATACATATATAGTTGACAAATGTAAAATCCCACGTTGATTGGAGAGAGGAACGAGTACCAGCGAGGACGCTAGACCTTGAAGAGGGTGAATTGTGAGATGTCATATCGGTTGGGAGGAGAACGAAACATTCTTTATAAGGGTGTGAAAATCTTTTCCAGCAGATGCGTTTTAAAAACCTTGAGAAAAATTCCAAGAGGGAAAGCCTAAAGACAACAATATCTATTAGCAGTGGACGTGAACTGTTACAATTGATATCAGAGCCAGACACCGAACGATGTGCCTGCAACAACGCTGACTATTAAAGGGAGAGTGGACACTAAGCGATGTGCCAGCAAGGAAGCTGAGCCCCGAAGGGAGGTGAACACCAAACGGTGTGCCAACTAGAATGTCGGGTCTCAAAGGAGTGTGAATTGTTAAATCCCACATTGATTGGAGAGAAGAACGAGTGTCAGCGAGGACTCTGGGTTCCGAAGGGGGTGGATTGTGAGATCCCACATCGGTTGAGGAAGGAACGAAATATTCTTTATAAAAGTGTAAAAATCTCTTCTTAACTGTAAAAATTTTGAGGAGAAGAGAAAATCATACTTTCAACTAATTGTTTTTAATCAAAATGTGAAAAAGCATTTATTAAAACCCAACAAAATTTGTTGCTTTATCTCTTTTTGGTAATATTTAGAGTACTTTTATTAGTATTAATATTATTATAATTCCCCTTTATTTATTTATTTTTGTAATAAAAAAATAAGAGAGAAAAAAGAAGAGCAGACAAAAAAGAAAAGAAAAAGAAGATTGGTTTAAGGGCAAACATAAACATAATGGTGTTGGGTGCTTTTTCATAACAATCATTATATCATATGTCTCTGTGTTTTGCCTCTTTTTTTCACACCTTTCACTTCAAACCAAACATTTATGGCTTTCCTTTCAACCGCACACGACCCGACTACTTCCTCGTCTTTCCCCGAAACCCTAATTTTTAATATCCAAAATTTGTTCCCGAGATTGATCTTCTGTACGATTTGAATTCGAGCCTATTACATTAGATTGTCTCTCCAAAGATCAAAACGTCATTTTTCATCTCTTAACTAAAACAACCCGTTAGAACTATGATATCCTATTAGAGAAGTTCTCTTATTGAATGATCAAAAGACAAGTGGTTACAGTCATTCGTTAAAGCTATGCATATAGATTAAAAAGTATTATTTTATTTCGTAGGACACGAGTTAAACACATCGAGTGCATAGACATGTGTAACAACTCTACTTTTAATCGAGAGATTTGGTCATTACTAAATGTATGACATGAATATTTGTCAAGACATAATCAAGTAACACCAATTTTTTTTTTTTATTTAAATTAAGGTTGTTATAGATGTTCGAAAGTCAAACATTCCTCAATAGAATGTGGTTCGGAGATGAACCAATGTTGAAGCCTTATTTTTCACAAATATATATATATATATATATTAAATTTTAAAAATTAAATCCATTTTTTTTTAGTGTGGTGCAAATTATTTGGAAGCAACCCATGTGAAGATTCTTTTATTATTTTCCTTTCTATTTAATAATTCCGAATCAATCTCATAAATAACATATAAAAAAATTTACATTATAAAATCTTTAATTAAGAAAATAAAAAATTAACCATATATAAAACACAAAAAGTTTCACAGCAAAATAATAATAATAATAATAATACAAAGTTAAAGAGGTAAAAAGTGAAAAAGTTATTTTCAAAAGCCTTCAAGCTCATAAATGTTAATGGAATTTGTATTTCCAAAAGTAACACAAATTCCAAAGCTAAAATATTTAAAAATATTCTAATTATATATATATATAAAATTAAATTGTACTAATTAGATTAAATTATTCGAATCATCAAATTTTTTAAAGAATAATGCTATATATATATATAAAAATAAATAAATAAAGGATGAAATAAAAAGAAATATACAAAAATTCATATCATATAAGGAACAAAAAAACCCAAAAAAGATTAATAAACATAATTAATAGTATTTTTATCCAATTACATTAATATGAATAACAATAATTAAAAAAAAAAAAAAAAAAAA